>NC_071337.1:35969030-36269030 GCF_027744825.2 Synchiropus splendidus
GAGGTTCCGAGAGCACCCTGTGGCCATCAGCGGGGACATCAAAGGGATGTTCCACCAAGTGCGCTTGCTCAACAACAGACAACAGAGTGAACTCCTTTCTTCTGGGGGCTTTGAACTCCTCCTTTGAACTTCCTGCAGAACTCCTACAAGAGTGGTGTAGCTGGGAAGCGGAACTGGACCTACTGTGCCACATCACCTTTCCTAGGCCATACCTTCCGAAGGATGTCAGTCACAAGGGTGTGACATATGAAGTCCATATATTCGCTGACGCTTCTGATCGAGCCTATGGCGCTGTGGCGTATTTGAGAACTGAGGATAGCCAAGGCCAACGGCACCTGTCCTTCATCCTAGCCTGCTCACGCGTGGCCCCAAAGCGCCTTCAGTCCATCCCGCGCTTGGAGCTTTGTGCAGCACTTGTAGCGGCTCAACTAGCCAGTGTCCTGAAGAATGAGCTATATATCAAGAACTTGGACAAATAAACCACACAGTTTACACATCTCTTGAACTCCTGTGCTCTGACCGGCCAACCATCGTGGATTCTTTATCAGTTATCTGAACCAGCATCATAATCTTCCTTCCTCCTCACCACATAGAGACCTGTGCTTCATTATACCTGTCTGTTATACCTTTGTGGGAGATATGTTCTTCGCTTCTTGGGTGGCTCCATCGTCACTCTCTGTCAGTCGAAGTAGCACAGCAATGATCAAAGACTCTTCCTGGTTTTTCTGTGCCTATTTAAGGAGCGCGAATCATGACGCGAGCCAGTTACGTGATCGCTGAAAATGGGGCCTCATTTGCCTTCGGTCTTGTGATATGAGGAAAAAACGAGACGGGCCTCGATACGGGCTCCATTTAATCATCAGCGGAATGGGTCCCAGCTGTGTGTCGCCATTAAGCTGAAGAAGGACAGATGAAGACGCGGAAGCGGGGAGACAGGAAGTAAAACAATAAAAGCACAAACGAACACGAAACCTAACAGTACACCCCCTTCGAGGAGGGCCTCTAGGCACTTTTCCAGCCTTGTCTGGGTGGGTGCCGTGAAACTTGAGATTAAGTCTTGGTCGAGGATGAGGGAGCGGGAGATCCAGTATTGCTCCTCAGGGCCAGTCAATCGCGTATCGCTTTGATGGCGGCGCCTTGTCAGGCAGCGGCTACTGAGGCTCCCGGTAACAAAGCCAAATGTATGTATAATACAATGAAAATGAAACAATCAACGAACGAACGAACAAACAGTGGAAACGGCGCAATGCGTTTATTAGGATATGACCGGCAAACGATCATTAATCTGAGGGATTTCAACGGCTTTTATCCCGTTAGGGCGGAGACACGGACGACCCTACACGACCTCGGTCTGTTCTACCGGTCGGATCCAAGGATCTACAGCATAGCGAAGCCCCGCCAGTCAGATTCAGAGTCCTACAGCACAGCGAAGCCCCTCCCCAGCAGCAGGGATCATCATCACGGGGGACATCGGAGGCGGTGCGAGAGGAAGCAGAAGCGCGGTTGCCGCGGCGGAATTAAGGCTAAGATAAATGCTAACCCGTTCCGCTCGCCGCTCCCGTCGGTCCTGCTCTCTAATGTGCGCTCGCGAGAAAACAAACTGGACTATTTGAAACTGGACTTGAACACCCGAAGGGAGACACGGAACTGTTGCGTGCTGATCCTCACGGAGACGTGGCTCAACTCTTCTGTCCCGGACACCGCCATTAGCCTGGAAGGGCTAACAGCGTTCAGGGCGGACAGGAACAACGTGCTCACAGGTAAAACCCGGGGAGGGGGTGTCTGCATCTACATCAACAACAACTGGTGTATCAACACAACTCCGGTCTCCAGTCACTGCTGTGTGGACATAGAGTTTCTGATTGTGAAATGTAGACCCTTCTACTTGCCACGTGAGTTCACCAGCATCACAGTGGTGGCCCTGTACATCCCTCCAAGCGCTGACTGCAAACAGGCCCTGAGTGTCCTCCATCAAGCCATCAGCGACGTGCAGTCCACACACCCAGAGAGTGTCTTCATTGTGGCAGGGGACTTTAACCAGGCCAATATGAAGACTGTGCTTCCAGCCTTTCACCAGCATGTGGACTTCGCTACTCGTGGGGAGAACACCCTGGACCTGGTCTACACCAACATCAAGAAGGCGTACAGAGCTGTCCCTCGTCCTCACCTCGGCTCCTCAGATCATCTCTCTGTGTTGCTGGTCCCTGCATACCAGCCCCTGCTCATGAGAGAGAAACCAGCAGTGAGGACAGTGAGAGTGTGGCCAGAGGGAGCCATATCAGCCCTTCAGGACTGTTTCGAGCGTACTGACTGGAGCATGTTCAAGGATGCTGCTACGGACTGCAATCAGCAAACAGACGTGGGGGAGTATGCGACCATCGTCACTCGGGCCAATCAGAAGCCTTGGATGACGAAAGAGGTGCGTGATAGACTGAGGGAGCGAAATGCTGCGTTCAAATCTGGAGATGGAACGGCACTCAGATCAGCCAGGGCGAATCTGAACCGTGAAATCCGGGCAGCGAAGCGCACCCACAGTCGGAAGGTCCAAGGCTTCTTTCAGAATGCCAGCAACACCAGACAACTGTGGCAGGGCATCCAGACGGTCACAGGCTATAAAGCCTCTCCCCCTCCTTGCCGTGACGACATCAGCTTCCTCAATGAGCTGAATAACTTCTTTGGAAGGTTTGAAGCTCTCAATACCAACCCTGCGAGGAAAGCTGCCCCCCACTCTGACGAACAGACGCTCAGACTGGACACCGCTACGGTGCAGAGAACTCTGAGGAAGGTGAACGCAAGTAAAGCTGCAGGCCCTGACAACATTCCTGGACGACTGATTAAGGAATGTGCTGACCAGCTGTCCCAAGTGCTCACGGACATCTTCAACACCTCTCTGACCCAGGCGGTCGTCCCTCCATGTTTCAAGTCGGCCATAATTATTCCTGTGCCCAAGAAACCGACCACCACGTGTCTGAACGACTTTCGCCCCGTTGCACTAACATCCACCATCATGAAGTGCTTCAAGAGGGTGGTTGAGGACCACATCGTCTCCATACTCCCCGCATCATTCGACCCGTTCCAGTTTGCGTACCAGCCGAACCGCTCCACGGAGGACGCCATCTCCACTGCTCTCCACCTGAGCCTGGAGCACCTAGAGAAGAAGAACACTCTGGTTCGGATGCTGTTCCTGGACTTCAGCTCAGCTTTTAATACCATCATCCCACAGGACCTGGTACATAAATTGGAGCAACTAGGAGTGGAGACCTCCATGTGCAACTGGCTGCTGGACTTTCTCACCAACAGAACCCAGTCTGTCCGAGTAGGAGGTAACACGTCAAGTGTTATCTCCCAGAACATCGGCTCCCCTCAGGGATGTGTCCTCAGCCCACTGCTGTTCACTCTGCTGACCCACGACTGTCGCCCCAAGTATAGCAGCAACCACATCCTGAAGTACGCGGACGACACAATGGTTGTGGGTCTCATCCAGGACAATGATGAACTGGCCTACAGGGAGGAGGTGCAACATCTGGTGGACTGGTGTGAGACGAACAATCTGGCCCTGAATCTCGACAAGACGAAGGAGATTGTCGTGGACTTCGGGAGATCAAGACACAGCCATGCCCCTCTTTACATCAACGACAGGGCTGTGGAAATGGTGAGTACAACCAAATACCTGGGTGTGCACATCACAGACGATCTTAGCTGGTCACTCCACACCTCCTCCCTGGCAAAGAAGGCACAGCAGCGCAGCAGCACAACACCCCCCCCCCCCCCCCCCCCCCCCCCCCCATCCTGACCACCTTATACAGAGGGACAATCGAGAGCCTGCTGACCAGCTGCATCTCCGTCTGGTCTGGGAGCTGCAGTGCATCAGACTGGAAGTCTCTGCAGAGGGTGGTGAGGACAGCGGAGAAAATCACCGGGACCCCGCTCCCTGCCATCAAGGATATAGCAGATGTTCGCTGCTTATCCAGGGCACAAAGGATCATCGCGGACTCTACTCATGCAAACTATGCACTGTTCTCCCTCCTGCCATCTGGCAGACGGTTCCGCAGCATCCGATGCAGAACCACCAGATTCAGGAACAAGGGAAACAAAGTGTGCCATCTTAGAAAATCTATCCACAATGGTCATAACCGTTGTCATACCTGCAGACGGGGGCAAGCGCTTGACAAAATCGACGGCAATGTGTGACCAAGGTCGGCCAGAAAGAGGCAGAGGCAGAGGTTGTAAGAGACCAGCTGGAGGACGATGTGAGGATTTGGAACGATCCAACGATACAGGTCTCAGGAACAATGGTCTCCATTTTCTCTTGGGAGAGAGGATTCTCATGGAGTCTGGACAGAGCATCGGGTTTAGCATTCTGGCTGCCTGGGCGGTAGGTTATGGAAAACCTAAATCTTCCCAGAAAAAGAGCCCAACGAGCCTGACGAGAGTTGAGCCGTCTGGCGGACTGGAGGTACAGAAGGTTTTTATGGTCTGTGAATACCAAAAAAGGGGTTTGAGCCCCCTCTAACCAGTGCCTCCACTCCTGTAGTGCAGCCACAACGGCCAAGAGCTCAGGGTTGCCAATATCATAATTTCTTTCCGCACTTGACAATCCTCGGGAAAAGAAAGCACATGGGTGTACCTTTTGGTCAGACGGATCCCTTTGTGACAGGATAGCGCCGATTCCTGAATCTGAAGCGTCTACCTCCAGGATAAACTGCCGGGAAGGGTAAGAATGACGCAGGATCGGAGCAGAGGAAAACAGAGTCCGGAGCTTGTTGAAAGACTCCTCAGCCTCAGGAGTCCAGACGAAAATCATCTCAGTGGAGGTGAGCACCGTCAGTAGAGCAGCAACCTTGCTGTAATCTCGGATGATGCGTCTGTAAAAGTCAGCGAAGCCCAAGAACTGTTGGAGTTGCTTACGGTTGTTCGGTGTCTTCCAGATTACCACAGCTTCGATTTTTGCAGGATCAGGAAGAAGGCGTCCCTCTCCCAATATGAATCCCCGGAAGCTGACCTGTTTCATGTGAAACTCAGACTTCTCGGCTTTGCAATAGAGTCTATTTTCCAGAAGTCTTTGTAGGACCAGCCGCACATGCTCCTTGTGTTCCTCCTCCATCCTTGAGAAGATCAGTATGTCGTCCAAGTAGACGTATAGAAAATGATTAATCATATCTCTGAGGATGTCATTTAAAAGTGCTTGGAATACGGCAGGAGCGTTAGTTAACCCGAATGGCATGACACAATATTCGAAATGACCCAGAGGCATCTTAAAAGCGGTCTTCCACTCGTCTCCCTCTCTGATGCGAACTAGATGAAAAGCATTGTGTAAGTCAAGTTTCGAAAAAATAGTTGCCTGGTTTAGGGGCTCTAAAGCAGGGTCGATGAGCAGAAGTGGGTATTTATTTTTAACATGGATCTGGTTCAAGCCGCGATAGTCAATGCATGGACGAAGAGAGTTGTCCTTTTTGCTGACAAAGAAAAACCCCGCACCCAGAGGGGAGGAGGAAGGGCGAATCAAACCAGCTGCTAGGGACTCATTTATATATCTTTCCATTGACTCTCTCTCTGGGCAGACATTATATAGTCTACTCGAGGGGAAAGGAGCCACAGGAATTAGATCGATGGCGCAATCATAAGGGCGGTGAGGGGGAAAAGAGAGAGCTTGGTCCTTATTAAATACCTCCCCAAGATCGTGGTAACAGGTAGGAACCTTTGAGAGATCCGGAGGTGAGGGTGGGGAGGAAGGGGTGGTCTGAAGGGAACCAGGAGCAGACCTAAGGCAATGAGCATGACAGTGGGTGCTCCAGCCAGCAATCTTGGACCGTCTCCAGTCTATCTGCAGATTGTGTGTGGAGAGCCAGGGAAAACCGAGAACGAGTGGAGAAGAAGAAGCAGGGAGAACCAGAAACGAGATCACCTCAAAGTGGTTTCCAGACAGTGTGAGGGTCAGGAGGGAGGTGCGGTGGGTGACTTGTGGGAGCAGACTGCCGTCAATTGCCGAAAGAGAGCGAGGGGAGTCCAACCTGACAAGAGGAACGGATAATGAGTCAGCAAAAGAGGCTTCGATAAAGTTATCATGAGCACCTGAATCTATGAACACCTCGACCGGAGAGTTCGTCTCTCCCTTGCGCAGGGAGGCAGAAAAAATTATTCTTCCCACTCTAATAGGTGTTTTACTGACCTTATTTTGGGAGACGAGTGGAAGACGGCAGCCTCTAGGACGGACCGGACAAACACGGATGATGTGACCCGGTTGACCACAATATAAACAAAGGCCCCAAGAGATCCGGAGTTGGCGTTCTTCCAGTGTCAGTCTCATTCTCCCCACCTGCATGGGCTCAGAGTCTTCAAGTCAGGAGGAGACTTCGGGCTGAGGGTTAGTTGTAGGTGGAGAAAACGGAACCGGCAACACCATGTGGTGAGTGGGACGTTTCTCTCTGGAATGCTCTCTGATCCTGTTATCTATTCCAATAGCTAGGAGGATGAGCTCCTCCAGAGAGTTGGGTTCGTCGCGGAGAGAGAGTTGGTCCTGTATGTTGGAGGCTAGCCCATTAATAAATATGGACATGAGTGCTGGTTCATTCCATCCAGTCTGGGCTGCTAGGATCCTGAAGCGGATCGAATATTCGGATACCGATTCCTTAGGGATGTCTTGAGTGACAGATACTAAGTGCTTGGAAGCGCAAGAGCCACTTTTGAAGGGAGCATCAAAAACTCGACGCCTCTCTGAGGAGAATGTGTGGAAATCATTCAGAATGGGAGAGTCTTGACTCGCAAAGAGAAGCTGCCCACTGGCTGGCCTTGTCGCAGAGAAGGTTTATACAGTATACAATCCGGGCTCTGTCTGTCTGGAAAAGTGAGGGTTGAGAGTCAAAGACAGGCGAATATTGAAAAAAGAAGTTCTTACAGAAGCCTGGTTTACCTGCATAAACCTCTGGCGTAGGAATGGTCAGCTCTCGAACATTGAATAGTTGTTGTACTGGGGCAGGAGCAGAAGCAGCGACTGGAGCAGGTAAGGTTGAGTCTGCTCCAGTAGGAGGAGGCGAAGATCGCTCACAATGGGCTGAAATATTCTGCAGCTGCTCCAGGAAACCCTGAGTCACTCTCTCTAAATTAGAGATTCTAGTGCCCTGGGAGCCTACAGCCTTCTGCAAATTCAAAACCATTGCTGAGTCAGTTCAGTGGCTAGACGGTTCTGTCATTGTGTAGTTGTAAGGTGACTCAATTCATATGGTTTTAAATTCGCAGATGACTTGAGACAAGCAAGGTTTCTGTTAATCAAGAAGTTTAATACAAAAATAATACACGAACAAAAACAATGAACTGAGGGCGGCGACACCAAAGTGGAGCGCGGTGGACACAACACCAACGGTGGGGGAATAACCTACAACAGAAAACAGGCGTGAGTTACACTGCACTGTAAAACGGGGACAACAGAAAACTATGCGCTCGGTAAATACACTCACGAGGCTGAATATAACAAAGGACGCTTGGCAGAAGCGAAAAACAAACACTCTAGGCAAGGAAAAACTAGCAGAAAAGCTCACAGAAAGAGTAAACAAACACTCAAAGAAGCAAATGCGGAGCTGAGGAAAGAGCAAACAGACAGTGGTATAGATGAAGAGAAACAAGAGAGACGCGGAGCAAGAACAAGGAAAGACAAACCAGGGACAAGAGAATCAGAGTAGCAACAAGAGATCATACCACGTATCAGCAGCAGACCATCTAGCGACAACACAGTGGGCAGAAGGGTAGATATCATCGGCGGAATGGGTCCCAGCTGTTTGTCACCATTAAGCTGGAGCAGGACAGACGAAGACACGGAAGCGGGGAGACAGGAAGTACAACAATAAAAGCACAAACGAACACGAAACCTGACATTTTTGTTACTTTAGCACAGAGATTAAAAACATGGAAAAGCATTGTTTTCTTTGTCTCAGAGGATGCATTATTCACGTGTCAGCATTATGTGCTAAATAAGTGTATTATCGATACTGTCATACAAATTCAATCAGTGTTTAACTGATTTTAACACTGGATGTCAAGGGGGACGTGAACTTGCTGCTTTAAATAGCAGCTTCTCGCTTATCATGACAGGTAAACATACTTGGGGTCTCAAGGACACTGTCTCAAGGTGTTGCAATGACTGAAAGGGGTCCCAGGACTTAAACCCAAAATAGCACTTAATAAGTGCTGGTGGACAGAGAGATGGCAGGATGAACACTGACGATCAACTCCTTCATAGGGTTCATAAAGTTAAGGGGTGTGGTGTCCAAGACCTGGACCATCATCTTCCTTGCCAAGACTGTCTTGGGTGGATGTTGGCAGGGAAGATGAACGTTTGAGCTGATGCACGGGAGAGAGTCGCCGAGGCTCTTGGAACTCCAGATCTCCGGCGAGTGTTTCTTTGGGTCTCCCATGTGCACATGAAAAACAACACCTGATTCAAGGTCCAGCTGGGAGATATGGAAGCCCGGACCATTGACCAGCACAGACCGGTGAGCCAGGGGTAGTTACTGCAGTTGCCCGGCTCCCTCTCTCGCCGCTCCCTCCTTCAACTTGTGGTTCATAAGATATATAGAAAATATCTTGTTTTTCTCTTTCTGTGTCCTCGGTTGTTGCTTGTGTTAACATCTTGAATACTAAGCGTATGGTCGGCCACCTATTTTTTATATTAAATGATTTACTGAAAGATTTGTCAAGCAAAACATGCAGTCGTTAATTAAAAACAGAATTTTTGCTGAATGTGGGATTTGAACATTAACAATAAAATCACTTATGGAGGCAGCAACTAGTTCCCAGGATGTAGACACGCTGTATTTAATGAATAATGGTCACACGTGGTGACTTAGCTAATTTATTGGTGAAGCGCTTTGTGGGTGTGAGCTGCATTTTTTTGAATAAAGTTATAGTGTAATTGGTGGTTTGGATTGTTAGATGTCGTTTTTACATTGGCTCACACAGTACCCCAATTTATCTCTTTGTTGTTAATCTAGCTAGGTCTCGACACCATGCAGCACCACTGAGTGACCCCACTCCTCCGGTGAGCTATGCTGGTTATATGGTTTATGGTTTATATGGTTTATAGATAGTATGTGTTCGGAGGGGTTTGGTCCATGGTATGCCACATGCACACATTGTGGGAAGTCGGGGTGTCCAGAATCGCTCTGTTGGGCTCCGACGTCATCACCACCAAATCTCGAGAGAGAGCCCCGAGAACAGGGGTGGGATCCAGGCACCCCGCAGTTGCTTCTGAACCACTGCGCCAGTGTGACTTCCGCCTGGAAGTGCATTGGAAAGCAATTGCAAAATTCCCATGGAATGTCAGCTTGAGTTCTAGTTTAAATGACAGTTTGAAGTTTGAAATACAATTTGACCTCTGCCATTTGCTTAGAAACACATTAAAAAGGTGAGACATTTCAAGTTGCGCTGCTGCCTGAAGCTGCTGTTTCACTGGATCATTGCAGAGTATTAATCAGCAATTAAAACCATTTGTTAGAAAAAGAAACTACAATAATGAACTTCATTTGCTTGAGGTTTTCCATAGCATGTTGGTTTTACACCAGGCAGGTGTGCAGCGTGTGCGTATTGACTAGCTATATAAGGAACTGACCAAACCTGGGTTATTTTGATTACACGTGATGGAGAAGGTCACTATTGGTGATGCTGTGTCCAGATGCAGGTCTGGACACAGGAGACTGCTGAAAGACTGAAGATGGCAAGGTAAAACATGGACTATGGAATACCATGTTGCACATTTACTGAGTAGAAGTGCATAAATGTGCAACAGATAATTCTAGACATGTACAAGAAGTTGTGAATCATGTTTGGTCATAAAGTAGTGGACATGCATGAAAGAGAATGGAATACAGCTGTTACAATAATTTAGACTCTTTCACGAAGTAAAGATGAAGAACAGCCTTAGAGCTGGACACATGTTCATCTTCATGTGTTTCTGCACTGACAATAATTTGGCCTCTGGGGTTTTGGCACATATCAGAGATGCACGTCGTCATTTAGGTGAAGTACATTCAATAGCGGACAATATCAGTGTATAGTGTGCTTTGGATGACACGTTCTCCATAGTGCCCCCAGGTCCCAGTGTCATGGAGCTGACTCCTCAGTCACCTGAAGAGACCTCAGCTCATGAAGGTCCTCCTGACCTCACTCAGGTCCCCTCCACTTCCACCTCATCAAAATAGAAACGTAGAGTTACTGTTTGAATCAGAGTTATAGGGGATGACACACTGTAATTCTGAACAACATTCATGTTACAGAGTCCACACATGATGCCACCTTTCTGCTGCGGGACTTCACACGCAGTCTCCTTGGTCTCCACCACAAAAACAAGTTGGCTTTATATAAAGAAATGCAAGGTCCAAAAAAGCTAGGAAACCTGATGACCACCTACAAACGGGCAAAGGACAGGTCGAAACGAGGGGAAAGAGGAAATGACAGGCAATAAAGTCAAACAGAAAACTTCTGTCACCAACCTCCACTTGTTCTCTTCTTAGTCTGAAATGGCTCTTGAAGTCTAACGGACTGAATAAGGAGACTACGTCCTCCTCAAAAGAAATTACTTTATCAACTGACCTGGGAAAATTACGGAGAGTCCGTTACAACCTACGGATTGTTTCATGGCGACAAATATATATATATATAAACAGTGTTATTTTTAGAATGAAGGAAATGTCATCACATTCAAAATGTTATGGTAATTTGACTTGATGCTGGCAGTTTCTTGCCTTTTCTTGATTCGACAAAACTACTTACCTTCTCTGAGCGCATTCTGATAAAGAAGTGTTCCCCCGCCTCCAATTCATCAGCCAATAAATCGAAAAAAAGTGATTCTCTCCATCACGTTCTTCGTACCAAGTACAATCCGACTACAACAATCCGAGATTTCCCGATGTATCCGCCCCCTTCGTCATCATCTGGGAAGCACCCCGCGCAGCCGCCGCCTGGTCTCACAAGCCCATTGGTGCTGCTGCTGCCTGGCTGTTCCTGAAAAAGCGTTTCGACACAGTGACACACTGTGCTGATACTGTGTTGATACTGTGTCACTGAATAGTGACATCTGCTGGACATTAAGAATCCCTGCAGGCAACCGAGTTCTACATTTACACTGATTTGATGACCTACTATATATATTAATATCAAATAATTCTTTGCATTCATTATTATTCCATATTTTTAAATAATGTGAAAATGTGCCATCATGTGAAAAATCCAACGTTTTTAAATTTCCTAAATTAAATGATACCTTGTAAAATCATTTGAATTAGAATGGAACAAGACAAGTCGGAAATCTGAGACAAACACACAGATCGAAATAAAATAAATAATAAATAATAAATAAATAATAAATACATTATTCTCCAACAGGAGATCAAAATGGTCCTACACGGCAGACAGCTTGCGTTTCCCTTGGAGCTGCCCCCTAGATCCACAAAGACATTCACAAAGAACTGTGAGATTCAACTGTTTCACCAGTTACATCCTGTTGACAGGTGCACTTCCTTAGAAAATGATGGTTAGTCTATTCTATGAATATGTGCGTAGCCCTCTAACGGCCTTCGCTATTGGTTAATCCACATCGAGGCACTGGCCTCGGCCTGAGACTTTGATTGATTGGCTCTCCGCCCAGGAAGGCACCACCCACTATGTATAACTCTCCCCTGCGCCCGCCGTTCTGCTCCCTTTGGAACTCAGCGGAAACAGGCCTGCTGGGCAGCCAGTTAGAGTGCTACGCACATATTGATAGAACCTGGGTTACGTGAGTAACCATCATTTCTATGTCATATGTGCTCCGCCCTCTAACGGCCTTCGCTATTGGTTAAAAACCCCGGTGAAGGCTGTAGGGATTAGTTCACTCCCAGCATGGCCTTACAGAAGACCAGAGAGAAAAGAACCAAATCAACGACCAGAGGGTCCAGCCATGGACGACGATCCCTGAACAGACAACACAGTGTGAGCTACTGAAGTGTCCGTCATGTCTCTCAGATTGTTCTGAGCAAAGGACGAAGCAGAAGACCAAGAAGCAGCTTGACAGATGTCTTCCATAGAAGCACCTCCGAAAAGCGCAGCAGATGAGGAGATGGCCGTAGTTGAATGAGCCCTGAGGCCCTCTGGGGCCACAGAGCCTTCAGCTTTGTATGCAGCAGACATGGCCATACACACCCAGTGGGCAAGGCGCTGCGATGTGACAGCTTTGCCTCCCAGGTTCCCTCCATAGCAGACAAACAGACTATCGGTCAGACGAAAGTCCTTTGTCCTGTCCACGTAGCAAGCTAGGGCCCGCACTGGGCACAACCGGTGCATCCTAGCCTCCTGATCAGACTGATGAGGTGGGGAATAAAAGGCCCTCAACATCATGATTTGAGACCGATACGAAGCCGTGATGACCTTCGGTCTAAAAGCCGGGTTTGGATGAAGGGTCACAGAGGTCAAACCCTCACCAAAAGACATACACCGTGGGCTCACAGACAAGGCTTTCAGATCGCCCACTCTCTTAGCTGAAGCTAAGGCCAGAAGAAGAGCCGTCTTCAAGGACAAAATGTCCAGCGAAGCGGCAGCCAGTGGTTCGAACGGAGGTCTCCAGAGCCCTTCTAGAACCACCTGCAAACTCCAGGGCGGAATTAGGTTCCTCACAGGAGGCCTAATGCGCCGAGCGCCAAGCAGAAATCTCTAAATGACCGGGTGACTCCTCACGGAGACCCGGTCAAAACCTTGGTGCCCAGCCGAAATGGCGGCCGCAAACACATTGAGTGTAGACGCCGCCCGGCCCTTGTCCAACAGCTCCTGCATGAAGGACAAGATCTCCGCCACAGAGCAAGCAGACGGCGAAAGCTGTCTCGCTGCGCACCAGCTAGCAAACACCCGCCACTTGGAAGTGTAAAGTTTGTTAGTCGCTGGCGCTCTGCACCATCTGGATGACTGCGTCCGACAGCCCAATGTCCAGCAGTCTCACCCTTTCAGCAACCAGACCTTGAGAGGTCGACCCAGGACAGGACGGAACCAAAGCCGGCCCTGATCCTGCACCAGAAAACCGTGAGAGTCTGGAATCGTCCAGGGTGGACCCGCCACCAAGCTGACCAGGTCTGGAAACCACCTGGTGCCGGGACTGTCGGGGACCACCGTGATCACCGTCAACTTCTGCGTCCTCACACGAAGAAGGCACGGCATCAACAGTCTCAGTGGAGGAAACGCATACAGAAGTCCCTGCGGCCACGTCGCGTGCGCCAGAGCATCCACCCCCAGGGTGGGGTTGTCCGACGCCCTGAAGGAGAACCACAGAGGGCCTTTGTAGTTCATCCTTGATGCGAACAAGTCCGCGACCGGAGCCGCAAAGCGAGCCCAGACCGCCTCTGTCATGTGTGGCGCGAGACCCCACTCTTCCGCTGACACGCCTCCTCTGGACATTCTGTCTGTGTCCACGTTCAGCACACCTGGAACGTGACGCGCTCTCAGAGATAAAAGATGAGAGGCCGCCCACAGAAGAATGTAAGCTGCCACTCTGTGCAAAGAGGGAGCTCTCACTCCCCCCTGGCGGTTGATGTAGGTAACCGTCCTTGGAGTTGTCTGACCTGACCATCACGTGATGACCTTCCAGACGCGGCGCAAAGTGTTCCAGCACTTTCTCCATCGCTAACAACTCCAACAGGTTTATGTACAGCGTGGAGACGACTGCTGGAGGCCGAAAAGATCAGATCCAGATGAACTTGGGCCGGAAGGACCACAAACTTCGATCTGTCCCTGACTGGGTCGAGCCTGAGACGCGCAAACCAACGTTGAAGGCGTCTCATGTGCAAAAGACCCAGTTTGACTACCGAGTGAGCCGCCGACATGAGACCTAATAAGGTCATCACCTCGCTCACTCTCAGTCTCTGGCACTTCTCGCCACCGTCACAGCATGGAGAAGTCTCGACAACCTCTCGTCTGACAGCCGCGCTATCATGGACCGAGAGTCGAGAAGCAACCCCAGATACTGAGTGCAAGTGCTGGGCTGCAGCATACTCTTCTGGAGGTTGACCGCAAAGCCCAGACGTGTGATGTGCCGCAGCACCATCTCCGTGTGATGTCGTGCTTTGTTCTCCGAAGCCGCTAGAATGAGGCAGTCATCCAGATATGTCAGGATTCTTATTTCCACAGATCTGAGCGGCTCCAACGCAGCATCCACCACCTTCAAAGAAGAGCCGTGGAGTACCCGAAGGGCAGCTGGTCGAACTGGTAACAGTTGTCCCCCACTGTAAACCTCAGGTAGCGCCTGTGGCGCTGTAGGATGGGATCGTGGAAGTACGCATCCATCAGATCCACGGAGGTCATCCAGTCCCCTGGCCTGACACACTCGAGCAGTTGCTTTATTGTCGGCATCCTGAACGAGCGCGAGGAGATGAAGGCATTCAGCCGTCGCAGATGCAGAATTGGTCTGAGACCTCCCGATCTCTTGGGGACCAGAAAGTACACAGAGTAGAACCCTCTCTCGCGGTCCTCCTGAGGCACCAGAGAGAGCTCGTTTCCGAAGGAGCGACTCCACCTCCTGCTCCAGACACAGACGCTCTGCTGGGGAGCGAGGAGACGTGAGACGGACTCCCGTGAACTCGGGGGGACGGCGACAGAACTGGAGTGCGTAGCCCCTGCTTAATGATCTGTTTAACCAAGGGGCGAGGGGGCCGCACAAATCCACCCACACAGAGTGAAAGTCTGTAAGGGGTTGAGCCAGAGACAGAAAATGCCCGCCCACCTCATCTGGTATGTGCGGGGGGCACCCTCCGAAAGGGCCGGGTGCCGCCGTCCGGGTTCGCTGAAGACACCGTGGGTCGTGAATTTCGTCATCAGCATGGGAACCGGGAGATGTAGTCCACTGCTCGACACGGTGACGCTCGGTGCAGCCGCACTGGGTTCATTTGACTCAGACGAAGCAAAATGGCCTCCAGTGACGACACTCACCCAAGCGCTTGGAGAACATCGACGGGACCTCCCAGAGGCAGGCGGTGCAACATTGCTGCCAGAGACGACAGCTTCAGAGGCCGCTGGGAAACTAAGTCCCTTAAGCCGGCCAGCACTCACCTGTGCGTTTGAAGAGTTCGAACCAGGCCGACTTGACACGGGCGGTGAACGATGGCCGGTGGCCGAGGAAGCTAGTGTTAGCCTAGCCTTTTTAGCTAGCGAACACGAACCTTGGCCGACGACTTCTGCGTCTCCATCAGCTCCATGAGACCCGAGACGTTGCACGAGACGCGGCATCTTCTGAAAGGCCGCCGTAGAGGCCTGGATTCTCCGGAGCTCGTCCCCTGAAATGGATTCCTTCTCGAACAACAGCCTGTCCATGGAAGCTGCCACGAAGGCCATGTCGTTCGCCAGGGTCCGAACGTGCATACCGCATGCATAAGCTCGGTCCAGGAAGGTGGCGGTAGTACGGTCTTTCTCCTCTGGGTGCCATTGCTTACCGCCAGTCCAGAGAGAAGAGTTGGGTGCCAGACAAAACCCAAGCGTGTCCCCCAGAGGTGGCAGCCCCCTGGTGGGATCGACGCCTTCCACAGTGAATACACGGCATATCCCCTAGGCGGCGCCATTGACGATCAAGGCGGTGTTTAGCCGAGTGGGCCCAAAGCCTGGTCATTTTAGGGACCGTGGCTGAGAGTCTGGATGCCTTCTTCACAACCTTTGCGTACAAAGGTACTGAGAAGTCCTCTTCTTCTGGTTCCGCCTGGACAGGGAGGGACACTCCTAGTGTCTCCGCTGCCTCACGGAATAATTGGGGCATTTCGTCCATCGGGTACCTGCTCTGGCTAGGCCCCGCTGGAGTACTCTCGCCCTCATCCACCACCCCCAAGTCGTCGTCGTCGTTGGGCAAAATCTTGAGGTGGACCTCCTCCTCTTAAAAACGACACTCACCCTCCTCTGTAACGTCCGCCCAAACCATCTTCGCTGGAGGTGGTTTAGGAGCGGACTGAGGAGGCTGAGTAGCTGGAAGAGAGGCCGACTCCTGGTCGACTCCCTTCCAGCATGCTAGACCCGCCCGCCTGTGCCGCTCCTCTCCTGGAAGAGCCACGCAGGCGGGACACGAGTCCAGCAGTCTCAGGTGTTCAGGCCCCAAGCAGACGACGCAGGAGTCATGCTTGTCGGACTCACCGAGAGAATCAGCGCAGGACGAACAGGAACGCTCCATGTTAACCCGATGGTTGTAGTCACAGGCTGAGTTCCAAAAGGATCAGAGTGGCGGGAGCAGGGGAGAGTAATACATGGTGGGTTTTGCCTTCCTGGGCGGAGAGCCAATCAATCGAAGTCTCAGGCCGAGGCCATTGCCTCGATGTGGATTAACCAATAGCGAAGTCCGTTAGAGGGCGGAGCACATATGAAATAGAACTACATTATTTTCCGACAGGAGATCAAAATGGTCGTGCACGGCAGACAGCTTGCGTTTCCCTTGGAGCTGCCCCATAGATCCACAAAGACAATCACATAGAACTGTGAGATTCGACTGTTTCAGCAGTTACATCCTGTTGACAGGTGCGCTTCCTTAGAAACACAGTTCCGAGTCGGCACAGTCACGTGACGGTCTCAGATCTGTGAGCTCGGCACACGCGCCGACGCATCGCTGTCTCAGGACCCGTCACTTCCCATTGCCGCTGGTTGTGTTGCACAGTGCTGCTCTACTCACAAAGCGAGTGTAAGTGAAGAGTTTTGATGAACAGTACTACTTGCTGAAGCAGCGTTTCATTATATCTCACTGAGGGGTAAGTTATGACATCAAATGACTAAACGAAGATCAGAACACGACGCACCCGGTAGCCGTTAGCAGCTCACGCTAGTTAACCTTAGCTCCAGTCGTTACCAGGCTCTATATACAGCGCTAAACTGCAAAACACTCAGTTCAGAGAAGACTTTTAAATGATTTGATCTTGAATTTAAGCCGTGTCAGCATCAACAAAGAAAATCCACTTGATTTGAAACGTGAATTGCATCGCCTGTTTTCGGTCAGTAACAAGTGTTCACGACCTGGTCCAGTCATCAGATGGTACATTAGGGATGGTCCGATTTTAATTTCGGAACACAATAACGCCTTGAAATAGCGCCTTGTGATTATGGAGATGTTTCTGCATCAGTCGTTGAAGCATCTCGGTTGGACTGACTTCTGTGAGTGAGCGAATTTACTTTGACATACTTTTATACAGCAATAATTTTGTTATATGTTGATGTTACGGGTCCCAGGACGGTCAACCGTAGCAAATACTGCGTGCAGACGAAAGAAGACAACACAATATCAACAGGTGTCTCGTCTGGAGTCCAAGTGGCGTCTGATGAAACGTGTTCCCAGAGCTCTGTTACACTTTGTGTCCCCCTCGCAACTCCGACCCCAGACAATAGTTCCGCCTCACCTCACATCAGTAATAGAAAAAAAAAAACACTCACAAAACTCCAAAAGAACACTAAACAGCCAAATGATCAACATTAATAACATATAACATTTTTGGCTAATTGTGGTCATCCATTTAGGGGTGCCACACACGCCCCAACAACAAAAGTGGCTCCCGACACAAACAATATCTAAACTTCAGGGAAACACTGGACTCAACACAAGACACAAACTACAATAACTGTATTTTAGGCATCCCTTAACTCAGCAAAGGGACTATGGAAAGTAAGAATAGAGTGTATGTGGTGTGTAAGGGAATGATGTATGGTATGACAGTGGGAATCTGGGATCACAGTATGGGCTGAGATGAGCACTAACAGCATTTACAGAGGGGTAAGGCTGATACATCGGTGTGCCAAGCGAGGGATTAGGTGAATGTCTCAGCCGGCCTTTTCTCTCTAGTGGACCTTCGCAGTGAGTTGTCAGTTGTCTAAAGTACCACCACTTTCTTGTGGGCATGACACTTCTAACTCCTTTCCAACCACATTCCCAATGTTTTCCCCTTCCAACTCGTTTTGACCATTGCCTCGCCCAACATTTTCATCAAACTCCATTTGCTCAGACTCTCCAAGATCTAACTCTGACTGTATTTCAACTGGTAATAGTCTCGCTTTCGGAGCATCTGGATTGAAATAGGATTGTCTGGCTTGGTGTTGTACCCCTACAGCGGCTCCTAAACTTGGACAGGATCTTTCCTCCACTTGGCCTATCCTGCCTGCTTGATGTCGCTGTTGATTCAATCCATTTGAAGTCTGGAATAACACAGGGGTTATAGAAGTAGGTACACTTATTGACCTCTTTAACCAATATCCCCTTGGTCTCTCATCATTTGACTCAGATGTGTCAGCGTTATCCACTTGCGTTATGACAGAGTCTGTTTCTCTGTCACCATGTTTTCGCTTGTGATGTCTTTGCTGTGTCGGTGGCTGAACTGCAATTGGAAGATCATTCACTAGTAAAAGCAAGTTCCTGTGCAGCGTCTTGGTTTTTCCTGAGGCATTATTCTCTGGTTGTATCACATATACTGGGTTATCTGTCAGTTTTCTCTTCACCATATAAATTGTCTTTTCCCAATAAGAGCGCAGTTTTCCAGGCCCTCCACGTTCTCCGACATTCTTAACTAAAACTCTGTCACCTGGTTTTAGTACAACCCCTCTCATTTTCTGATCATAATAGGACTTTCCCTTAGCACTCGAAGCAAAACTGTTTTTGCTAGCAATATGGTATGCTTCAGTCATTCTTCTCTTCCATTTTTCAACATACCCGTTTTGAGTCTCATTTTCTGTCTTTTCTGATAATTGAAACAATAGATCCAAATGATATAAGAGAAAATGTGGAGAGTTACCTGTGGCTTCGTGGCGCGTACAGTTATATGCATGTACTACCTTTGCAAGGTGTTCTTTCCATGATTCTTTCTCTTTGTCTGTCAATGTACGAAGCATCTGAATAAGCGTTCGGTTCAATCGCTCAGCAGGGTTCCCTTGTGGGTGGTAGGGAGATGTTCGGGAATGTCCCACTCCAGTCAGCTGTCCCAGGGTCCTAAACAGCTCGTTTTCAAACTCCTGCCCCTGATCATGATGGAGTTTGTTAGGGAATCCAAAATGGGGAATTTTTGTATATCCTTTCCGCTGCAGTGCGACCAGCCTTATTTTTCGTCGGGTACGCTTGTGCAAATCTTGTGAAATGATCGACTATGACTAATATGTACTCATAACCCCCCTTGCTCTTCTCAAGGTGTAGGTAATCTATATAAATTAGTTCCAATGGTGAGTTGCTCATGGGGGCACGTATATGGGTCAACACAGCTTTTCTTTGAATCAGTTTAGCAACTGCTCTGCGCTTGGCACAAATTGACATGTCAGGCTGTTCATAGCTTTTGGTTTGCTTCTCAACAAAGGAGTCAGTTAGCGGAGGAGGTGATTGACATCCTGGTTGATGGTGATCCGTCTGGGGCATTCCTTGACTTCCGATCACTGGTTCCCCTGTTGCAGTGTCCGGCTCTCGTTTCCCTGGTTCTTTTGCCTTTTGAGACAACCAACGGCTCTGTGACCCTCCTCTCCACACACAAAGCAGTGATTACAGTCCCGTCTGTTACGTTCACGACATGTCTGGCAGTCGACCTCTCTCTCTCTCTCTCTCTCTCTGGCGTTGTTCTGGGGTTGGCGATTCACAGTGGTCGGCTGGGATAATGCTTGTGGTTGTTGAGACTTTACCAGGTTCGTCAGTTCTTCCACCTTAGCCGTTAGCTCTTTAACAGGATGTGGTTTTGTTTTGACTTCTTGTCAGCTTGGCTGTGTTACTGCGAGAAGACCCTATTCTCCTCTGTCGTTCACTTTCTTCACTGGTGATCTGTGTTACTAGGCGCAAAATTGCCTCATCACTGACATCACAGTTTGTCAGGAGGGGTTTCAACTCAGAATGTAGGCTGCTGTGTTTCGCTCCTAGACCCTGATAAACCGTGTGTAGGAACACATCCTGAACTGTGGCAGCGGTGTATTTAATGCCTGCATCTGACAACTTGGACGTAAATAAGACCCTCTGTTTCAACCCAATGACTCTATAGAGAAATTGTTGAGGCGCTTCACCATCTTCTTGTTTAGCACACATTAACTCTTGAAATAATTCAGTACTGTTTTCCTCCCTCAGGTGTGCTTGCAGGAACCCCTTCAGCTCTACTACAGTCAAGTCATCCTTATCAATAAGCATGTCTTTGAAAATCCCTGGTTTCACTATTCGCAGTACCCCGCGAACGTTTCTCTGTATCAGAAAACCCTTCTTTTACTCTTTCCTCAATCTGTTTACAAATGTTATTGTAACTAATATCAGAGGAATGGTCTCCAAATTGACCACCTTGAATCTTGAACTCTTTTCTTTGAAAGTATGCCATGTCTCGAAGGGAGAAGCTTCCCTCACACCCTGGTTGAGGAGCAGATGGGGTTTGTGGCCCATTAAAGCCAGGCTCACAAGTCGGTGCTGATGACATAATAGTCTCTCTCAACCTCTGTCCCAGTTGCTCATAATTATTTATCATGTTCACCAACTCGTACCATCAGGCACACCCACTGTGACAGGACTAGCTCCGGCAACACCACTGTGAATGCTGGACATGGTCAAGCTAGTTGGTATAGTATTGTCTGTAGCCAGCATCATATGAGATTCCTTCGCATTTACATTTACAATAACATTTCCTTGGTTCTGAGTAAGAGTCACACAAGATGTCTCAGAATCATTCCTTCCACTCTTAAGGGCATCAATAGTATCATTGAGTATCAACAATTTGACCATCCCGCTATCTTCTAAGTCAAGTAATTGCTTACTGTGCAAATATGAACTGATGAAGTCCAAACACCCTTCATGATCAGTCGACGAGAGTTCGGGTTGGTCCTGTCCCACCTCCGTACTGACGTCCTTGGCAATATGGAACAGCTCCTGTGCCGAGAGGGTGAGAAGACTTTTCCCAATGTCCCACAATAGGCTCTTCCTCTCGTTCTGCGACATCATAGCAACTCTTCCACTCTTGAAATGGGTCACAGCTTCAGCAATGACAACTCAACAGCCCACAACAGCTCACCGCTCCAACCACAGCAATTTTCTGGCAGTGTCTTGTCTTGCTCCCAGGTATGATGAATGGATCCGCAATACCGCCTCTGGTTAGGAGATGGCGCTAGATTCCGGACGAGCCCCCAAGATTTGTTACGGGTCCCAGGACGGTCAACCGTCGCAAATACTGTGTGCAGATGAAAGAAGACAACACGATATAAACAGGTGTCTCGTATGGAGTCCAAGTAGCGTCTGATGAAACGTGTTCCCAGAGCGCAGTAACACTTTGTGTCCCCCTCGCAACTCCGACCCCAGATAATAGTTCCGCCTCACCGTCTTATATCAGTAATTTAAAAAAAAAACACTCGCAAAACTCCAAGAGAACACAATAGCCAAATGATCAACATAAATAACATATTACATTTTTGGCAGATTGTGGTCATCCATTTAGGAATGCCACATTGACGGGATACATTGTACGACTGAACAATTTATATCCCACTAGTACGCATTATTGTTAATTATGGGGGTATTGTGAGTTGTATTTGTTGGCAATATAGGAATATTGCAGTTGCATAACATTTTGTGAAAAAAGAAATGATCGTGAATACTTTCCAGATCTTTCATTCATCATCATCATAGTTTTTTTGGAATTGCTGTTATGAACATGATGGCAGCTGACGTGTGTAGCCACGTCAAGGTGGTGGTACGAGTAAGGCCTGCCACTGAAAATGAGAAACGCCGGAACGTGATCCAGGTCGTCGATAACCACATGCTCGTATTTGACCCCAAAGAAGAGTACCAGTCATGCTTTGGCACACAAAGAGTCCGAAACAGGAATATTAACAAGAGGGCTAACAAAGACCTCAAGTTTGTTTTTGACAATATTTTTGATGAGTACTCGACACAACAAGATCATTTTGAGAATACTGCCAAAGGTGTTCTAGATGGTGTGATGAACGGCTTCAACTGCACAGGTAGTTAAATGACTCTTAGTCAACCGTGGTACTCTGATGGATTTTGTCTTCCATTGACATATAGCTTTAAGTATATGTTGATACATATTCATTGTGGAAGATTTTTTTAGTAATTTCAAAATAGGTTAAATATCTTCGTTTATCATATGAATCCAGCTGTGCATTAAATGGTTTTAAAACACAAATACACTGTGCTGTTTCCATGAGAGCTGCTCATCTATACTGAAATTTCACCTCTGACCCTCGATCTGATCTCTTTCCATGAATTGTCAAGGACAAGTTAGCATCCATTTCAATAGAAAACACCATTGGATTT
Source organism: Synchiropus splendidus (assembly GCF_027744825.2). Taxonomy (NCBI): domain Eukaryota; kingdom Metazoa; phylum Chordata; class Actinopteri; order Syngnathiformes; family Callionymidae; genus Synchiropus; species Synchiropus splendidus. Next base: position 35,991,271 of record NC_071337.1, read on the forward strand.
TTTTATTTTCAACATTTATTTTAAGTAATATATTATATGTATAATCTTAATACATTATGATGGCGGAAATGGGATTGAATAAGTATAACGCTGGTTAATAGCCGACCATTCTGACTGAAAAGTTTCAGTTGGAATTTTTCTTCAAACTAACAAGTGAAACATCAGTTTCTTACTCGATATCAGGAAACGATGGCTCGCGAGCCGGATGTGGCTCTTTTGACAACCGCATCCAACTTGTAAATGGGAATAGCACGAGGTGTCATCACTCTAAAGCTCAGTGAGAACTTCCTATGATGTTGTTTTTCTTGAAAAAATCTCCAGGGTAGAATATCCTGGAATAAAAGGCCAAGTTGTGTTGTCAAGGAAGGCGGCCCTAGGCAAGGCCCTATTTCAGGGTTTCTTGGACATTTAAGTTTTCTAGGCGTGTTTGGGACGTTTAGGATGAGGAGAGTGACGCCACGTGAAGACATGCTGTTGTCTGGCGTGCTCGGCAGTAAGTCGAGCGGAAGTAACATCACGCCATACCTCTGGGCGACGGAGTGCTGTTGCTACATGACCTTTTCTTTGCTTTGCCATTTGCACCTATGGACAGTGGATTAGCAAAACAAAAACACAACACCAAAATGTCCAAATAAGTGCACAGTCACTGCAGGGCAAATTCTCGTGGTCCATGAGACGAGAAAAAGATAGGAGCGGTGCCAGATCCATGACACTCCCACCTCCTCTACTGTCATCCAAGTTCCTTGGTCTGTCACATGTCATGTCAGCATCCCGTTCCTCCCACTGGTCGGCGCCAGCCACCTCTGTCATGTGCAGGACCATTTTCTTCAGCTCCTGGTGCTCCAGCTCCTCCACTGCTCTCAGGGACCCGGCATCATGCTCTGATGTGAATCGCTGAGTGTAAGTATGCAGCAAGATGTTGACCATTCTGGTGGGGCAAAGGGCGGTTCGTTGAATCAAACACACACACACACACACACACACACACACACACACACACACACACACACACACACACACACACACACACACACACACACACACACACACACACACACACACACACACACACGACCGCACAGCAGAATGTGAAATCCTCAAGGCAACACACTTTTGCTTGCGCTTGTTCTCCTGGTCCTGCAGCGTGGTGGGTCGGATCGTGGATGGGTCGGGAAACTGAAACTCACTGACTGCCCAAAATTAATCCATGGTTCAATTCAAAGGCTCAATATAAAGAATATAAATAGTATCTTATTGTGAGCCAATCAGAGGAAAGTCATGTGTCATTAAAAAGTAGAATTCTGTTCTTTTTGGATAATGGAAAATGTGTTAACTGCCTTTCCAGTATTTTCGTTGGCACACAAATATTGGATGTGCATTCTGTCGTCCTCGCAGTAGCGCTGGCACAGCTCCGTCTCCTTCAGCTGTCTCTCTAGTTGCAGATGCTCTCTCCTGATTTGGGCACGGCATGAGAATATTTCATGCAGAGCCTCTGCAGCGGTAACATCACACGGTTAATATCCAAAAAGGATATGACGGCAAAACTGAGACAAACAAAATGCGTTTAACAACTGACCACTAGAGAACACGAGCCATGTTTCACTTGCTGGTGGTGGTGGTGGGGATGGCGTAGCTTTCAGTCAGATTCTGTGCAACCTGACTCTGTTTTAAAATCATTGTTAAATATGCATTCAGAGACAAGACATGTGCACTTAACATTGCTATTGGTAGCTTGAAAGGACTTGTGATGTCATTTCCTCAAAGCAAATCAAACTGATCCTGCATTTGAGGACTAAAATCAGGACAGCGCAAAGGTGAGCGGAGCCTGAAGCAACACACTTGCGTCATCACAATCCACACCACCACTCATACTGTATTAGGGCTGCAACTGGGGACCATTTGGATAGTTATTTGGAGCAACCGCCAAGATCTAAAAAAAGCAAGCTATTCACACGTCTACTGACTTCTGGTACGTCTCACCGTTTTATCTCTGCTTGTTGCTGAGATGGGAGGGTGTTGGCGGTGCAAGGCACAGTTCCCCTCTCTTCATACTGTTTAAGTTTCTGCTTTAATTGCACAATCTGGAAGACCAAATTCAAAGTTAAAAGAATAGACATGCGAGACATTTGTGACAAATGCATCTGTGAGTTTCACTAGATAAAGAGAGTAATAAAACATTTTTGAACCGTATTAATACGTGAAACTATTAACACTCGTGAAAAATTATAGAGAAGTAGCCCAGTAAAAGCTTGGGAAACAACATCAGGAATTAGCACAAGAAATCACTTTAAAAAAATAAAAATAAAATCGAGATTTTGACATCACGCCATTTACCTCTTGCCACTGCTTCTCACATATCACTGCGCACTGGCCGATGTGACTGTCCAGACTCGTAACATTCCTCTTAAGCTGCTGGATGAAAGGGTGACGAGAGAGAGAGAAGAAGGAAACTCCAAAATGTCAAACCTGTATTGATTTATGGCCCCCTGGAGGTAATAAAACCCCCTCCCCTTCCGGAGGTAATAAAACCCCCTTGCCCCCTTTTTTATGTGAACAAGAAATTAAAATAATAACCCTCCCCTTTTTTTTTATATCAACAGGAAATTAAAATAATAACCATCCCCCTTGTTTTATGATAGGAAGGGAAATAATTAACCTTATCCTCCCTTGTTTTATAACAGGAAGGAAAATAACGAAGGGAGGGGTTCGGATAGCTGTATAAACATCACCCTGTGTGTATATATATGTACCCTTCAGACTGTTGCAAGCAGCAAGGAACCGTCGAACACAAGCAACTTGCAATGTTTGTCCCGACACTGAAGCGTGGATCACCAGTGATCAGCGACACGGCTGTGACTGTTATCAAGGACCCGTGGATGGGTGCTGGGGCTCCCTGTAAATCTATAATGTACCTACGGCGTACGCAGGCACCACCCGGGGAATCATTGCAGAATGAGTGGTCTCTAGAGCCTTACAGACGCCGAGGGAGATGGGGGTACACGTTCAAGTATGAAACAGCTGAAATGTACATTTATCAGTTGGGCGATGACGAAACCTTGAATGCCTATACGGAGATGGCTGTTATCGTCTAACGACTGGGGTGTGCTGAGCCGGAAAATCTTCCAAGGGCTGAAGAAGAACAACAACAACAACGTCAGAAGCCTGGAGCCGTGACTAACAAACCTGATCGAATGGAGAGCAAGCCGTCCTTCATGGCTATATGGCTGGCTAAAATCTCAGGATCAGGATGATGGTCCTTCAGGGCCATCCATAAAGTATCAACAGGAGTCACGGGTGAAGAAGAAGATTTCGTCCTGGATGTTAGATATTTCTGCTTGTTGTTCTTTATAAAATGACGAGAAATCAGTGAACTTGAGATCAAGGGAAATTTTACTTCGAAGGAGTCAGAGTTCACAGAAGCAACGCTGGTTTACAACAGCGAAGGCTGACTGGAGACTGATGCTTAGAGGTGTCCTTTATACAGCGAGTCCACATTCCTGCCATCCGAGAATGTTGAGAGGCCATCCTCCAGTAAGGAGACGCGTGCATTTTGGGAAAAGCATTAGCTTAAATATAGAAACTAAGGGGCCTTTGGAATGCAATGCGGACATCAGCATGTAAGCATAGACTTACAAGTAAGCAATACATCTCTTCAGTTCAAACCTAAAGGGTAAACCAGGGGTGAACCATAAATACGATCAATCAATCACATTTTCTTTATCATTTCCCTCCTGTTTATCATATTTATTACACAAAGGAAGTCATCATCTGTATATATCTTCATTTGATTTTCTGTATCAGAGTCATTAATCCTTGTGGAGAGACGACACGCAGTTCCTTTGAAATTTGTTGTCCTTTTATGGTTGTCGTGGAGTAGGAAAGGGTTGTGATGTGCCATTGGTTGAAGTGGTTACAGTCCTTATTTCTTTTCACTGTCCTGGTCCTTTGAAGCGGTTGCAGTTCTTATTCCTCCTCACTGTCCTGGTTCTTCTGGGATATCTCCTTCCCGCCCAGCTCGACCTCGCTCTCGGGTTGTTGTTGAAGTTGGGTATACAGGTAGGTACGTTCCACTGACTTCGCGATGATCCTTTCAATCAGGCTTCGAAGACATGGAATGCAGCAACAACCTATGAGAGCAAATACAAGAAGAGCGGCCAGTATCGATAGAAAGAGGTTTTTGATATATCCCCCCCATATTCCAAACACTTTGGTGAACCAATTGGAAAATGTATCATCGATACCACTGTTTTTAGCCACTTCTTCTGATAAAGACTTGAGGTCTGCCAGGGCTCGGGAGACACTTCCTCCAGGAGCTGTGTTGTTAGGAATAAAAGTGCAACAATGACCTTTAAACATAGAACAGACTCCACCTTTTTCTGCCATTAAGAAATCTAATGCCAATCGATTTTGCCATGTCATGAGAGATGTTGGTGCTAGTTGATCTCGAAGTCCTTTAATACCGATATAAGTAAGGTTTATCAAACGCTGTTGGTTGTAATAAACATAGTTAATCCAAGCTACGTTTTTATTTGTTTCAATAATAGGTCCTGCTACTGGAATGGCTGCAGTCCATCCAGCAGCAATCTCACAACGAGCTTTGAATTGTGATGGAATACCTCGTGGTACACCAATTGCGTCGATATAAGTTTCAGGAACATAAACAGATAGTGTAGGTTTGACAGTTAAATACATTTCAGCCAAATTTATTATCGACTCAAGATATCCAAAATCTGTCACGCTTTTTTATGCTTTGTGTTGACCCAAGTGTTGCGTCCAATGATGCAGCAAAGATGTTGTTTCAATTGCATGGAGGATCACAAAAGTACACTCCTGCTTGCATGTAGGTGTATGGTAGTTAAATATGTTGGCAATATGAGTAACCATAGAATTGTAAAGTCAACAGATCAAGTTCGAATGTTGTTTGTTGGTTTTCGCAAGTGCGCAAGAACACTACTGGGCATTCTTGTGGATCATAGGTATTTTTTAATTTCCCTGTAACTAGGAGTCTCCCACTCCCTATAACAGTCCCTAAGATTAGCCACGCTCTCGCCCAATTTTGCCACACTGCCAACCCCATCATCCGTGGTTTTCTTCTGCCAGAGGACCGTCTGCACGATCTATCCCGTTCGTACACCGGACCTTTTAGACTAACTGGTCTTGTCAGATGGGGATGCTAGGAAACTGTCCCTTCGTCTTGTTCAATTTGTGTGGGAGCTCTTTTACAGTGAGCGTTATGTATCCAAGTTGACCTTTCCTGAATTTTAACAGCTGTGGGTGTAGACAATACAACCTTAAATGGTCCCTCCCAACGCGGATTGTGCCAATGTTTTCTTTTTGGTGACTTCACAAAAATCCAAAAGGGGATTGGATTTTTCTTCAATGGAGCTATCTTCTGTCCTGTAGGATCGATAGGTATTTGTGTTTTTGCTGTACAATCTGCAAAGTTGTTTCCTTTTGGTAATGCATCTTGTTTGTTAGTATGTGCTTTACATTTACAGATTGACACTTGTTTAGGGAGAAGAACAGCTTTCAGTAGTCGTTCTAACAAGTTTTTATGTTTTACAGGTTTTGTGAGTAACGCTAGTTCTTTTCTGATCTTTTCTAATCATTTTAGGTGAGCTTGTGGTGTTGCAGTAGTTACTCAGTTCAGTGAAAGTTTACTTTAACTATTACTGTACTGAATTCCACTGTCATCAGGTATTGACCACTGCACATTTTTAGCATGATGTCCCAGATCAACAGAAAAATCTTTTCAATGTCTATTGTTTGTGAAAATTGTGTTTGAAAGTTATTTTCATCTGACTCTGAATAGAAGGAATCTACTCCTCCCTCCTGTTCACCACAATGTGGTGACATACTGTCGTATAGTCATGCTTGATACTGCTGTTTCTTTGGACAGTTACGAGCAATATGTCCCGGTTTATGACAGAAGAAACAATTTCCCATTTCTGCATCATGCTCATAACTATCTGATTTTTGTGTTGAAGTCTGTTGTATTTTACGGTTTGGTGATGAGTAACGAGGGTGGTGGTATGTGCGACCTTTAACAGACTAATAAAAGATTTCATCTTCGGCGTTTTCAGAAACTAAAAAAAGTTTTGTCGGTGCGGCGCGTTTCTTTTCATTTTTGTTTGCAATCATGGTCTCAGCATATTTACAATGAGCAACAACATCAAGAAGTGGCGCGGTATTGACAGTAATCATGTGTTTTCGTACAAAAATGGAGATCTCAGGTCTACAGTTACGCAAAAACCCGTGTTTAAGTTGCTGTGTGTAAGGGGTCATTTCATGTATAGTGGCTGGTTCCATACCGCAATTTAGATCGAATACTGCTTTGTATCGCGAGAAAAATTTTTCAACTGCTTCATCTTTTTCTAGTTGTTTTTTCATTTCTTTTTCAATCTTTCCTTTCTGCCTTCTATTTGCTTCCTCACTCCACATAACAGCACACTCATATTCATTTTTATCTAGAATTTTCTTATTTCCCTTAGATCTTTCATTTATTGATTTTCTTAACTCTTCACATTGTTTTGGGTCAAGTTTTCCAGAAAACTTATTTCCATAATGTTACATTTTTATGTTTATTTTTGTACATATGCAATTTTTTATATTATTATATATTTTTATGTACAGTAGATAGTTTTCATCTACTCTCCATTATTTTATGTCACCCTTTAGTAGGACTCGTTTTCTTTTTTGAAATTAGGGAAATTAGGGAAATTAGGGTACCCATTTTTATTTATTTATTTTTTTTTTTTATTGTTTCTTTTTTTTTTTCCTCTTTTTTTTTCTTTTTCTTTTTAAATATTAATAAAGGATCCTATATCTTATATATATTTTATATTTATCATATGTATTATTTATAATATTAATACTTATATCATATATATTATATTATATTATAGCGCTGCGTTTATTATTTATACTCAGGTATATATTACATGCACTCAATTATAGTTATGCACTTACTCCAACTTTTTGGACTGCTTTCAGCTACAGAGTCATTCAGTTGTTTAGGTCAGTATCACTGTTAGATTTCGACAGTCCTGATGTTTTAGTACAAAGACTATACATTCACTCCGACACATTCACACCTCATGGTTATAGTACATGACTAACGGAACTAGAATTCACTCTTCATGAGACTCTTATTCTATTTTTGATTCCGATTATTACTTCCCACGCTTAAGTACGCGTCTACCTCAGAGCTAAAACTCCCCAATATTTAGTTCCTAGTATTACTATCCCACGGTTATGGTACGTGCTGAATAATTAACTTATCCGAAGTTATTATTCTTACCCGGCCTATACCTGGCCCTGACGTCAAACACACACGCTGGTGCACTTGTCTCACCGTTCACTGATGTTCGTCCCTGGTCTGGATCCCGTCACTCCGACAGACTCGACTTCGACGGCAGTCACTGGCCTCCTCTGTAATCCAACGGGGACGGAGGTCTTTGTCTTTGCTGTGCACAGTCTTTCAGCGCTGGTCGTCGTCCTCTTGTCAGTCGAAGATGTTGGGATCCGGCTCGAAGGACCAATTAAATGTTAGATATTTCTGCTTGTTGTTCTTTATAAAATGACGAGAAATCAGTGAACTTGAGATCAAGGGAAATTTTACTTCGAAGGAGTCAGAGTTCACAGAAGCAACGCTGGTTTACAACAGCGAAGGCTGACTGGAGACTGATGCTTAGAGGTGTCCTTTATACAGCGAGTCCACATTCCTGCCATCCGAGAATGTTGAGAGGCCATCCTCCAGTAAGGAGACGCGTGCATTTTGGGAAAAGCATTAGCTTAAATATAGAAACTAAGGGGCCTTTGGAATGCAATGCGGACATCAGCATGTAAGCATAGACTTACAAGTAAGCAATACATCTCTTCAGTTCAAACCTAAAGGGTAAACCAGGGGTGAACCATAAATACGATCAATCAATCACATTTTCTTTATCACTGGAGTATTTTAATTCTGATTGCGGTGTATTTCGTACTCCGTTAGCAACACCGATGGATGCTTGGAGTAATAAAATTCAGGAGATTTCTCCGAAAATCGACGGCCTCTTCGACCATAGCCGCTTATGGAATGATGCCCTTGTGCTGAAAAAAGCACTGACCTTTTAGTCCTGCCCCCTTTGGACCGCCTACTCGCTGATGGCTGCTATAAAGAGGATTTTTTCCAGAGCGACACCCTGCAGATGTACCCTTTGGAACAAGCACGTCCAAGACAACAATGAGGACAGAAGGTATTATGAGACGTATCGCCAATATCTTCCTCGGAGCTGCTACAGGCGGCACTGGGTACGGAATGAACAACTCCTCGACGACCCCTCTATTTACTGTGGAACACGTTACGGGTGATGGTCATGAGTACGTCGGTTCTAACAACGACACGACAGCCGGAGCCTGACCTTCGTTGACCATCAAAGACGACACAGACGACTCTGATGCAACTGAAATGGATGAAGTGGGTGATGAGGAGGAACCTGTAGGGAGAGCAACAACCTCCTACCCCAAGAACGAAACTGTCGGCGTGTATCCGCCTGCTTCATCCTCAGCTTCTCAAGACCAAGAACCAGCAGCTCATGATGAAACGGATGGCTGGAAAAGCGGTTTCTTCCTGAAAGCTGTAAAGACAGTTGTATTTCATCTACTAGGTAAAACCATGCGCAGGTATTGGAGGGAGATCTGCTGCGGTTGCCAAGTAGATCATCCCAGCCAACTACAACACAGCTGTCTTGAAGAGGTGGAGGATGTTTTCTACAGTCTTAACTTCCACCCGTTGATCAAGAGACTCTGTAACAAGAACTTTCTGCCTGCTATACAACACTACTTGACCCTGAATGACATACAACCGGAGAAAATGAGAACCAAGGCTACGGCTGAGACAGTCATGCTCGAAATGAGGTCTCCAAAGTCAAGTGTCTGGAATGAATACATCAAACATGAGCCAGAGGATCCTCTAATTGAACGTCTGGAATCAACAAGTAGAATCCGGAATAGAACGCCGGTCCTGGTCCATGTCACAAACACGAGATTCCCTCGTATGTGATACTTTTTTTTTTCTCTTTGTATAACATTACGTTTGAATCCTGACATAACCTGTTTAATAAAAAACATTAAGAGGCATATTCGGATCTCAGCTCTTTCATTTCTCGTTTAACATGTCGGTGAAACACATCATTAAAGAGTTTCTTACAATCCTCTTCACCCCGGGAGCTATGGAGGTGTGGATCGCCTTCGTGGAGGGGTGCAGGTTGAGACTGGAAAACCAGTCAGTTCTAAATCTATTAAAATTTTTTATCAAAACAGGATGCTTTGCATAACACCTTGCATAAACCAGCGAGAGTAAACTTTCCGAGAAACAGAGTATTTGTTCACAGGCCTCTTCAACAATTCCAGGCCGACCTATGCGACATGCAGGCATTGGCTAGATATAACGTCGATCAAAATTACTTCGATTGAGATTGAGACAGTGAAGGCGTTTGAATCAGTGCTGGAGGAGAGCTGGACGCCTGCAAAGCTACAGAGGATGACGGGAAATAATTTTTCAACAAGAGTTTCCGGGCTTTGATGGAAAGGATGGGTATTAATCATTTTTCAACAGCGAGTGACGTTACGGCCTCTGTGGTTGAGAGATTTAACCGCACTCTAAAAAATCGGATGTGGAGATATTTTACAGTTAAAAACACCCTACGTTACATCAAGGTTTTACAGGATATAGCAAAGAGTTATAATCACAGCTATCACAGTAGTATAAAAATGACACCGATGGAAGTAACTAAAGAAAATACTCTGTTTGACAATCTTTACAAGCCAAAATTTAAGGAGGGCAATCATGTTAGGATATCAAAACTACGAGGTGTATTTGACAAAAAGTATGAGCAGATTTTTACAGACGAGATATTTACGATAACTGAACATATTCACTGCAACCCGCCTGTGTATAAATTGAAAGATTTCGATCACAAACCCATCCAAGTATTTCACGTTGAAAAGATTCTCAAGGAACCCGTCGTTAAAGGAGGTGACAGAACTGGCCTGAAAAATTCAACAGCTGGGTAAAAGCTTCAGATATAAAAAATATATAAGACGATCGTTCTTTACACCAGGCATCATATCATTATGTACGGCTCAAAGAACGCTGGCTTCTATGTGACTTTACCATCAAACGCCAGTGCAAGAGTTTTTAAAGACAACTCGATTGGTACTTTCCGTGTTGATTTAGCATAACATATCGATTTAAACGGAAAATGGGAGGTTGCTTTGACGGAGATTACATGCCCTCACACATGGCATAATATTCCAGAGGATGCGGCGTCATTTTACTGGACACCGAACCCTGGAGGACCTGATTCCAACACAAACACAGTTCCCACGAGAGGTTCAGATTTAGATGCTAACACGTCGCGGCGGCATAAAGATGAATTTCATACAGCCATGGCGAGACTTAGGGCTCCGGATCCTGACGCCAGCGCCTCAGCTCAGAGGAAAAAAGACAAATCGCGAGGGGTTGATTGACATTTCAAAACTGCGGGAACAGATATTTCCAAACTGAAGTTCAAGGGTGGATATTACAGCTCGGTCAGAACCTAGTGCTTTTTAACTCTCCTTTGGCTTACATGCTAGGTGTAGAGCCTGGTAACTGGATCCATTTTTGCGAGTTCAGAGCGCCCCGTCCAGTTGATTTAAAAGCGGGGTTTTACCATCTCTTCTGTTACAGCGACGTTGTAAAGAGACGCCCTCCAGGACGACGTGTAACACAGAGCTCTAATAAACGTACAAACAAAAAAAGAAAGAAGTCAGTTGACAGAAGCAAACGGGCCAAGAGGAAGTCCAGAGGGAGCTCTGATATATTTTAAAAAACCTTATATACAGTAACATGGCACTCATACACCAGAAATCTGCTGAATGCACATTGGCAGAACTGGATTTATTCACGCCGCCGGTGACGCAGCTTTCCATCGAGGACAAAGTTTACACTGAAATTGCTCCAGTAGCCGCTATCAGCGATGGAGGACCGATTGAGTTTTTTATATCGGGAGACGGCGAAAAGTATCTAGACCTAAATGACACCCTTCTGCACGTGCGTGCAAGATTTACTAACGCCGATGGCACACCGCTGGCTAATGACGCAGCAGTCAGTCTCATCAATTACCCTCTAAACACAATCTTTGAGCAGTGCGAATGATTTCGCAGTCCAGTTCCACTCACTCATACAGAGCTATGATCGAAACACTCAACTTTTCAGGCGATACTCTTAAAACACAGTTTAGCGCCGGTCTTTTTTACCAAGACACACTTGGGTCAGTTGACTTGATCATCACTGTAAACGGTCCCAACACTGGCCTTAATAAAGGGCCAGAGTTCACGAGAAGATCCAGAGAAGTACATCTTCTCGGTCCTCTCCACAGCGACATATTTTTCTGTGAGAGACTGTTATTAAACTCGGTCGATTTAAGAAATAAACTCACCAGGGCGAATGATGCCTTCTGCCTGACCGGACCCCGCGATTCCAACTTTCTTCTGAAAATCCTCGGCGCCTCTCTGTTTGTGAAGAAAGTCACTGTTTCACCAGCTGTGGGAATAGGTCATGCAGCGGGTTTGTTAAAAGGAAATGCTCTCTACCTTCTCTCACGAGTCAATGTAAAAACATACTCCATTCCAGAAAACTCAAGAATATGCACCCAGGAGAATTTATTTCTGGGTTCAATACCTAAATACATGGTTTTAGGGATGGTGCATCATGAGGCATTTAACGGTAGGAAGATCTCTCCCCGTTTTTCATCATTACGATACTGAATATCTAGCACTCTGTCAGGATGGCCGACTGATCCCCGCAAAAGCTTTTCAACCTCAGTTTAATAACAGTATAGCGGTCAGAGAGTTTTATAACATGATTGTAGCTACAGGAAGAAATTTGAAGGATCTACCCTTAAGCATTGACCGCGAAGGTTTTAACGGTGGTTATTCACTGTTTGCATTTAATCTCAATCCAGCCGACGGCAACAACGCTCTCTCCCCTGTGTCAAATGGGAATTTAATACTGGAGATGAGATTCAGAGTACCCTTACCAAACACCCTAACACAAAATGTGTACGCTTGTTATGATTCCATTCTGGAGATTGATGCGAAAAGACAAGTGCTGGTGGACTACTATTAAAAAATTATGGATAGTCTCCAGTTACAGAGGCTGCTGAGAGGTCTTTTGGGCGACACATTTTATGGTGTATGACCGTCGGATAAGTTGCCTCAATTGACACACCCCCTCAGACTGCCTGCATATTTCATTGTCAACACACATCCGGCACATAAACCAGGAGAGCAGTGGCTGGCTTTAAGTCTCGAAGAAGACGGTAGAACAACTTTCTTTGACTCATTTGGAATGGGACCCTACTTTGCACATTACCCTGAAAATATTTTAAAGTTTCTCAAGAAACATTCAGGCGACATCAAGTACAACAATGGTCAACTACAGCACCCTCTATCGTTTGTATGTGGTCATCATTGCGTCTTCTACCTCTGTTATCGTGCTTGAGGGCTGTCTATCGAAGAAGTATTATGTCTTTACAGTGACGATACCAAAATGACCTCTTGGTAAACAACTTTGTGAAAGGACATCAACAATGTCTAAAAAGATGTGCACACTTTCCGTGGAAACAACAAAACTGTTCTCTTCTGTATTTTAAAGACTATTGTAACGTGTGACTAATCTTATTTTGTTTGTGCGTGTGTTTAAAAAAAAATCTGTAATCTCATAGTAATTCAATAAAACATTTTATTGATGAAAAGACAATAACTGTGTACAAGACAATTATTCAGGAAACCCATCGATGTGTTAGAGACAATTTCTTCCCTTTGGTCATTACTCGCATCAAGCGTCGTTGAGGTGTCACTTTAGGGTCCTTTGGGTCGGGAGACCAGCTCTCAGCTATACTTTTCTTTCGCGAGATAGACTTCGATTTAAGTCTCTGATATTGAGCCCTCGCTTCAGGATTGGACAGCAGTGTGAGAGGGATGTTTAGCTTTAATAATGAGATGAGAAACTTGGACCATCCCTCAGGTAATGATGAACTTGTTTTCTTATACGGTTGGGAAAGGTACTTGAATATATCACACGAGACCCTTTTACAGCATTTCCTTCATACATAAATTGGCCATTCATATTCCAACCATCACCGTTTTTGGATATCCTCAGGATAATGTAATGTATATGATAATGCATATGTACTTTTGACGGAAGGCTATTTAGAATATCCTTACCCAAGTCATCTGTAACAGAGGGTGTTTTTAGAACACTTTCGACACGACTGTCAGAGTCGTGGGGATGATCGCTGACTCCGTCTCGTTTTAAAGTCAGAGTTACTCTCCTTTGGTCTCTCTGATCCTGTTTTGTAAAGGTTAAATATCTCTGCAATAGAGCATCATACTTTTTAATCTTCTCATACGAGTTTAACTGAGAATCATTTAGAATGGTCCTCATCTTCTCATTCAGTTCGTCTTCGGCAGTTTCACGGATGTGGGAGGTTGGAGGTTGGTGATAACTGGTTAATTTGCTGAGGAGAGACGAGATACATTTTCTGGATAGTCTTCATAGTGTTTTACTTCTTTACAAGTTCTCCTATTAGATTCCCAATGATTGGAACGGCAGCCGATAGCAACGGCAACAGGGATCCTCCCGATTGCTTTTTAAGAATCCTTCATTTACGCTTCACGCACGCCTTTTTATTAGCCAAGAGTCTGATGTTTTTCTTCTGTTTTTTTCAGTTTTTTGAACTGAGCCTGCGACAACGGTAAAAAAGAAAAAAAAAAAAAAATCTGTCAAATCTGCCGAGGCCTGCCTCCAATTATCCGCCCACCACGCTGGAATCCCAGGCAGCCTTAGTCCAGCCGAGCATTTGATGTTGCCACTCAACATTTGATGGAGAACAGGGTGGCTTTGAAAATTGAGTGTAAACTTGCCTGCCAAGTTTGACGTGAAGAAGGAGGGGACGGCGCTGGTGGGGAAGAGGAAAAGTGGGGAGACAAGGAAAAAGCCGCTGGATGGAAAGCAGCTGCTGACGGCTGGAAAACATCATTTTAAACGGACCCAAATGTGGCACTGGAAACCGGTGCCAAGTAGTCAGCGTTTCATTTTGCTGATGCATAGTAGAGCTGGAGACGATGTTTAGAAGAAGGCATAAACCTCCATTATTCTGAGGAAATAACCTGGAGTCTCCCTCAAACATGACTCAGTTAAGCTTTCTTCATTCACACTGGAGCTGAGGCAGTGGGCAAAATCATGCTATCAGTCCTGTAGCTGTGAGGACCGACAACAGAGAGGATTCTGACAAACATGACGAATGAGTTCCTGCACTCGGCTTCTCCTCGCTCGCGAGAACCATGAAGCAGCCACACTGTACTGGCGCCTTGCGTCATTATTCAAAGGCAACATGATGGAATGCGTCAACTTTTTACCCTCATGTTGGCTTCTGACAAGTTCTGACAACTTAAATTAGGGTTTGCTTGTTATTCTACACTTTGAGTCGCTGAAAATCTAAGCAAAAAGCTGAAACATCAGAAGGTACAACAGGAATGTACGCGATTGCTTGTCAGTCTACCTGTGTCCTGCGTGTCATTTTGCAGTAACTAAGGTACACAGCTACAGCAAATCCTGCTGCCTTTGATCTTTGGCGTATGTTTCTGTTTAGCCCAGAATTTCATTCAAAAATTAAGAAGTGCAAGAGGGAGCAGCTGAGCTTGAAGCTTGGGAATCTAAACACACTCTGAAGGCATTAAATAGTAACCATGCAGCTCGAGGTGACACTGAAGTCAGCATGTCCCGTGGCACATCCTGATGTCCTGAGCACTGTGTCATGTGGAGGAAGATGGAGGTTGAGGCTATGCCATGGGGTGGCACTTTAAGTCTAAATACTCTCATGTCACCAGGACTTTGTGATGTGTTTAAGTCTTGAGGAGATATTTGAGTAAAGAGAGAACCAGGTCTCAAGACTCAATCAAAATAAAGTAATCAATCACTCGTCCATACTCTTCCATTTCAGCATCAGAACCTTGGGATAGTAGTGGGATAAGTCACTCACCACCCCATTATTTAAAACAGCGGAGAAGTTTATGAATCCAAAGTATTTTGAATGAAAGACAGAACAAAGTGAGAAGCCTATTCATCAGCCCCTATTTACCTCTGAGTCATATTCATGAAAAGCAATGACCTCACTCCTTGTTGGCTCAGGCAACAGGTAAGTGAAGAGGCTGAACCGGTCGTGTTCAAACTAATGACTGCTGAGGGCAGACCGATGACGGTAAAGTGAAACTTTTTTTTCAAAACATTCAGGGTGATCTCACCGAGAGCTTGAATAAAGTCTAAAGTTAAGGAGAACTATGCATCAAAATGTCTTTACGTTTCTTTGATGGAGCATGGTATTGTTCCTTCAGTAAACCTGCGTTTCTTTTTTTACGCGCTGACATAACTTAAGCAGACGTTTTTGGTATGTACACAGTGTGACGTTGATGAGGAAGTATCCCAGTCCTTAGTCTGTAGCGTTCTGGACATGAGGGTGTTAGATCAACAATTAAGTGCCTGTGAGCGCCAGCTGTAGTGTCTTCAATGCTTTCTAGAAAGAAAGCTCTTTGAGACGGTTAAACCTGTTGAGCAAGAACTTTCATCTGCATTTTATTGCTATTCTTAAACAATACAAAGTAATTGCCATTCAGACTAATAGTACGACTATATTGACCACGATGAAATAAGTTTTGCGTCAGCATTATAACACTCGTATTTTTATGTTGTCTGTACTGGGTAAAAATTCGAACAACCTCAGGGTTTTCAGAAGCTTCAAAAAAACATTGTCAAGAATAATCAAATGTTTTCTATCAGAAGGAAATACATCTTCATTTTCAAAAGATTCATGTAAACCTTCAATGAATTTGACATTTTTATTCATCTTTTGCAATTCACTGTACATAGGTTGAAAAGAAGTATAAATCCATACAATATTTACATTGACATCATCCATGACATGTTCACAATTTTCAAGTATACATTTTACAAAATGGGTCTTTCCTGACCCTGATGGTCCCACCCCAACGTGGATCGAAATTAATTTATTCCATAATGACCCCTCATCCACTCAAAACTCAGAACCCAAAAGGTTTGGTTGTGCCGTCCGATAACAATCGCCTCTTATCGTACACGACCCGGAGTTTTTTCGTAACTGATCTGTTTTTTAAAGTGATGTTCTTTTTATCCCTCACAATGATGTGTTGACGGGTCTCAAGCACGCCGTCAGGAGAATACTCTAAAAACAAGTCATCCAGTGTCACCACAAACAACGGGGAACCCTTTACACATGACTGTTAGATTGTGGATGAAAGGTTTGAGGCCATCCTGAAAGAGGGATCATTGTTCAAGTTTTTTGATCCTCAGATTATCAATTAATGTGTTAATATTCTTCTGCGAGACGTACAGTTACTCTCTCCTCACTGGCATCAACAAGAAATATCTGTAAGGTCTCCTGCTGGTCCAGAACTCAATCATTGTTTCTCTGAATGAGCACCTTTGAACACATGTGTAACTTGTTGAATCGCCCAGGTTCTAGGTCTAAACTGAGGATACCACATATTGTTGTACTTGTTATTTAGAAACAATACAATACAAGGGACCTGCCATGATGTATGGTTGAGAGACTGCTACACAGGCAGACAAGCAGAGTCACATGTGTCTGAATTGATGGCCTGGTTTTCATAGGCGGAGTGAGCATCTAAGATCAAGATGGAGGTCGCCGATTTGTGATGGCTACTAGTGAGGAACAGATAAAATGTCATACATTGAAGATTTTGCAAGCTACTCACAAACATTCAACATAAATATTTGCCTGCATTCAACTTTTAATTTTCAATTTTTATCATTTCTATCTTTTGCAGGAGATAACTATTCCATCACTTATGTTTAAACCACATCATAGTGAGAATATATTCCAACAGCATTAGATTTAGCTCTTTCAAAATTTCAGATTTTGTTCAAGGATATTGTCGATATCCATTTGCCTTTGGAATTAATTGAGATTCCTTGCAAAAGTATCCTATTGACGCAAATGTTGACAGTAACGTTTGAAAATCGTAACATGGTCCTAGAAATTGCAGCACCTTCAAGAGTTTCTCCACAACCAACAGAAACACTACATCATTACAAAATATAACCCAAAAAGTACTGTAGTAACATGCAAACATGAACGTCAGTCTACACTTTGACTCCAAAGATCCAGTGGAAAAGCCTCATAGAACTTCATATCCAATATGTGTTCCTTCCTTCCGTTTAAAGTTCTTAAAGATGTTGATGAGATGTTTATGAGATGTTCATACAAATTCTACCAAGAAGAACACACCCAAACCAATGACAAGCATTGTCTAGGAGTTGTAAGTGATATGTTCATCAATTCCGCATTTACCTACGGATGCGTAGATCCAACAAGTCCAACATTTCCCCGCTGTGGGACAAATAAGGGGCACTCTGTGCTCAAGATTCAAGATTGTATTAATCACCGTGGTCACCCTCGACATTTTGGGTCCTCTCATTTGAAATGATATTTTCTATGTTCATATTTCGTCGTATGCAGTTACACTTTAAAACTTAACTGACTGATGGATGGATAGGTAGATGCAAGTTCATAAAAAGGAATAAAAGCCTTCTGCAGGATTCAGTGCCTCATTGAGAGACTACTAGCGTAAAAAAAAAAAAAAAAAAAATGCTTCCACGCAATTCGTACACCTTGTGAATGTAAACAGATAGAAGATAAAATACTATCCAGCTTGAAGATATGTAAAGAAAATGTAAGTCTAGGACGATTAAAAATGAAAAAACTGAACGTATGTCAGAAACTACAATGTCAACCCTGTGATTTGTTGTTTGTCAGTTAAAATTGGCAGTGATTAGTAAAAAGTTTTACTTGTAAAAAAAAAATATATATATATATATATATATATATATATATATATATATATATATATATTTCATACTATTTCGTGAAAAAAGCGGGGGTTTGTGACTGGTAGCGAAAATAAAAAGTTCTTGACATCTCAAAAGTTATACATCTTTTATGTTTTTCAAATTTGACAAATGGCTGAACAAATGAAAAAAGTTTGTCAAAATTTTTAAATAAAGTATATCTAGTTTCTAATAATATTTCTAATAATATTCATCTATTTATCCTATCGTAGATGGTTGTACAAAAACGTCAGGCTTTAATTCAGGATTACTAATACAATTTGTGTAAACAGACAGTTTCAGGTACATGAAAAGATTAAGAAGATTGGGAACATGCCAACACGTTTGTACATACTAAAATGGCTTGTTGTCTTATAGTGAGAATGGAATGTCTTAAATTTGATGCACGTGTGTGTGTGTGTGTGTGTGTTGAGAATCTAATGGATGGAGAAAAGCTTGAAGTAAAAGGAAAAATGTACTTACAGACTTCGGTGCTGCGATTATATTTTATAAGATGAACAGCCAGCCTACCAAAACTATTCTTTTATGGTTACTTGAGAACACAGACAAAACAGACAAGACAAAACCAGTTTCACAAACCTACAATGTCAACCAGTTTAACAAACAACTGGCAAAGTTGTTTGTTTTTAAAACACTGAAAAAAAAGTTTTAATATTTGAGACACAGGTGATAAATAATAACTGAGAATACACCTGTAACTTGTGAAAAAAATATGAAAATACAACATCTGAATTTGTTCACAAGCTTTACTTCAGCATTAAAATTTTGTGAAAATGAACAACAGAAACACTATTTTTTAAAATGGAAAGATTTAATCTAAACACTCGGGTTACTTTTTTATAATTCTCAATTCATACATTCAAAGTTTCACCTCAGCTCGAAGCAGGTTAGTCTCTGGATCTGATCTAACTATCACATATGATGTTGGAGTAATTGCGTCATTGAGTTTCCTCCGCAGGGTGGCTGAGTGCACCCTTAGAGATAGGGTGAGGAGTTCGGTCATCCGGGAGGAGCTCGGGGTGCAGCCGCTGCTCCTCCACGTCTAGAAGAACCAGTTGAGGTGGCTCGGGCATCTGATCCGGATGCCCCCTGGACGCCTCCCTGGGGAGGTGTTCCGGACATGTCCTACCTTGAGGAGACCCCGGGGAAGACCCAGGTCTCGCTGGAGAGATTATGTCTCCGGTCTGGCCTGGGAACGCCTAGGATCCCCCGGGAGGAGCTGGAGGAGGTTTGTGCGGACCGGGAAGTTTGGGCTTCCCTGCTCCAAATGCTGCCTCCACGACCCGACCCCGATAAGCGGTAGAAGAAGGTGAAGGTGAAGGTAATTGCGTAATGCATGCATAATTGGTTGATTCATCCTGATAATACAAACTATGATATTTGTTTTTATCCTTTGGTGCAACTTTTAAAGAGTTAAAACATTCAATTACTTCTACACTTGTTGCCTGGTTTTGAATAGATTTTTTAATTTTTTTTTTTTTTAATTAGCATTTTTAAAAATGCTAAACACAAAATGCACACTACAAAACTAACATGTCGCACCGTACTGCTCCCGCATTTGGCTATTTTCACCTGAAAATAAAGAATGAAGACACATTTAAATCAATGAAAAGCATGGCTTGTAATATACACATTTTAGCCACTTGTAAGGCAAAAAAATAAAATAAAATAAAATTAGGGGTTAACATACTTTGGATATTTCTACACTACTTGTCTTACTAGCGATAGCATCAAGTATAAATGAATGTTCATTCAATGAATGTTCTGTCCCTCCTACATTGTAGATGTGTTACATGACAAGTTATAGGACGTTTGTATAGCTATTGTATCGCATTGCTTCACAATTGTTACATTGCAGGAACACATTCAGTCATTTCATCTTGCATGATATAGGGACTGAAAAGAAGCAGAGTGAAGAACAGTTCTTGTATCTTATTCTCACTTTCCCTCATTTTTGCCACAGTGTTTGCGTGTCGCTGTGTGAGTGTTAAGTTTGTTGTGTGTTAAGGTCTATTTTGCGCTCTCGAAGGCTCAAACGTTGTGTTGCTCAGTCTGGTCTGATCTAAATGTCACAGCTAATGATGAAGTAATTTTGTACTGCTCGCACGTTTGATCGTTTTACCCTTAAATTACAGGGTACAGTGCAAACTAAAAGTAGTCCATTTTTTTTTTTTACCTTTAGTGTGACTAGATTTTTTTTGAAAAGCATGACTCAGTCAAGCAACGACTGATGAAAATAGAATGTTTCTATATTTTATCGTCTGACTTGAAACAGCATCATGTAACTTTAAAATAATAAAATCTCTCTTTGTTCCAGCTCCAGAGGTCCTTCCATCGCCACCAGAAGGTTATCGGCTGACTCGAATCTAATATTAGAAGTGACAATGCATCTAGTACATAATATCATGAGATATTAACAGAAGCTTATAAATGATTAAATATATTTACCTGTATCACTCTGCGTTAATTATTACCCAGAGGGGTAATAATTCCTATAAAAGAAGAGATGAATATGATAAACCAACATGACAAAGTTTCTATAATAGTTTTTTATATTCACCTATAAAGCATCCGTGGCTAGACTGGTATCTATTGAAGGGAGCACTGCAGTCGGATCCGCGTGTACGCCACCGTCTTCAAAAGTTGGTCGCATTATTGCTCGAATAATTAAATCTTTTTACTTGTATCACTCTGCGTTAAATGAATGTCACACAGATGGGTGACGACATCTGTGAATGAAAAGAGATGTGATAAACATGACATAACGTTTTATATAATACTTATAATACTTGTATATGTAGATACACAGATATACTGTATATATATATAGATATATTCACCTATGGCGTGCAGAGGAAGAGGCATCCATAGCGAGACTGGAGTCCGTTTGAAAAGGAGTCCGATGAAGTTCTGGCAGGCCTGGTCAACAGCAAAGGTTACCCCTGAACTGATGTAAAATGTGGTCAGAATCAGGGTCATCGAAATACTCCATTTGTGTTAGGTCTTTTGTTGATTTTGGATAAAACAATGTTGGAAGAGCTCAGCATTTGCTAGATAGCTCAGAGGTGTGAACTTTTTCCCCTGTCAAATGATGCTATTTGGAAAGGAGGGGTGTGTGTGTGTGTGTGTGTGTGTGTGTGTGTGTGTGTGTGTGTGTGTGTGTGTGTGTGTGTGTGTGTGTGTGTGTGTTGTCTGAAGACAGCGAGGTTTGCCTTCAGACAGACCTCTCTGTCTTCAGATTGTCTCTTTTGAAGATTCAACCGGCCGGGAAAGAACTCACATCTCCTCAGCAAATTAACCCGTATCATGGACTCTGTTTCAGTGTCTGAGAAAGAGTCAGGCCTAGTGACTGTTGTTCCCCCACTGTTTGACCTCATTTTTGAAAGTATTTCCTGAGTAAGTAAAAAATCACTCACACAGGGTATAAAATTAAATAGACCGATTCAACAGAAACTCATATGAGTCGGATAGCTGTGTCATTTGAACTAATGCTGAAAACTAAAAGTATTTCTTTCTTTTGTTTTATCCCTGTTCACTCAACCTTATTTTCTGAAAAACTAAAAATATTTCTTTCTTTTGTTTTATCCTTTCATCGCTTTACTCTAGTTTCTGAAATCTAAAAGTTTTTCTCTCTTTTGTTTTATCCTTGTTCACTCAACCTTATTTTTTTGAAAACTAAAAGTATTTCTTTCATTTGTTTTATCCTTTCATTGCTTGACCCTAGTTTCTGAAAACTAAAAGTATTCCTCCCTAAAAGTATTTCTCAAACAAGTAGAAATTATCTGTTTTAAACACATTTTGAAAAAATGGTGCATGAGTTGGGTAACTGTGTCATTTGAACTATTAGTGAAGACTAAAAAAGTGTTTTGTTTCTCCTGTGTTATCTTTAAGAAATATTTCAAGAATGAAAAACTGTTTCATAAGATGTTAAATAACTTCTAAAATGTTTAAACCAGAAATAATATTGTAGCTACTAACACTGTGAGGATGCAGCTGACCCCTCCCATGCATCACACAGGATGTAGCATCCGCCCTCGACCTTCATTATTTTCCTTCCTGTCATAAAACAAGGGGAATGGTTATTATTTTAATTTCCTGTTGATATAAAAAAGGGGGAGGGTTATTATTTTAACTTCTTGTTGATAGAAACAAAGGGGGAGGGGTTTTATTACCTCCGGAAGGGGAAGGGTTTATTACCTCCGGGGGCCATAAATCAATACAGGTTTGACATTTTGTGGTTTCCTTCTTCTCTCTGATGATGGATATATATATATATATATATATATATATATATATATATATATATATATATATATATATATATATATATATATATATATACTGGGTGAAGAACTAATTCAACCTGTCTGAAGTGAGAGTGACAGTTGAGAGTTAGTAACATTTTTTTATTTTTGTCGGTCTGTAAACCATCTTTACTTTTCACTAACTACAAGCCACGTGCCCCCCACACTCTGAACAACCTTGCTCTTGCACAGGACCAGAACAACTTCTATTGTCGCTTTGAGCAGCCATTTTGCACCAACACCTCTGTGGTCTCTCCAGCCCCATGTTCCACTTTACAACAAAGGACTATGCTGTCTCTTAGTGACACAACTAAGATGAACGATGTCACTGAGACAGCAACGTCGATCACAGACACTTTTGATGAGCCACCCCCTCACCTCCCCCCTCTTCCTCTTTCTCTTGACATCATGGAGCAGGACGTGCGCACTCAGCTCAGGAGGCTGAACCTTCGGAAGGCGGCAGGTCCGGACAGAGTTTCCCCTGCCATCCTGAAGCATTCTGCTGCTGAGCTGGCTCCAGCGTTCACTGACATCTTCAATGCTTCCTTGGTGTCCTGTCATGTACCTGCCAGCTTTGAGTCCTCCAATACCATCCCTGTTCCCAAGAAGGCCAGGATCACAGGACTGAATGACTACAGACCGGTGGCACTGACGTCTGTGGTCATGAAGTCCTTTGAGCGCCTGGTTCTCTCTCACCTGAAATCTATCACTGCTTCTCACCTGGACTCATTGCAGTTTGCCTACAGAGCCAACAGATCTGTGGACGATGCAGTGAACCAGGCCCTTCATTTTGTTATGGAGCATCTGGACTGCCCAGGAACCTATGGCAGGATCCTGTTTATGGACTTAAGCTCTGCCTTTAACAAAATTCTTCCAGCTCTGCTTGAATACAAGCTTCGCCAGCTTGACGTGCCTGACTCCCTCTGTAGATGGACTACAGACTTCCTGACCAGCCGAAGTCAGTGTGTGCGGCTGGGGACGACTGTCTCCGACACTCGGACCCTCATCATCGGGTCTCCTCAGGGCTGTGTTCTCTCTCCGTGGCTCTTCTCTATGTACACTAACTGCTGCACCTCCAGCCACGAGTCCATGAAGCTGATCAAGTTTGCGGATGACACCACCATCATCAGGCTCATCTCAGATGGAGATGAGTCGGCTTACAGGAGGGAGGTGGAGCGGCTAATGTCCTGGTGCAGCTACAACAACCTGGAGCTCAACGCCCAGAAGACAGTGGAGATGTTCATAGACTTCAGGAGAGTAACAGTTTCTCTGTCCCCTCTCATGTTGGCTGGTTTACCTATTCCTATTGTGGACTCCTTCTGCTTCCTGGGAACCACCATCACTGAGGACCTCAAATGGGAGCCAACCATCAGGTCCCTCATCAGGAAGGCCCAGCAGAGAATGTTCATTCTGAGGCAGCGACGGAAACTACAACTGCCGACGAAGTTGCTGGTGGAGTTCTACACAGCCATCATCCAGTCCATCCTCACCTACTCTATCGCCGTCTGGTACAACAGCGCCACCTCCTGAAAATGTGTTTCATGCACCGTTCACTCACTGCTCTGGGATGCCTGAGAACATGAAAATTTCACCTGCAAATATTGGAAAAACAGTCTTTCTAAAAAAAATTAATACTAAACCTATATTTCTGAACTGTATTTCAAAGGGTTATCAACATTTTTTTTTTTTTTTCCTGGTCAGAAACCGAGCTTGTCTCGGGCTGAAAACGCATTTTCTGTACTGTACATTCTCTGCTCAGGGAATGCCTCAGAACATGAAAATCTCACCTGAATTTACAGCAGAAGCGGTCTTTCTAGTAGCTGCAGAATTTATTCAACATATCTGAAGTGGTTTCAGAGCGATAACATTTTTATGTTTGTCAATTCTGAAAACCACTGTCACTCCTGCTGGAAACGCAATATCTGCACTGTTCAGTCACTGCTCAGGGTTGCCTGAGAACATGAAAATTTCTCCTGCATGTATAGGAAAAACACTCTTTCTAATATATTTAACACTAAACCTACATTTCTGAAATGTTTTTAGAGGGTTATCAAGAATTTTATTTTTGACGGTCCCAAACCCACTTTCTCTTCTCTCAGGCATACCACAGAACATGAAAATTTCACCTCCCACTAAAAGCAGAAGGGATCTTTCTAGTAGGTGCCAAACAAGTTCAACATGTCTGAAGTGGTTTCAGAGTGATAACATTTTTATGTTTGTCGGTCTGAACACCACCGTCACTCGGGCTGAAAAACGGTTTACTGCACTGTTCACTCACTAATCAGAATAGCCTCAGAACATGAAAATATCACCTGCCACTATAGGAAAAACACTCTTTCTGGTACATTCAACACTAAACCTACATTTCTGAACTTTCCTAAGAGGGTTATCAACGATCTAATTTTTGCCGATTGTTGGGAAATACACCTTTAATGTATCTTCCGCGTTTTCATTTACTCGTGAGAATGACTACCAAAAACCTACAAGTTAAAATCAAAAAGAATTTATTCCTTGCCAGCGGAGTCTATTCACCTACTCAGGGCCCTGGGTCATCAACTATCTCTGCCTTAGCCTCAGCTCAAGTAGAATACTGTGACAAAACTTATCTGGGCCTGACCCTTTTTATATGCTTTCAGCCCATCTTGGGGTGTAGTCTCCACTGATTGGTCCTGGTCTTCTTATGGTCCTAGTCGTCATGGGTCAAATTCAACATGTTGTATTGACTCCACTCAGTCTGGAGCGATGTTGATGAATCCTCCCAAATGTTGCCTATAATAGGTGGTAGCTGAGAACCCGATCCATTCTTCTGATTGGCTTGCTTCTGTCATCTCATCCGTTCTTCATCTGGTCATTTGGTTTACGACCCCCATGGATGATCAAGTCCCATGACAATTGCCATTCCTGCCATTTAACACACACCATTTTTAGTCCACATATTCTTCCATGGATACAGGGTCAACTTGATGATACCTTACCCTTACTCACCACATCTGTTGAATGCAATCTTTTTATTATTATTTAACAAAACATTCTAAAGTAATTCAATTCAATGATATATCTTTTTTTAATATATTTATTTAGTAATATATCATTATTCCTATACGGTCCGAAACCCACTTTCTCTGTGGCCGAAAACGCGTTTTCTGTGCTGTTCACTCACTGCTCAGCGATGCCACAGAAGATTAAAATTTCACCTCCCACTATAGCAGAAAAGGTATTCCTCATTGGTCCAGAACTAATTCAACCTGTCTAAAGTGATTTAAGAGAGTTATCAACATTTTTATTTTTGTCGGTTTGTAACCACCTTTTCTTGGGCTGAAAACGCGTTTTCTGCACTGTTCACTCACTGATCAGAATAGCCTCTGAACATGAAAATATCACCTACAACTATAGGAAAATCACTCTTTCTAGTATATTCAGCACTAAACTTACCTTTCTTAACTGTATTTCAGGGGGTTATCAACATTTCTTTTACCTGGTTTGAAACCCAGCTTATCCCGGGCCGAAAAGGCGTTTGCCGAATGTGGACGTGTGTGTGCGGAGCTCCTGAGATAGAGTTGACTTTTCTCCCTCAGATCTTTATAAAAAAAAAACGACTGAACACAAAGGTGCTGGAGTACTTTATTTTCTTTTGCTTTTTTGCTCTTTTGTAGAGCTGAGGCCCTTTTTGCCTCACTCGCGGATCTGGGAAGCAATGGAAAAGACTATACTGTCATGCTGGAGGTGGAAGAAAGCATTGAAGCCATGGATATCATTAGGGAGATTACCAAGCAATGTGGAAAGCTGGCGTCTCTGCGTCCTATTGGGGAAAATAAATATGAAATGACCATGAAAACTATTGAAGGAATGGAGCAAACTAAGGAAGGATTTACCTGTAGATACTGGCGACAAAAGACTTGGTCTGCAGGGAAATGGTTGTTTCCTTCCTTTATATGGCATCTTATATACCCGACGAGATAATCCTGCAGAAATTGGAATCATGGGGAGTGGAACCACTCTCCCCCATCAAGAGACGACTTTGGCCTGGAACAGATGTCGCCGATGGAACTAGATTTCTACAGGTTATATTCAACAAAGAGACAATTTCTTTACCTTATTCGACCAAGTTCGAGACAGAAACAGGTCCCCAATATATACGAGTATTACATGACTGACAGGTCAGGGTCTGCATGTCATGCATTAAGCTGGGGCACGTTTACCGCAATTGTCCAGAGCTGTCTTGCTTTCAATGTGGCAAAAAGGGACATTATAAAAGAGACTGCAACAAAAACATAGTATTAAGAAGACTTAAGGAAAGGAAGAAAGGAGCGATGAATAATATAGAAATGCAGGACCAAGATAGTGCTATACATACTGACTCCAGCGAAGAGGAAAGACAAACGGAAGAGGCGGGACAAACAATGGAGAAGAGACAGAAACAGGAAGACATGCCAGAGCAAACAACTAGCTGAAAGGAGATTGGAGAGAAAACGGAACTGACACAGCAAAGGGGGGTTTCTGAAGATATCCAGCAGATGTATGCAATGAAGATAACAAAAGCCAAGATAAAGATGCCTATTGAGAACCACCAGTGGAGAGCAAATGTGATGAAAGTGAAGATGAAGAAAGAACTGGAGCGGAAAAAAGATATTGATATTGATGGAAAAACGAAAAAAAAAAATAAAAAGATGTACAACCAAAGACAAGAAAAAAAACATGCCAGAAGAAAAACATGAAAAGAATATGTCTGATCAAGAAAAAGCAAGATCTGAGATGGACATGGACAAAATACATGACAAAATGCATGAGGAAGTAATGAGTGGAAAAATAGGAAATGGCTATAAACGAGTGAAGAAGAAAGTGAGATGAGTGAGATCTCTGGTGATGAATTGATGGTAGATATTGACGAGGAAAATCTCAATAAATATTAAAAAACCTACTGTGAAAAATAGAAGAGAGAAAGATGAGGAGAGAAAAATAATTTCTAAAATACCAACAAAGACATCAAGAAGATGATAGAAAGAATGCTTTTGTTTGAAATGTTTAGTCATCAAATACATTCAAGTGATTAAAACTTTTATTTTTTATCATTTTGGCGATTGATTTTGGGATTTATTTATTTTTTGTTATTTGGTCTTATGAATCCTCCTTTTTAAATTTCGGTACAATGACTACCATAATATCCTTTCACGTAAATGGCCTAGAAAGTAGTAAAAGAATGGAGAAAGCTATACAATTACTAAATGCGGAAATTATTTGTTTACGAGAAACACATTGGGATTCAGAGAAAATGGAATGTTTTAGAAAATAATGTGTTTTTTGTTTGTTTTTTAATGTTTTTTGTAGTAATGGAGACACGAGAACAAAAGGATATTTCCAAGGGTGCAGGAACGTGAAAAAGATGAAGTAAGAATTGTAGGCATCAAAATCATGAATGATAATACAGAATGGAAAATCTTTTCGATATATGCGCGAAATGATAAAGAAGAAAAGGTATTATTTTTTGAAAAACTGGATAAGAAATGTCATGGAAATTGTATTGTGATGGCTGATTTTAATGTATGGTGTGGAACAATAGATGTTGCTGCGAATATGGCTTTTAAAAATGATATATCAAGTAAAGTCTTAATGAATGTAATGAAAAAAAAGGATTGATTGATGTATGGAGATCAAAATTGAAAGGAAATATTCAAGGCATCAAATAGTAAATGGAGCATTAAAACAAAGTAGAATTGACTTTATTTTATGTAAAGAGGAAATGGCAAAAGATTTTAGAAATTTTAAATATATTCAAACCAAATTAAGTGACCATGTGATTTTCAAATGTGTATGGGGTAAAAAGGAAATAATCAAAGAAGGTGGGATATGGTGTATGAATGAGGACATTTTAGGATGAAAATTATCGAAACCCAATTACCCAAAATGTAATTGTAATTGCTATGGATTTTAAAACTGACGTGTTGAGCTGGTGGAAGAAATGTAAAGAATTGATAAAGTAAACATCAATAGAATATAGTAAAAAAAAGAACCATGAAAGAAAAAAAGATGACTTAAGAAAAAGGCTAAATGAAGAGAGTAAGCTAATTGAAGAAAATAAAACAAATGAAATAGAAAGATATTTAGAAATTAAAAGATCAATTAGATAAAATGGAAGAGAGTAAATGTCAAGGAGCAATATTAAGGAGCAGAGCAAGATGTCTTGTGGGTGGGGAAAATGTACAGGATATTTTTTGAAAATTGAAAAGATAATGAGGCAAATCCACGATAAGAACGGGTAAAAAAAAACAGCAAAAAATTAGACTGCATGTACAAGAATACTATGCAAATTTATTTCAAAAGGCAGAAGAGAAAGAGGAAGATATGAATAAAGTCTTGAAACATATAGAATGTGAATTAAACCAAGAAGAGAAGGAAAACTGTAATGAAAACGTAACTATGGAAGGGATAGAAATCGCAATAAGTGACCTATATAAAAATAAGGGTCCAGGAATAAATGGACTAGGAATAGAATTTGTTGTTTTTAAAGATTAAATGTCCCAATAATTCTAAAAAGAGTTTTCGATGAAATGGAAGAAAAAAATCAGATGGTTGAAGAAATGAACACTGGATGAACTCCCTCTTGGACATCAACAAGACTCGCCTCACTCGGAGAGCCCTGAGGATTACAAGAGACCCCACCTACCCGTCACACCGCCTCTTCACGCTGCTGCCATCAGGGCGAAGGTTCCAGAGTCACCGTGCATGAACTAGCAGACTGAAAGACAACTTCGTCCACCAGGCTGTCATGATGCTGAACTCCCTTCCTGCTCTGCCCCCGGGTCTGCACCAGGCACTTTTGGCTCCATCCATTGCACGTCTGCCCGTCCTGGGTGGGGGACCCCTCCTCTGACGCTCACCCTGAGGTTTCTCAGTTTTCCTCCCGATAGGGTTTTTTTCTGTTTCTGAGTGTTTCCTTAGCCAATGCGAGGGTTTAGGGTAAAGGATATGCAATGCTGCCCATGCTGTCATGAGCCATGTGCTCCCCCCGGTGGTTGATGGACTGATGTGAGGATGATTTTTGTTGCCATGTATCCTGCTGTGTATTTATCAATTCTTTATATTTGTTCCTGTCTGTGATTTTTATGCCATGCGTCCAGGTCTGAGAGAACAGATATTTCATCCATGCTGTATGTCTTGTACTGTAGCATATTTGACAATAAAGTTACCTAAATACCTAAATAGCTGGAAAATACGGAAACTAGGAATAAAAGGAAAAATATTTGTGACTAACGCACTATTAATAAGTAAAATTATTTATATTAGGAATGTTGTTCCCATTAATGAAAGAGTGTTAAAGCAAATTGACATTTTAATAAGAGATTTTATTTGGGAAGACAAAGGAGTAAGAATTAGTAAAGATATATCAGAAAATAGATATGAGGATGGGGGTTTAAAACTAGTCAATCTAAGGATTAAAAAAATGCACTAAGAGTTAAAACTATGTCGAATTACTTAAATAACAAGAATGATCAAATATGGAAAATGTTTTTGGGAAAAGCAATAAGTAAATATGCAGCGAATGAAAATACAGGAATTTTTATGATTTTTAGACGAAGTCTCATGGAAGATATATCGGAATACTATCAAGAGGTTCTGGAGGGATGGGGAGAAGCTCTTAATGAGCTTCATTATGATTGCAGAACACGAAAACAAATACTAATCCAACCGATCTTTCTTCACAATCAAATACGGACACTTGGGAAGGTGTTATTCAACATGAAAATGTGCAAAAGCACATTCAACACTAAACATACATTTCTGAACTGTTTTTAGAAGGTTGTCAACAATTTTATTTTTGCAGGTTCGAAACCCACTTTCTCTCTGGTTGAAAACATGTTATCCGCACTGTTCATTCGCTGCTCACCGATGCCTCAGAACATGACAATATCACCTGGAACTATAGCAGAAGGGGTGTTTCTCGTAAGTGCCGAACTAATTCAACATCTCTGAAGTGGTTTGAGGTAGTTAACATTTTAATGCTTGTTGGTCTGAAAACCACAGTCCCTCGGGCTGAAAACGCGTTTTCTGCACTGTTCATTCAGTGCTCAGGGATGCCTGAAAATTTGACCTGCCAGAACAGCAGTCAAGGTCTTTCTAGAAGGTGCAGAACTAATTCAATCTGTCTTAAGTGCTTTAAGAGAGTTGTCAACATTTTTATATTTGTCGGTCTGTAAACCACCTTTTCTTGGGCTGAAAACGCATTTAGTCATTGATCAGAATAGCCTCATGAAAATATCACCTGCAACTACTGGCAAAACGTTCTTTCTAGTATATTCGGCACTAAATCTACCTATCTGAACCGTTTTTCAGGGGGTTATCAACAATTTAATTTTTGCCAGTCCGAAACCCACTTTCCCTTTGGCCGAAAACGGGTTTTCTGCACTGTTCACTCACTGCTCAGCGATGCCTCAGAAGAAAATTTCAGCCGTCATGGGCGATACGTGATGCGCTCGCCCCGGGAGCTCAACCTCACCCCGAGGAGTGACCATCGCACCCGCCGCTGACAGAGCCACCATCGTGCAGTGGATTCGTGTTTATGCCGTTGGCAACCAGCTCACAGCGCTTGAGAACATCATCGCGCTCTTTATGAGCTCCGTGGACAGGCTCATCCATTGCAGAACCTCGCTCACTCCACCAGAGATTTTGGAGTTTCAACAGTCCGTCAGCGTGGTGCCCCGCTCGTGGCGCCTCTTCCACACACAGCCGCTGCCTGGGGGGAACACCGTCACTGGTCGAAGGGGCGGGGTGATCCCAGCCGTCAAATC
Source organism: Synchiropus splendidus (assembly GCF_027744825.2). Lineage (NCBI taxonomy): Eukaryota > Metazoa > Chordata > Actinopteri > Syngnathiformes > Callionymidae > Synchiropus > Synchiropus splendidus. The sequence continues at coordinate 36,022,353 of NC_071337.1, forward strand.
ATAGCCGTGCTGATCATCGCTGCTCATCTTGGAGAGACCAGTCAGCTGCTCTGACCTCTGCTCCCTAAGCGTAGGATGAAAACTTTGTATCTAAAACTATGCATCTGTAACAGGTCTGAATACTGTGGCCTTGTCTACAGTTAAAAAGTGGTGTCTTAATGTGGTCAGTAGAACGCCGTCTGAAACAATACGTGGAGTCACATGAGGCTTCCACATTTGTCGATGGTGAGAAAAGTAATCTTTATTTGACATTCTGTTTTTTCATTGCGGTAACCCACGCCATAATTCGATGTCTTACTGAAACATCACTCACAAACATCTCACTTTGTCATACAACAACTGTCAGACATCATGAACCACATGCATAATTCCTTTTCATCTGAATGTATAATTCTGCCATTAAACCTTTTGGCTAGTGTTGAGAAATAATAAAACTTTACTTTTCACCAAACATTGTTATTCACCACAAGCAAACCCAAGTCCACACAACTCAATCACCCGTGCCATGTCATCGTAGGTTGTCAGTATTAGCTTACAAGCGGCACATCCACACAGAGCGAACTCAACGTACAAAGGAAACACAGTATACTTAAAAAACGCGTCACCATCCACACACTTAGATCCCAAATCAGTCAACCCCAAGTGGAACAAACAAGTAAGTAGTTATGAACAAATTTATTTGACTAACCTGAAACAAAATGTGGACAGAGTCACACGAGGCTTCCACATTTGTCGGTGGTGAGAAAAGTAATGAAAAAAACTTCACTTCCTTTTTACCCACACATCTTCAATGCCCAGCCTCTGTCCTACCCTGCCCTCTACTTACTTAATCAACTCCATGTTGAACAATTAAATGACATCTAACACACACTCTGTGACCACACATAAGTGGGCGTCACACACTCCCCAACAAACAAATGACTCCTGACGTCATTAAGTTGATGAAATATGAACTTAAATACTATTCAAAAGACCTGTGTAATATAACCGCTAGGTGTAAACACACAGCAGGGAAACCACTGGTACATCGACAAGTAAGATAGGTGGTTTGGGTTGTGCTGTATTTCCCACACTGTCCTATGTGACACACTAAAGACACTTACTGCATTTACTTCCTTTTTCGATTGGTAGGAAGGCTCACCCATAGAATCCTACGTTAACCTCACAGCTGGCTTTCTGTCACGTCCTGATTTCCTGAGTGTCGGACTAGAATCAGTGTGAAGGTCTTGGGTGTCTGACTGACATGAAGGTGAAATATATGAATCACGCTCTTGTGAAGAACCTTCCAACTGTGTATTGTGTCATTCCTAATATCCCGTTCAATGTGTACGATTATTATTTGTTTCTAACATTAGTATGCATTTTTAACTGCTTACAAAGTGTTTGCTTGTAGTACTCATTATATGCTGTGTTTTATTCAACCATGTTCACCTCAATCTCATGAATTTCACTCTTTAATTACATAAGGTTTAATCTTTATTGGCACATATGACTATTTGTATCAGTGCTACTTCGTGCTGTTTTTTTCTTGTATGTTGTTTTCAACTACTCATGTTTTTAGTTGACATTAAGGAAAAGATTGCTGTTTTTAAGTGGAACTAACTTTAAAAGCCAATATCATAGCTGTTTATATCACAAAACAAATTATTATATACACATTTTAAGAATGACTGTTTTCACAGTTATCAAGAATGGCGAGTCATGATCCTGGCCGACTGGCAGCAATCGTGGTGTCTGTCATCTTCTTTGCAGTAAGTTTGGTGTTCAACGCCCTGGCTGCGGTGGGAACAGATACGTCAAACTAACCATTCAAATAAAGAAGAGGCGATGGATGAAATTACGACACCATTATTAAGATGAATTGCTATAGGTCCGTACACAACAACCACTGCCAACGTGTCGGAGGTGTTCCACACCGAGATCACTCCTTCAGGTTGGGCCTTTAACATCTGGAGCGTCATCTACGTCTGACTTCTGCTGACGTTTATCTACATCGTAGCAGGCCTTTGCAGAAAGCAAGTTATTTTCTCCCCTTGTTGAATAGCAGAACAGTGCACAAGCCACTCCCAAAATATGGATGCCTTGCACTGTTGTTTTCTTGCTTTCATAAATAGATAATATGATTTCACATCAGTACTGATGATATAACTTTATGTCAATGTTTTTGGACTAAAGGAAAAGAAAGAATTTCCTATCCAATTAAGATTATAGCTCCAAAAAGCCCATCCCAGCAAGAAGCAGGGAGCAGATTGCTGGTCCACTGGTTGCACAGAGAGAGATCAGCATCCCTTATATACCATTGTTATGACAGCATGATAGCATGATTTGCTTCATAGACAGCGAAACAGTCGTAAGTTCTTCTGCAGTTGGTCAAATGGTTTCCTGCAAGCTGATATCCTTCCACATTCGATCCATGAGAGATTTATTCAAGTGCCCACCTATGTATGAGCAGTTAAAAATAGAGAGGCATTAATTCAGGTCTTTCATCATTTTTGTTTCATTTTATTTTGTGTAGTAATTTGTACAATGGTAACCAATGTATTAAAAAGGTGTAAATAGTTAACAGTCAATTTTCTTGACTTTGTTTTCCATTCAATCAGGACCGGCTATGGCTACGTCTACTATTGTATCAAAGATGGCGCCGAGGAAGGCTGGCCTGGAATTATCGTGCATGTTATTTTGTTTATTTTTGTGTTTTGATGGAGCATCTGCGTGTTCTTACACACGAGATCAATTGATGAACATCAGGGCTATGACTCCGTCTGACTTACTACCAGTATTTTTGGTGTCAGTTGCGGAGTTAGTTCATCTTTTGGCTGGGCGGAAGAAACTGAGGAGTAGAGGGAAACGTGCCGGTGCGCTCGTTCGCCTTCGTCGAAGAGGATCGCGCACTCCGCTTCCCAGGATAACCCTCCCCAACGTCCGCTCGCTCAGCAATAAGATGGATGAACTGGCGCTGATGTTGAGACGGAACAGAGACTTCTCCTCCTCTTGTGTTTTGTGTTTCATGGAGACGTGGTTGAGCGATCTCATCCCGGACACTGTGCTTCATCTGGAGGGTTTCCAGCTTCACCGCGCGGACCGGGTTCCGGAGCTCACCGGCAAGACCAGAGGCGGAGGACTGTGTTTCTACATCAACAGTCGCTGGTGTACGGACGTGACGATGATCTTTCAGCACTGCTCTCCCTCTCTGGAATGTCTGATCGTCTACTGTAAGCCATTTTACTCCCCACGTGAGTTCGCTTCATTCATTCTGGCGGCCGTATATATCCCGCCCAGCGCGGATGTATGTGAGGCTCAGAGTGCGCTCGCGGATCAGGTTCTGCATGTGGAGCGAACTTTCCCGGACTGTCCTGTGATTGTGCTTGGTGACTTCAACAAGGCAAATCTGAGTGAGGAGCTTCCCAGATACAGGCAGGTTGTAAAATGTACCACCAGAGAGCAGAGCGTGCTGGATCACTGTTACTCATCGCTCCGCAACTCTTATACCGCCCTCCCTCGAGCTGCACTGGGTCTCTCTGAACACTTGATGGTTCATCTTGTTCCCACATACAAGCAGAAGCTGAAGCTGGCAAAGCCTGTTGTGAGGAGCATGAAGATCTGGACAAGTGAAGCTAAAGAGGAGCTGCAGTCTTGCATGGAGACCACAGACTGGGAGGTGTTCAGGGCTGCCACCAACAATCTGGAAGAGTATACAGACACTGTGACTTCATGGATCAGCTACTGTGAAGAGTGCATAGTTCCAACGCGCACCAAGGTGAGTTATGCAACTGACAAACCTTGGTTCACAACTAAACTCAGCCAGATCAGACGGGAGAAGGAGGCAGCTCGCAAGAGTGGGGACAGGAACTGCTACAAAGAGCTGAAGTATCGGTTTCAGAGGGAGCTGAAGAAAGCTAAGGCCGCATACTCTGACAAACTCACGCAGCAGTTCTCAGCCAATGACTCGGCTGCGGTGTGGAGAGGGCTCAAGGTGCTCACTAACTACAAGCCACGTGCCCCCCACACTCTGAACAACCTCGCTCTTGCACAGGACCTGAACAACTTCTATTGTCGCTTTGAGCAGCCATTTTGCACCAACACCTCTGTGGTCTCTCCAGCCCCATGTTCCACTTTACAACAAAGGACTATGCTGTCTCTTAGTGACACAACTAAGACCAACGATGTCACTGAGACAGCAAAGATCACAGTCACTTTTGATGAGGCACCCTCTCACCTCCCCCCTCTTCCTCTTTCTCTTGACATCATGGAGCAGGACGTGGTCACTCAGTTCAGGAGGCTGAACCTTCGGAAGGCGGCGGGTCCGGACAGAGTTTCCCCTGCCATCCTAAAGCATTGTGCTGCAGAGCTGGCTCCAGTGTTCACGGACATCTTCAATGCTTCCTTGGTGTCCTGTCATGTACCTGCCTGCTTTAAGTCCTCCACTATCATCCCTGTTCCCAAGAAGGCCAGGATCACAGGACTGAATGACTACAGACCGGTGGCACTGACGTCTGTGGTCATGAAGTCCTTTGAGCGCCTGGTTCTCTCTCACCTGAAATCTATCACTGCTTCTCTCCTGGACTCATTGCAGTTTGCCTACAGAGCCAACAGATCTGTGGACGATGCAGTGAACCAGGCCCTTCATTTCGTTCTGGACCATCTGGACTGGCCAGGAACCTATGCCAGGATCCTGTTTGTGGACTTAAGCTCTGCCTTTAACACAATTCTTCCAGCTTTGCTTGAAGACAAGCTTGGCCAGCTCGACGTGCCTGACTCCCTCTGTAGATGGATTACAGACTTCCTGACCAGCCGAAGTCAGCGTGTGCGGCTGGGGACGACTGTCTCTGACACTCGGACCCTCAAAATTGGGTCTCCTCAGGGCTGTGTTCACTCTCCATGGCTATTCTCTATGTACACTAACTGCTGCACCTCCAGCCACGAGTCCGTGAAGCTGATCAAGTTTGCGGATGACACCACCATCATCGGGCTCATCTCAGATGGAGATGAGTCGGCTTACAGGAGGGAGGTGGAGCGGCTAGTGTCCTGGTGCAGCCACAACAACCTGGAGCTCAAGGCCCAGAAGACAGTGGAGATCGTCATAGACTTCAGGAGAGTAACAGTTTCTCTGTCCCCTCTCATGTTGGCTGGTTTAGCCATTCCTATTGTGGACTCCTTCTGCTTCCTGGGAACCACCATCACTGAGGACCTCAAATGGGAGCCAACCATCAGGTCCCTCATCAGGAAGGCCCAGCAGAGAATGTTCTTTCTGAGGCAGCTACGGAAACTACGACTGCCGACGAAGTTGCTGGTGGAGTTCTACACGGCCATCATCCAGTCCATCCTCACCTCCTCTATCACCATCTGGTACAACAGCGCCACCTCCAGGGACAAGAGCCGACTGCAGCGCATCGTACGTTCTGCTGAGAAGGTGATCGGTTGCAGCCTGCCACCTCTTCAGGACCTGTATGCCTCTAGGACCCAGAGATGTGCAGGTCGGATCAGAGCCGACCCCTCTCACCCTGGACATGGACTGTTTGTTCCTCTTCCCTCTGGCAGGAGGCTACGGTCCATCCAGACCAGAACCTCCCGTCACAGGAACAGCTTCTTCCCCTCGGCCATCAGACTGTTAAATTTGTGAACAGCCTTGTTGTTATGTTATTCTATTTATTTTATTTTATTTTATTTTATTTGTTTTTTGTTGCACTTTATTTCAAGACACTTTCCTAGTCAGTGGGCTCCCCACTGACCATGGCAATAAATCTCATTCTGATTCTGATTCTGATTCTGATTCTACTGCAGCCCTCCTGTCCTGCCATATGGCGTCATCATCAGTTGGTGCTTCAATATCTGTTTTAACATCGGCTAGCTGCTGGTCTGGGACCGAGGGTGATGAGCTCATCTTTTTCTAAAAAGTGATACGTTTCAACACAGTAAAGGCATCACAATAGTTTGTGTTGTTTTCTTCAACGCAACAGAATAATGAATGCTGCCCTGGTGTTTCTCATCCTGGTCATCCTCACAAACTACTCAATGGTCTTCTTCATCTGCCATGGACTTAAAACCTATGGAGCATGGCTCAACAAATACCACAAGGTGGACCTGTGGCTTCTGCGTATCATTGTGAGTATGATGGCTTATGATAAGGATGATACTGATACAACGTTTTAGAAATGTATAGGTTGAGGTGATGATTGCCATGTTTCAACATTGGGAACATAAGCTTAAACAACAAATTCTCGATTTTTCACAGGTTCAGAATGGAATTACGATTTACACAACCTGGACAACGCTTGCAACCCTCATCAACCTGGCTATTGTTCTCCAATATGAAGCTGAATTGTCTTCAACCTGTCTGCAACCGTGTCATACTCAATCCTGGCCTGTGTGTTACTTGTGTGGTAAGTAATGTCAACTTAAAATGTACATGCTCATTCATGAGCACGAGCTAGCCTACTATAATTGCGTTGTCTCTTCGACCCATTGCCTTTCATCTACAGTATAAGGTGATTTGTCTGCATGCCGTTATTTCCACTGTTGTGTTCATTGACCATTGACTTTGAGTATCTTGGAAGGGTATTATATTTAAAATGTGTTAATTATTTCACCTGGTTATGGTTGAATAAAAGGCAAAACTGACACACAAATATTGATGCTTGGCATGAGGCGAAATAACATTCTGTATACTTAATAATATATATATATATATATATATATATATATATATATATATATATATATATATATATATATATATATAAACAAACAAATAATATACACATATAGATGTGTATAGATGTGTATATTATTTGTATATATTATATACAATATATATATATACAAATAATATACACATCTAAAACCTATATGGAGCTATTGGTCCATGTATTCGTATTACGGTAAGAGAGACATTGCTGGTCCTATTTAGAGCCAGAAATGGACAGCGACCAGATGATCTCCAAAGACTGCTTCAACTAACTCGTGATGAGGAGGACCAAAGAAGAAGAGGGAACCTCTATCAACTATATGATCGAACCACAATGATGTAAACGAACACTGCAACAGTGGGAGTGAAAATGTGGAACCCAAACAGCAAGGTTTTAAATACAAAGTATCTGACACAGAAACTGCAACACTACTCTCTGGTAGAGAACAGACTTCAAAGACCAATAGCAGCTGCCTGACAGTAACACACAATGCAAAATAGTGGACATAACGCGCACACACGAATATCGCACACAGTCACCTATAACCACTGTTCAGGACAGAATCATTCAGCAGCATAGTGTGAGGAGTCCTGATCGCATCATTGGAGCCCCTCTGACCTCAAGCAAGGACTTTTTTTTTGCGACTGCGCGGAGCAAAGCTGCGTATGACGCGTGCAGATGCGTTTTACGCAAGTCTACACACTACCGAGAGAGGGAGCTGTAGGAATTTAGTCATCGCACTTCTTCGATTATCGAATCTTTTTTTGGCCGATAAATAGTCTTCCAGGCAAGTAGACTTGACGAGGAATTAAAACTTCCATCCGATTACAATTTTCGAATTGACAGTTTAACATATTGTGAAAGCTAAATAAGAATCGGGACTATTGAAGAGAACAATATGCAAATGCCCAGAGTGTGCGCTGTTCCTTACAAGCAAAACACTGGGAGTAAGAGGCCCGGTCAAAGAGTGCGTTTTTTTTTTTTTTTGTTTTTTTACAGCAGTGTTGTTTTGTTTTCTGGTTGATTTTACGCAAGAAAGCGTAAATTCAACAACGCTGACCTCTGCGCCTGGCATGTAATTCAAAGCTTCGTTCCATTCACTCTTTTCTAAAGCAAATAAAACTACTACTGCTTTGTAGTAAGTGTAAGCTTCTTTTCATTTCGAGAGATGTAGCGGGCTAAGCTACTATTAGCTGGCTGCATTTACGTAGTAAAGGAACAGGCGTCACAGACAAACACCAGCTTTGTTTAAAGGATCATAAAATGGCACAGAAATACCCCTCAGTGGTAAGTGACTGTTTCGAGTTGGTGTTATGTGCATAAACGAGTAAATACAGTGACCGTGTCCGACTGCGCGACGATGAAAATGTCAACAAGAAGGAAAAAAAGTCATCGTCATCCAGTCCCTTGCTTACAGCTTAAGTACAGTTTGCTTTTGTGTGTTTTGTGGCTTCTACGAGAATGGAAGGCCGTTTTTTTACAGTGTGGTCAGTATGTTTATGTACGAGCTGATATCAGATACATTCTCTTGTACTTCTTACTGTCATATGTAGCATTTATTATTTTTCAATTCTTGATATAGTGGTATATTTTATGCTCCCCTATATGTTTTTGTATTTCCGGTGCCTGCTGTTTTCACATTGTATGCATATTTCACTCATTTAAATTAAAGCGTATTAAATTAAAGAGTATTTGCAGATTACTTTACTGTCTTCATTCTCTTCATTCCGTTTATTTCCTGCGGAAATGCGTCGGTGTGTGGGTTCTAATTATTTCAAACTCTTTCCAGAAAAGGCCAAGAAGAAAACTGTGGAACGTGGAAAAGTGGTATTTTTCATGATTTAGTGCACACTGTCAAATCCATCAATTGAATTTCAATTATTACAACACCATCACCCAAATGTGGACATCTTGTAGTAAACTTTTAAGGAGACTGCTCTTCAATTTAGCAGGTTGAGTGGTATATAAAATGGTAAATTGCTCTTACTCATATCACGCTTTTATGCTTTTATGTCAAAAGAACAAGGCAGCAATCTCTTTGTTTTCTATTTCAGTGATAGTGTTTTTTTGTTATCTGAGGTTGTGTTCTGGACATTTGTGTGTATTCCTCTGCAGGACTGAAACTCCCGTGGTCCAACAAGAAACATCCGAAAATCAATAAAAGTCCCTATCAACAAAAACAGAAAGGTAAATGACTGTCTAATACCAAATATCGTTGTCATTGTGGTTGCTTTACAAGTTATATTTATTTTAAATCTGTGTCCGTCTATGAGGTGATATTCTAACAGATTCTGTAATGACCATAAAAACAAATTATTGTACTCTTTTTTTTTTTCAGTGGGCCAAGTTCAGAAGAGTCCAAGAGCCTGAGCATCGAGAAAACACCTGTGAAGACATCGCATCTAGGAAGAGAAACAACTCCCTTTCTACAGAAACTCAAAGAAGTTGGACAGACCAAAATGACAAGGTACGTTTGAGTTAGAGCAACTTAAATTGATTGCTGTTGTGACATTTGAAGGTAGTGTTGTATGAACGTATCAAAGGTGTTTTCTTGAACATATACATCGTAGACTTGCAGGGCTTAAAACATGTGACCTTATTCAGACATTGTCTTTCAGAGTAGGGGTGAGTTGTCCGGATTTGGAGAAGATTATAATCTATATGATGTCATGCAATTTATTTCCTTGGAAATGTTCAAGTCCCAAAATATTTGCGCATGAAATATAAGCATTTGTATTTAATATAGATGCTTTGGGTTTTAAGCATGTATTTTTTTCTCAGGTCGAGGAAGCAGTTGACACCTGTGAAAATACCACCACAGCCCAGACCTGAGCCTGATGATGATTTTTTGATTCTGGATCTAGATGATCCACTTTGGATTACCATCCCAAAGAAAAACACAGCACAGTTGAAAGAAGGAGTTCGCCAGAGACTGCACCAAAGGAAGAGGCCCCTAAGGCGGTCATGCATAGTCTGAAAAGGAAGGAAAAATTGTCAGAGGCAATCTACTCCAGTGGAAAGTGTTGATGATGTTATTGTTAACAATGACAAACCAAATAAGAAGCAAAAACAACCCCTCATGAAGACGTCCTCTAAAGAGACTAAAACAGTGGAAGATCCCGTTGGTGGCAAGCGAGACAAAGTGCACTCCCCAGAGACCAAGAAATTAGCTAAAATGAAAGTGACACACACAAATGAGTCATTGACAAAGACACGGAAAGAAAAACACACATTTGAAGGAGAAAAAAATGTCTCTGACGACGCTGTGGAAAACAATCATGATCCACAGAGTGGCATGCATCGAGAAGACCTGGATTCTGTTCGGGTAAGAATGTTATTTTGTGTCATTCTGGTAAAAGACATGCTGAGTTACCTATTGTAACTTCAGTTCTATGAATACAAGCGATGCAACCAATAGCGAATCCCGTTAGACGGCAGAGCACGTATGACAGAATTGAAATGTTTTACCCGCCATTCACCATCTGCTTTAAAGTGTTAGTTTAAAGTCATTTTTACAACCACCAAAATGTAATACAAGTAACATCCGACTTATGACCAGGATCGGTTCCGACCAACCGGTTGTAAGTCAGATTGGACGTAAGTCGAATGCCATTCAAAATGGCCAACGCTATGCTGGGATACTGTGCTGCCGTAACTGTCGTACACGATGCCGGGCTGCAACAGGTTGCGGTGCCAGACATTGAATAAAAAAATTAAATAAGCATCTGCTGGCTGTGGTCATGCGTGTGGGTGGACGTAAGTCGAGCAGGTTGTAAGTCGGATCTTACTTGTAAATATATTTGTAAAACACATAAGCACTTTTAACTAGGGCTGAACGATTTTGGAAAATAATCTAATTGCGTTTTTTTTCTCTCAATATTGCGATTGCGATTAAATGTGCGATTGTTTGAGGTCCTCTTCTCATGTATTTTACAGCAAACACAACTAATAAATCAATCTGTATTGTAATAAACCATATGTGATTCAGTATATATAATTGTTCTTCCTTATAGGCTATTCTTATGTTAAGATAAAGGCAAATGAAGCATGAATTAAAATGAAAGATGGTTTATTTGTCTACTTCAGTTTCAACTGTAGACTTACTAAACTGATAAATCACACAAACTAAAGTGCATATTACAACAATAACGGAAACCAATATGTGGCTTTACCACTCTAACACGTCCAACTCTTCATGTAAACGTAGATTGCACGTTTTAAGCACTGTCTGAACATAAACATAATTAGTAATAAAAAAATAGCCGATTGGACAATAGACGTCACATGACTACCGGAAATGCGCATGGAGTAACAGGCACGTATTGCCGCCACTTCTACGAGAGCGCATCAGTTTTATTTACAGGTGCGAGAAGAGGTGCAAAAGGGTACACGCTCATATGAATCGTGTTTTACGAGTATGTGGAACTTATGCACCCGTTTTGGCTGTTGTTGAGGTGGAAAACTTGGCAATGTGTCACAATTGCAGTTGCAAGAGCTCGTGTTTAGCTACTTGTATCTGTGCACTTAGAAAATGAAGGCGAAATTACTTTTCGTGTTTGTATGAATGTAACTCTTTTTACACGCACGTGCCACGGGGTTTACAGATGCAAAACGGCAGTTACGCGTATGTGCCTCTGACACATGGATACGAGTCTTGTGTTACGGGTATGTGCCACTTTTGCACCCATTTTACCTTCATAGGCTAAAGCCGTAATTTACAGCTCAATGGCTAAAGCTCACCGTTGCGCTGCACCACCAACGTGAAAGTCACATGACCAGTCAAATTGCAGCCTTACGGTTAGAAAATCACGTTTTATCATACTGCGGTATAATCGCAAATCCAATTAATCGTTCAGCCCTACTTTTAACTTGAATCGTACCACTTAACAACTCAGTCACCAAATCGGTGATAAAAACAATAAAGGAGAAACCATTCTAAAAGGTACAAATGCAGTACTTTGTTGTTGATGTAATTCTTTTGTTTACCTTTTTATTTTAAACAGAGGAGGAGCTCATGATATCCCCGACAAACAAAGGTGGAAGACCAACCAAGTCATCATCTGCTCCAGATGGAAATCACATTGAGAGTTGTCAAATCCTTGGGAAGAGGAAAGGAAATCCTCCCAAAGAGTTTTGGTTGGCTTCACCTCAGGATACCCCAGAGCCAGAATCCAAAGATGAATCGCCGGTTGCAATGTCTAAACAAAACACAGCCAAACCTAGTTCACCTGTGAAAAAATCTCAAGCTGTCTTGAAGAGGGGGAAAAATGGAACCGTTTCAGAGAATCTGAGTTGTGATAAAAAGGATAATAAAAGAAGTAAAAACAAAAGAATCAAGAATTCACTGATTCAGGATCGAGTCCAGGAACAAAAATATCTCGTACTACCAAGCCCCTCACAGCCATCTGACCACAGCACACACTTGGGTAAGTTAAACGCATTATTATTTTTAGTCGTAGTTGTAGTCGAATAATTTGTTGTATTTGTATTATTATTATCACACACACAGTACATTTTCATTAAAATAATTGCTTATTCATTTTTTTCTAGCTTTTTAGCATATTCATTTTGTTCTTCTTAGAACTGGCTTTGTCCTGCACCTGTTGTTTCATTTAGTTGTGTTTAGTTTGTATTTGTATTTACCATTAGCTCGGCAGAGAGACGGTGATCTGCAGTTAGATTTTGGTTGCTGAGGAAGCAAGTTTTTGATTGTATGTACATGGGAGGAAATGCATGTTCAGCATTAAGCGCTCCTTTAACCTGTGGGCCACAAAGGATGATGGAGGTTTCACACTTTGTGCCTGGGTATTTTTGTATTTTTCAAAACAAGACGGTAACATTTGTTCATTTTCACAGGACACCAAGAAGCCAACTCTCATCAGCTTTTATCACCAAGCAGAGATAAACGCAGAAGGAAACCTCTGGGTGAATGGTGGAAAGTTGACGCCTTAGAGGAAGCAGAGACGTTGCCACCTGATCTGCCGTCGTCCACTACAATTAAACCTTCAAAAGAAAGAGAAGCTCATCCCAAAAAAATTGGAGGATCTGGACATCTGACTGTTAAGAGTCGTAGAAGAGCATCAAAGCCTGTTGGGGGAGCTCTTGTGTCTCGCTTGAACCAAAGCAGGAAAACCCTTAAATCAATCCCCAAATCAACCACGAAGATCCCCAGTGGAGCACATCAGAGACAGTAGGAGCAAAACATCCTCTTTTGTTTGTTTCTTCATTTAGCCAATATTAGTCATTGTTTTACAGCAGATACCAAGATGAAGCTGAGTTGCCTGCTTCAGGCTCCAAAGTTACACTCATACAGAAGAATGGCTGGAGTGCATGCAAAGTCATTATGCAGGATGAGAGCTCAGGCCATGAGGGGCTGAACAGCACGTAAGCAAGCGCTCAGTCTTCATTACTAACTCATGCTTTTCATTTTATCTTATTTTTTTTAACAATTCATTTGCTTCCAGGTTTGATGTCTGTCTGAGTGGACCATCATCCAGGATTGATCTGGACGTGTGTGAGGACTCGGGTATGTTGTTAAAGCTTGTTTATAAACCTGAGCGTTCTCTCAGGCCCTGCACACCCTTTACACTTGCTAAACACAGTCCATTCTCTCTACCTCACTCTTCCCCTTTCCCACTGAACCAATTGGTCAAACTGGGTTGCAGCCTTGGATGAATTCAATTTATTTACTGTTTCACGGCTAAGCGTTGCCTCGTCTGAAGTGCCTCAATTATAGTTGAGAAGTTCAAATTTCAGGAACTTGTAAATTCTTTTATCCCTTCTCAGGGATTTTAATTTTTACTTCCTGTGCTCTAGATTTGTCATCATCCCAAATGCCTCCCGCTGAGCTGTCGATGTCTGACCTGTGTGCTCCCCCTCTCAAACCTATGGCGCTCCAGCCCGTGAACAGAACTAACCTGACCCGCTGCATGATGAGTCTTTGGTCCTCTCCTGCTGTTGGTATGATTCTTTTGTGTCTGTTTTTGTTTGGTTCAGTGCTGTGTGCACAGCGTTGTTTCTTTCACAAGTTTCTAAAAAGTCTCGAAAGGTTATTTTGTATATGGTTCTTTTTAAATAGCAGAAGAAAAGGAAGTGTTAGTATGAGAGGTAATCAAAAAGGCCATTTTCATAATAAGAACATTACTATTATAGTCGTATGATTTAATATTTAATAATTAAGTATTTCAAACTGACACTTCATAAATTTGGGAAGCTGGAGAAAATTCATTGTCAGACATTTATTGCTCTATGCTTTTAAATAATTAACGTTAGGAACAGAAACTAGAAAACACAGCATTAAACATCATCCAGTTCCAGTGTTGGGCGTCGACCCCAGTCCCAGATCCGCTTTAACCAGAGTGAAAGCCTTGACTTCACTGGTGTGACTGGAACCGTCGTCGTCATATTTTGGCAAGACACGCACGCCGTTGTGGCTCCTTCACTGCAATAGTAATCAATCACACAAATGTGTCTTTTGCTAATTGAAATGTAAAGTTTGGCTGTTCTGTGAGTGATGAATAGCACCATTTGATCCCTTTGACAAGTGATTTATCTCTTTTCTCCCAGTTTCCATTAAGAAAGGTTCTGAACTTCCCAAAATCAAAGTCCTAGCTCATCCGTCTCAATAGCAATAGACAAATGGCAAACACAATGTTCTTTTCAGTTGCTGGTGTCGAGACACTCAAGTGTGAAGCTGAACTCTGCAGTTGTCTTTATGAATCCACTCCCTCAGAGCGTTGGGCATCATGGAGGACAGCAACAATGGAACGGTTTCAAGTGGGATGTTCATTCTCGGCTCCTACATGAAGAAACCTGTCTGTGTGGATCACAGCGCCACCACAGTCAGTCACTCTTCTACCTCCTGTTTTTCCAAAATGTTTGATTTTTTGTTTCAAATAACAAAAAAAGTTTCGTTTTATTTCATCACTGTAAAGGTGTTCCACTTGTCAACAAGTACTTTGAAGGTGACCATCAATCTACAAGAGTCTTGCTTCATACCGGGTCACTCCTTCATCGTGCCATGTGGTAAGGACCTCTGCCACAAAATACATTCTGGTGAAACCAAAGTCAAAATGATCTGTATTGACTTGAAGAGTTTTTCCCACTGCTGATAAAATATATTATACTAATACAGAAGAGTTGTGGCAGCCATGTGGGAAAGTGGTTCTCTGATGTGGCTGGGACCAGCTGCAGCCCCACTGAGACCCTCGAAGGAAAGAACTGTAGATAATGAATGAGTCCTGGGATTGCACTGTAAACTCCTTCACTTCTCTGCTGAACGTTTTCCTGAGAGGGATTGACTTTTTTCAACAGCATCAATAAATTAAACTTTTTTTTTATGTCACTTTTCATACAAAATGCAACAAACGCTTTTCTCAAGAGGTTCGGTCCACTCTCATGGAAGATAAAGACTGTGGACCGTACGCATGCCCTCACGCTCACAGACATCTCGATACATATGTGCAACACGAACAGATGACCCATCATTTTCTCAGCGCTCACTTGTCTTTTCTCCACCAGGCCACACCTACAGCATTCACAACCTCACCACTCTGCCTGCAGCCCTCTTCTTCACCAGGATACAAGTCCAGGCTGATGGAGACGTATGCAGATGTACATTTTGTGTATCTTTGGTGACTACAGTTGTTTAGTTTTGTCATAGTTTTGTAAATAGTTCACTTTTCTGTGAAGCAGTTCTGTCTTTCAGTGTTGTGTTTATACAGAATAGGACTTTTTACTGCATATCATTTTGGTAAAAGTCAAGGTTTTATTGTTATTAAGTTGTCAAAAACGTTTTTTGGGTCGCAACGCCCTCATGACTTCAGTAAAATTCTTTGTTCACTTTGCTTCCAGTATGATTTGATTAATTTTCAAGTTGTATGTACTTATGTCAGTGAAGCAGGTTTGAAAACCACCTGTTTCCAAACTCTATTTTTGGTCCTTAATTATAACTCACTGGCATGTTGACGTCTGATGTATCAGCACAAGAACAAATAACAGACTGTGCCCAAGCACTGGTTGCACATGTCCCTTGACCATGCAAGCTCATATCATATTAACAGTCTTGAGGAAGCGTTGTCACTTCCAGAATGTCCAAATGATAGTCATGTTTGGCCTGGTACAGATGCTGCATTTGACCAGTGACAGAGCTTTATCTGTCCAATGTCAAACCCTTGCTGCATTCTATTGCAGACATCGGGACTCTGGAAGACCTTAGTAGTGTGAGTGCTTCCCATATTTCCAAATGTTGCCTCCACGCTTAACTTGTTACCAAGACAGTTGTAGAGATCTGGGAACAACTGACCAATGAAGCCAATGATGTGATGGTGATGGATATACCCCCACAGGTCCACTCCCTATGACCTATCCTGGAAGTTTTCAATCGTTCCTTTTTTCCATCTCTCTTTGACCATAGTCCGAGTGCAGCAGAGATGGGAGGAATATTGTGGTCAGAGGGCAAAGCCCTCGCTTCACCTGCTGGTCTCTCACACGGACCAAGAACTTGACCGAGCAGTAGAAGTAGTAGAAGAGGAGGCCACATGGTGATGGATGCACCTCCGCCAGGCACCTCGCATGACCCAGCTGGAGGGCTCCGTCGCCTGTCCCATCCCTCAATGACCAAAGTTCGGGTGTAGCAGAGATGGGAGAACCTGAGGCTAACGTAGAGATGAGCTAGTCGGGGCTCCGCCCGTAACTCCAGGTTCGCCAGGCAGGTCAACTTGACTAGAGAAGCGTCACGAAAGTAGGTGAAGATTGACCGTAGGTGAAGATTGAGTGGCCTGTCTCTAATCACAGAGTGGTGGCGTGCCAAGAGACCTGCTGCTATCTCCAAACGCCAGGTCTCACGCCAGTCCGGCCTACTCAATGTCTTGCACCAACGACCTCACCCCCAAGGTCGCGCAAAATGTTGTTAGTCCGAATGTAGTGAAGTGGCACCAATAACCCTCCATACAGTGGGTCTGGACATCCCCCTGGGGCCCTCTCGTTGCCAAATCAGGTGCTTCCCTTCTCCGGCAACTACACAGGGGAACCTGACGCCATCCCACAGCCACAGCACTAGTTTGAGCCCAACGTGGAAGAACTAGGCACTAATAACCGTCCATATTTGGAGGGAGAAACCGCCAGTGGAGAAACGTTTGGCCCATGACGAAGCGCTGCGGAAGAGAATGATTCTTTCATCTATTGGCCAGAGCTGCTGGAAGCACCTGTTAACAGGACAACGTGAGGCAAAGAAGAAGCTGCTACGTCAGACAAATAGAAATCTGCAAAAGTTGAGGCGGAAGTCCCGGAGGCTGCTTGGTAGGTTTCTGCCAAAGAAACTCCTCTGAAGGCTGCTATCGATGTTGCCCCTTTTCACCACCTGTCAGAGTCACCCATAGCTGATTTGTTTTCCTGAAGGCCTTGACTCCATTCAGACTAGCTCTCAGTGCACTCACGGGCCACACCTTGTACAAGCTCCAGTGGTTCTCATCATTCATTTGTTACCTCAGAAGACGCACAAAGAAATTTGGGAAAAACGACTAATCGAGAAGGCCCACAGTTGTCCAAACCATCCTGATGGAGGCCAGGACCAGGAGGAGAGCTGCTTTGTCAGCCACCAGCTCCAAAGCTGTCTGATCAAGTGGCTCGAAGGGAGCTTCAGAGAGAGTCTTTAATGCCAATTGAAGATCCCAATAGGGCCAGATGCATCTGGAAGTGGGTCTGAGTCTTCAAGATCCCTGCAAGAACTGGACTAGCAGTGGATGTTTACCCAACGGATAGCAGTCCACACCCATTGAGCATTATATGCTTTGAGTGTTGCGGGTGATTTAGCATTTCGAATAGTGAACTGCACCTCGGGGGCAGAGGACTGCCTGCTAGCCTTGAAGTAGCCATGCTTTGAGGGGACGGCCCAGGATCGGCGGTCCCCTCATAATTTCTGCCCACTGATGCAGGACTGTTTGCAGGACTTGAACAGGTTGCAGCACACCCTCGTGTGAGTACTCCAGAACACCTCCCGGGACTCTGGAACACCTATGAGGTCATCTTGACCACAAGGCTTAACCGCCAGCCTTGCAATGTGGCCTGACCTGAGAACCATGGGCAATTACCATGGCCGTCCATACCGGACGTCTGACTGGCACCGCCGGCTCCTTTGCCAGACGGCCGTCAAGGAGATCCACATTTTGCTGCACGAAACGAATGTTGCTTTGGTATGACGGAAGGTGGTGTGCCCAGGGTATTGTCGATATCTCGGATGGCCAGGGCCTCACACCGGACCTGTCTATGAGAGTTGCTGCGCCACCGCCACGCCCAGGGTCTATCCAGCCAGAATGAATGAATGAATGGGTTGTGGAGATGGAGCATTAACAACCCCTCATACATGGGGTGTAATTTTACACTCTGGGTGGCAGGAGCTGCTGCCTCGCCTTTGCCACCTTAAGCTGAAATAAAAGTGGCATTAACAACCCCTCATATATGGAGTGTAACTTACACTCTGGATCAGCAGGAACTGCGTTGCCCTCTTTTAGCCACTATACGGCTGAAATAGATAGTGGCATTAACAATCCTCCATACAGAGAGAAAAAAATATTTACTGAGCAGCTACAGTCAGGGTTCTAGTCTGAGGTGAGCAAGAAAGAGGGAGTTTATTCACAAATGAACAGATAGTGATGCAGGAATCCTGTGGATCTCGGCACGCTGCACACTCCACAGCACTGGAATGAAGCAGATACTGGTGTCCCCGAGCCAGTGCTGTGAAAGAGGGCCTACTGGTCGCTGGGTTCGGCTGCTCCTGAAGACAGAAAGAAAAGAGGGAAGGAGGATGCAGACACATCAAAAAAATAGTGGTCAGCAAAAGTAGAGATTGATGACCAAGAAGCTGCCTGGCAGATTTCTGACAGAGATACTGCCTTGAAAGCAGCCACAGATGTTGCCTGGCCTCAGATCGACTGTGCTCTCAGGGATTCCTGTGACTGTTTTCCCGCTGTCTCATAGGCTTTCATCATGGCAATTCTAAGCCAATGTGACAACCTGTGAGGGGACAGTGCCTGCCCCTTATTACCACCTGCGAGAGCCACCCACAGACTGTCCGTCTTTCTGAAGGGTGGGACTCAATCCAGTTTAGCTTTTTGCGGTCTAACCGGACACATTTTGTGTAAACGCTCATGCTCCTTGTGCTGCTAACTCATGCTAGCTCCTGGGAGGCCTGACCAAGTGGCTCAAAAGGGGCTTCAGACAGTGAATTGAGTACCAGCTGCAGGTACCAGTAGTGACATAAAGGTCTTGAGGTAGGTCTAAGCCTTTTCACACCTCTCATGAAACGGCTCACTAGACGATGCTCGCCGATGGGGTGGCCGTCCGGACCATTGTCTGGCATGGAAAGGGCTGCTACATGAACCCGTAATGTAGCTCTGCTCCGACCATTGTTAACCAGATGAAGGAGAAAATTAAGGGGCCGATTCTGGGGAGGCTGACTGGGTACCACACCACCGGGAAAAAAAATTGTCGAATTAGTATTGTATGCTCTGAGGGTTGACGGAGCTTTAGCGTTCTGAACAGTCTATTGGACATCAGGGGACGTGTGACTGATTGTTAACCCTGGTGAAGCCAAACCTTGAGGGGTCGTCCGAGTATTGGGGGAGCCCTCGGGGTTCCTGATGCTTGCAGAAGCGCTGACATCGATGGAGGGAACTCCCAGGGCCCTTTGATCCGGATTTGACACATCTCTGGATACCAGCTGGAGCTGTCTGGAGCTACGACAATCATTCTCACTCTCGGCAGCTGAATTCTCCTCATCAGAGAAAGAAGAAGGCAAGGAGGAGGAAGGGCAAACAGGAGGCCTTCTGAGTCCAGACTGAGTGCAGCATGACCCCCACAAACGTCATGCTCTGTCTGGGACTGGGACTCTGACTGGGAGTGCGCTTTTCAGGAGGTTTACTCTGAGCCTCAATAGCACGATGTGCTCCAACACCAAGCTGGTGTGCTCATGACTCCTGTTTCGACCTGGCTAGAATCAACAAGTAGTCCAAGTACGTCAGAATTCGCAGACCTTGTCTTCTTAATGGATCGAGCCCCGCCTCCACGCACTTTGCGAAGGTGCGAGGCACTAGAGTGCTGTATTATACCTGACCCTCGAGCCCAAACCGGAAAAACTTCCTCTGACTCTGCCAAACCGTGTTGTGGAGGTAGGCGTCTGCAAGATCAAGATCCACTGAGGTCCAGAACAGTTCTCCACTCTCCTGTCTTCTTGGGTTTCAGAAAGTACCAGGAGTAAAACCCAGTGTAAGAAGATCGCTTTGGCACTAGCTCGATTACTTCCTTTGACAGGAGAGCGCGGACCTCCTCCATCAGAAATGACCGCTGGTTCTCTGAGTTCACCCACGTCCACGTGGTCTCGCAGAACCTGGGGTTTGACTGTGAAACTGAAGGGCGTGTCAATAACCGAGTATCTTCTCGATCCAAATGGGCAGATGAGGAGACAGGCACGTTCAATTCGGAAGATACTCTGTCAAGACAGGCGCCCTGAGCACAGGAGCGGACCCGGCCTCCGGGGCAGGTCCTGGTCGAAAGGGCCATCGGTGCTCAGCGCCCAATGTTCTTCAAAAACAGACTCGCTTTTGTCAGCTGGGGAAGTAGGGTCCCAAACTTGCAGTGTACCTTTATCTGACACTGCAACTCTCCTAAGATTGAGAGCCGAGGGACCGGCCCACTCATCCTCAGAAAGAGATGACTCTGTAGATGATGATGTCCTGCCTGGCTCTGTGAGGTTTGGAGGGCTGCAGAGAACAGAATCACAGACAGACATCGCATAAGACATCATACAAGGGAGCTGAGAACAGAACATGTCTGGCATGCAGCTCCTACTGTGTGATCCTCTGAAGTGGTGGCTTTCATGGTCCTGTGGCGACCCCTGCTGGAAACTGCCGAGTCTGAGGAATAAAAAGAGTTAATGGCAGAATAGAAACTCTCCCAACTTTCGGCTGGAACCGGGATCTGTTGAGAGACGGGAAAGAGTTATTTGACGCCTATGCTTCTTATTGTGGCGAAGCTGAAGAAAAACATAACTTCTTGGCTCCAGAAACTTCCCCAGGGACAGTTCTGTCGTCAGGGATAGAGACCGTTACTATAATGCTCTGTCTCCTGAGATCATGTCAAAAAAAAACGAATTTTTGAAGCGGGAGTTCACACTGACTGGAACCAGGAGAAAACTTGACGGGTGATAAACCCTAATTTTGGGCAGAGAAGAAACAGACCCGATACCAAAGTAATGGATCTTATTTTTTATTCAAGTTAGACTTTGGTTTCGATGCATAGTTTTAGATACAAAGTTCTTCCTACGCTTTTGGAGAGAGCAGAGGTGAGAGCAGCTAACTGGTCTCTCCAAGAGGAGCAGCAATGATCAGCGCAGCTATTATACGGCTGCTGCCTCCGGGCGGCGCCTTTGTCTGGAGGAGGCGGTGCGAGCAGAGCACCATGCCGACGGACTGTTGAATCTCCAAAATCTGTTGGAAACTGGTGAGTCTGCGGAATAATAAGAGTTAATGCCAGACTTGAAACTCTCCTGACCTTTGGCTGGAACCGGGATCTGTTGAGAGACAGGAAAGAGTTCTTTGACGCCTATGCTTCTTATTGTGGCAAAATTGAGGAAAAACTAAACTCACTGGCTCCAGAAACTTCCCCAGGCACAGTTCTGGCCTGAGGGATAAGGAGGCAGAGAGACCGTTACTATACTGCTTGGTCTCCTGATGTCAACCAAAAACACATTTTTGAAGCCGGAGAGCTGCCACTCGAGTTCGCACTGACTGGAACTGGAACCGGAAGACAACTTGGCAGGACCCGATACCAAAATAATGCATCTTATTTTTATTCAAGTTAGACTTTGGTTTAGATGCATACTTTTAGATACAAAGTTTTCTTCCTACGGTTTTGGAGGGAGCAGAGGTGAGAGCAGCCGACTGGTCTCTCCAAGAGGTGCAGCGATGATCAGCGCGGCTGTGATCCGGACGGCTGAGCTCAACCCGGCCCTTTTGACCAGCGACGCTGCAAATCCAAACCTTCCACCTGGCAGTAAGCTCTGTACCTGACCACGTGCGGTCCTAGTGCCAGTGGAGTGTCAGAACTGCGCCAGGAATAGTCCGGAATGAATTGGACGAGCAGTGGATGTTTACCCAACAGACGACGGTCCACACCCTTTTGGCATTATATGCTTTGAATGTTGCGGTTGCTTTAGCATTTCGAATAGTGAACTGCACTTCGGGGGGCAGAGGACTGCCTGCTAGCCTTGAAGTAGCCACGCTTTGAGGAGACGCCCCAGGATCGGAGGTCCGCTCATAATTTCTTCCCCCTGCTGCAGGACTGTTTGGGAGGGAGGCAGGCTCCAGGGACAGCTGGACACAAACATATTCTAGGAATGTTACACAAGCCTTTCTACTTCACTGGAAGTGCCAGGGCACTCCGCAAAATGTGATTGTGAAATTACAGAGGCGTGAGTGAGTGACTCTGTAATTGTGAAATTACAAAGGCGTGAGTGAGTGACTCTGTAATTGTGAAATTACAGCCGGAGCTGGGGCATCTGGCACATCAAGAGATGAAGCTTGAGACCTGAAGACGAGCGGAGCGCCTCGTCTGGACCATGAAAACTTCAGGCAGGACTGAGGTCTCATCGCAGTCAGGGGAGAACGAGTGTTGCCCGTCCTGACGCACCGGTCTTTCATAGCTAGTGATGCCGACATCCTCCTATTCACGGGAGCAACGCCGTTTAGCTTCAGTCGAGCACCGAGGCATGTCAGACTTTATCCGGTAAACTGCAGTGGCGCCGTCTGCCTGTAAATTCTTACCTGTCACATGCGCCGCCGGAGTCGGCGAATCTGGCACACCAAGCGAAGAAGCTTGAGACTTGAAGAGGTGCGGAGCGGCTCATCTGGACGACGGAAACTTCAGGTAGGACTGAGGTCTCGTTGCAGTCACGGCAGAGACTTGTCGCATCCGCGCAGGAACGGATTTAATCGGAGGAAACTCAGCGCTTGTCGCGCTCCGTGCGTGGACGTCGGGCAGCAGCTTCTCCCGGGGCAGTCGGCTGACTGGAGGAAATTTCTGTTTGTGTGGAAAATGTGTTTTAAATAAAACCATTGCTTGAAGCATAGTATTTGCGGTTTTTTTTTTTTTTTTTTCTGATTGAATTTGCTCCTTCCAGCGCCTCGGCCTCGAGCGCTCCTGTCCGCGAACCTGGCAACACTGCTCAATGATGGTCGGGACATTTGATTCGTTCTCCCAAGTGGGTTGAAGAGACACGCCCTCTGATAGCCAAAGCTGAAAGGAAAACACACAGGAGGTATCAGCACAGCAGGTTTTTTTCACGGTTCCAACTTCCAACAAATCGGATGATGACACGGCAACATAACAAGAGCGCCCCCAAGTTGTGACCCCAAATAAGCCCATGACACATGATAACATCTCCTGCCCCTCAAATTATTCACGTCTTCCAACTTCTCTCCCAAAGTCCATGTCCCCAAAACCACCATAAACACTTCGAGTCTAAAACTTAATAAAACAAAAAAATAGTCATAAAACAGAATGGAACTTAAACGACTAACCCTAAACAAAACTAAACAAAAACATAGAAAGAATAAGAAAATAGCAAGCACCTTGGTCCAAAACTCCTCTTCCACTTTTTGAACATAGTCTTTCAGATACACTGGGGGATTCCTGGTCCTTTTTGGTCGTACTCTTCCTTGAGACGGTGAGCCTACCATGTCACTGTCTGTCTGCTTTTTTTTTTGTTTAAAACTGACTTCTTCACTGTTCCCTTCACTTGTCTCAGTCTCCAGTGAGATCCCAACCCCAAGTGGATTCTCCACTTCGACATCCTCCACAGTGGGTGCGGGTCTCTGTCCTTTTAAAATGGACCGACTGAAAACCTGGTCTACGTGTCTTCTTACAGTTTTCCCATTTCCCAGCGCCACTGTGTAGGCGACTGGTCCTGTGCATTCCTGTATTAACCCTGGAATCCACTTAGGCCCATAACCATAGTTAATCGTGAACACCCGGTCACCTGTCTGAAAACTTCTGAACTGAGCATGTTGATCATGCTGAACTTTCTGGTTTGCCTGTTTCGGTTCCATTTTTTCTTCATATTTGGGTGTATCAGATACAACATGCACCTCAATTTCCTCCCCATAAACATTTCTGCAGGAGACAGTCCTGTGGTTGACTGTGAAGTAATCCAATAACTGAATAAAGCTCTACTCAGTTTGGTTTCCAGAGAATCACCCGATGTTTTTTTCATCAACTGTTTGAACGTTTGTATCACTCTCTCTGCCATCCCAATAGAAGAAGGATGATGCGGTGCAGATGTGACATGAGTGATCCCATTGCGTGCCAAAAACTCTTTAGTGTGTTCACTCACAAAACACTGGGCATTATCTGACACTATCATTTTTGGGATACCATTAGTGCTGAAAGTGGCCCTCAAGCAGTTCATAGTAGCCACTGCAGATGCTGACGAAACAGGGTAGACCTCCAACCACTTTGAATGTGCATCAATCACCACCAAGAACATCTTTCCCATGGACGCCCCAGCATAATCAACATGAAGTCGTCGTCACGGTTTTCAGGCCACTCCCACGGGTGCAGCGGTGCACAGGCCGAAGCGTTCTGGTGTTCCTGACAAGTGGAACACGATTTGACCAGACTTTCATATCACTGTCTATATTAGGCCACCACATGTAGCTACGAGCCAAACCCTTCATTTGACTCATTTCAGGGTGCAATTGATGCTGCTTCAACATCAGACCACATCCTTTTTCCGGAATCACCACACGACACGCCCACAGTACACACCCATCTTGTTCACTCGGCTCCTGTTGCTTCATAGTGGGCAAGTACGAGGTCTTTACTGGTTCACTTACGAAGCTCTTCCGAGTTGACCACTGAACTCTGATCCTGCTCTACCATCAATTCCTGGTCTTCTGAGTCTGGATCCCCAGGTTTCTCTGGAAGTGGAAGTCTACTCAGAGCATCTGCGTTTGCATTGTCCTGTCCACGTCGGTACACCATGGCATATTTATATGTTCTTAAAATAATAGCCCGTCTCATGATCCTCTGAGAACTAATGTGTGGCACAGCTTTTCCTTCATGAAACAGACTGATTAAGGGCTTACGGTCTGTGTACAAATCACAAATTTACGTTAAGTACTGCACCCCAAAAATGACTTCTAAGCCCTCTTTATCCAACTGCGAATAGTTTTTTTCTGCTGCTGTGGGTATGCGCGAGGCATAACCCATAGGCCTTTCTGCTCCCCCTTCCAGCCTGTGTGCCAAGACTGCCCCCACCCCATAAGGTGAGGTATCACATGACAGTACCAGTTGTTTTTGTTCATCGTAATGAACCAACACTTGACTGCTTTGTCGTAACTTCTTTGCCTGTTAAAAAGCCTTTTCTTGCTCAATCTCCCACCTCCATTTCTCATCTTTCCTCAGTAACTTGTGTAATGGAGCCAGCACAGTAGACAAGTTCGGCAAGAATTTGTTATAAAAGTTTAGCAGACCTAAAAAAGCTTTCACCCTCGTATTATGCTAAGGGTCAATTTGACCCATATCCGTTTTTGTGTTAAAAAATGTAGTGGTTATCCTTACTTTTTCTTCATTAAATTTTGTGACTTTTCCTCATCAAGGGTCATGAACAGGTGTGTAAAATCTGGACACTTTGATGTCTAGTGACATGTCTGTACAGAGTTTGTATACAAAGATGATATTGCGGGTCATTTTGACCCGGATTCTTTAATGTGGGTAAGTGGCTGTTCAGATCAAAAATAAACACGTCTTTATGATATACCTATTTAGACTGCCCAGCTATGTGTATTTTGATTGCCTCTGAATAGCCATTTGGACCCAGCTGTGTGTAGAGGAGAAACTTTCTCTCCCTTCTTCTTGTCAGTGTTCTCATGTATTCTTTTTGACAAACACACCAAAAATGAGCTACAGAGGGTTTACAGTACATGCCCAACAAGCCCGCCAAGTATGGCATCAAAATATGGGTGGCCCTGTGATGCAAAATCTGGCTATGTCTGGAAAATGCAAGTATACACTGTAAAGCTACCTGGAGAAGCACCCGAGAAGAATCAGGGGATGCGTGTGGTGATGAGTGGAAGGTCATAACATCACATGTGACGTCACATTTACATTTACATCCTATCTCCTTGGAAATTAACTTCAGAGGAGAAAGCTGAACAGTGGGAACAGTCAGAAGAAATAAGCCAGACCTTCCCAAAGAAATTCTGAAGGTGCAGGGCAGACCTCTGCATTCCTCAATATTTGCTTTCAGTGACAAAGCAACAGTTGTTTCACACTGCCCAAAGACAAACAAGAATGTTCTTGTAATGAGCAAAATGCACAGAGATGCATCTCTCAGCATAAGAGAAGACATGAAGCAACAAATGATCCTGGACAACAACTCCACCAAAAAAGGAGTTGACAATCTGGACAAAGTCACAGCAACATACAGCTGCCAGCGCAAGACTGCCCATTGGCCCTTGGTGATTTTCTACAACATCGTGGATGTGTCTGCTTACAATGCCTATGTCCCATGGACTGAAATCAACCAGCAGGTGAATGCCAGCAAACTGTACCAACGTCGGCTTTTCCTGGAAGAACTTGGCAAAGCACTTGTCACTCCCAAGATGCAGAGTCGAGCAAGGCCACCTCGATGCCCAGCAGCTGCCGCTGTCATCGAAAAGGTCAAGCTCACATCACCCAACCAATCTGCAATGGATGCATTGGATACAGGTGTGAAGAACGGAAAAGATGCCAGATCTGTGCGTCCCGAGATGAGAGAAAAACAAGTACCTGTTTTGTGAAATGCAATAATTACATCTTTAAAACGCACACAGTTACATTCTGTCCATCATGTGGAGAGCATTGAACATGTTGAACATTAAAAAATGGGGCAAGTTAAATGAAAATAAAAGTGTTCGTGAGGAGGGAAAAACTTAAATTGCTCTTAAATATAGTGTTGAAATTGAAAATGTGTTCTATGTCTCTTTTACAAATGTTTATATATTCTAAAATGAAGATGTTATTGGTTCAATCTTTTTTTTTGACTGTTTTGAGTGGATTTACACAGTGTGTGTCAAAATGACCCGCAACAGAATCAATGTAATTTTTTTTCAACATAATACGAGGGTTAAGTTCGGTCACAGAACGTGCTACCAGAGCTTCTTGGACTGCTTTGACCTTCGCTGACATTGGATGCAGGCCTGTCCTGTCCACCTGATGACCCAAGAATGTTAATTTGTTTTCCATGAACTGACATTTGCTCCGTTTCAAGCGCAGCCCTTTATCCTCCAACCTCTGCAGCACTTCGTTGAGTGTTTGCAGATGAGAGCTGTCATCTCTTCCTCTCAATATAATGTCGTCTAAATACACTGCCACATTTGCCATACCTTGGAGTACATTCTCCATGGTGCGTTATAGAATAGAACAGTGTACAACGAAATTTGAGCGCTACTCCCTTGGTGCAAACAATGTACAAAAGAATATATATAAAAAAAAAAAAAAAAACAATCAAGCATGCACTAAAAATTAAATAAAAAGTATATACACAAAATAGCAGGACTGGAGCTTAGTCCAAAAGGCAGACGTTTATATGTAAAAAGACCTCTGTGAGTGTTGACGCTCACAAACGTCCTTGATTTCTCTTCAATGACTATTTGCTGATATGCATGGCTCATATCGAGTTTTGTGAACTTCTGCCGCCCTGCCAGGCTTGCCATCATATCCTCCATTGTTGGAATCGGATACTGTTTGGTCGTGGAGACTTTGTTCACTGTTAATTTATAAACTCCACAAATCCTCGCGCTACCATCAGGTTTGAACACAGGCACAATAGGTGCTGCCCATTCAGAGAACTTCACAGGTTCCAATATTCTTTCCTCTACTAGTCTCTGAAGTTCCATTTCCATTTAATT
Organism: Synchiropus splendidus; assembly: GCF_027744825.2. Lineage (NCBI taxonomy): Eukaryota > Metazoa > Chordata > Actinopteri > Syngnathiformes > Callionymidae > Synchiropus > Synchiropus splendidus. Next base: position 36,049,984 of record NC_071337.1, read on the forward strand.
AATTAAATGGAAATTAAAAATTAAATTAAATAATTAATTAATTCAAGATGGCGCCGACGAAGGCTGGCCTGGAATTACCGTGCATGTTATTTTGTTTATTTTTGGGTTTTGATGGAGCATCTGCGTGTTCTTACACACGAGATCAGTTGATGAACATCAGGGCTATGACTCCGTCTGACTTACTACCAGTATTTTTGGTGTTCCGGAGCTCACCGGCAAAACCAAAGGCGGAGGACTGTGTTTCTACATCAACAATCGCTGGTGTACGGACGTGACGGTGATCTTCCAGCACTGCTCTCCCTCTCTGGAATGTCTGATCGTAAACTGTAAGCCGTTTTACTCCCCACGTGAGTTCGCTTCATTCATTCTGGCTGCCGTATATATCCCGCCCAGCGCGGATGTACGTGAGGCTCAGAGTGCGCTCGCGGATCAGGTCCTGCATGTGGAGCGAACTTTCCCGGAAGTTCGCTCACAGAACGTGCTACCAGAGCTTCTTGGACTGCTTTGACCTTCGCTGACATTGGATGCAGGCCTGTCGTGGTTGAGCGATCTCATCCCGGACACTGCGCTTCATCTGGAGGGTTTCCAGCTTCACCGCGCGGACCGGGTTCCGGAGCTCACCGGCAAAACCAAAGGCGGAGGACTGTGTTTCTACATCAACAATCGCTGGTGTACGGACGTGACGGTGATCTTCCAGCACTGCTCTCCCTCTCTGGAATGTCTGATCGTAAACTGTAAGCCGTTTTACTCCCCACATGAGTTCGCTTCATTCATTCTGGCTGCCGTATATATCCCGCCCAGCGCGGATGTACGTGAGGCTCAGAGTGCGCTCGCGGATCAGGTCCTGCATGTGGAGCGAACTTTCCCGGAAGTTCGCTCACAGAACGTGCTACCAGAGCTTCTTGGACTGCTTTGACCTTCGCTGACATTGGATGCAGGCCTGTCCTGTCCACCTGATGACCCAAGAATGTTAATTCGCTTCATTCATTCTGGCTGCCGTATATATCCCGCCCAGCGCGGATGTACGTGAGGCTCAGAGTGCGCTCGCGGATCAGGTCCTGCATGTGGAGCGAACTTTCCCGGAAGTTCGCTCACAGAACGTGCTACCAGAGCTTCTTGGACTGCTTTGACCTTCGCTGACATTGGATGCAGGCCAGACGTGGTTGAGCGATCTCATCCCGGACACTGCGCTTCATCTGGAGGGTTTCCAGCTTCACCGCGCGGACCGGGTTCCGGAGCTCACCGGCAAAACCAAAGGCGGAGGACTGTGTTTCTACATCAACAATCGCTGGTGTACGGACGTGACGGTGATCTTCCAGCACTGCTCTCCCTCTCTGGAATGTCTGATCGTAAACTGTAAGCCGTTTTACTCCCCACGTGAGTTCGCTTCATTCATTCTGGCTGCCGTATATATCCCGCCCAGCGCGGATGTACGTGAGGCTCAGAGTGCGCTCGCGGATCAGGTCCTGCATGTGGAGCGAACTTTCCCGGAAGTTCGCTCACAGAACGTGCTACCAGAGCTTCTTGGACTGCTTTGACCTTCGCTGACATTGGATGCAGGCCTGTCCTGTCCACCTGATGACCCAAGAATGTTAATTTGTTTTCCATGAACTGACATTTGCTCCGTTTCAAGCGCAGCCCTTTATCCTCCAACCTCTGCAGCACTTCGTTGAGTGTTTGCAGATGAGAGCTGTCATCTCTTCCTCTCAATATAATGTCGTCTAAATACACTGCCACATTTGCCATACCTTGGAGTACATTCTCCATGGTGCGTTATAGAATAGAACAGTGTACAACGAAATTTGAGCGCTACTCCCTTGGTGCAAACAATGTACAAAAGAATATATATAAAAAAAAAAAAAAAACAATCAAGCATGCACTAAAAATTAAATAAAAAGTATATACACAAAATAGCAGGACTGGAGCTTAGTCCAAAAGGCAGACGTTTATATGTAAAAAGACCTCTGTGAGTGTTGACGCTCACAAACGTCCTTGATTTCTCTTCAATGACTATTTGCTGATATGCATGGCTCATATCGAGTTTTGTGAACTTCTGCCGCCCTGCCAGGCTTGCCATCATATCCTCCATTGTTGGAATCGGATACTGTTTGGTCGTGGAGACTTTGTTCACTGTTAATTTATAAACTCCACAAATCCTCGCGCTACCATCAGGTTTGAACACAGGCACAATAGGTGCTGCCCATTCAGAGAACTTCACAGGTTCCAATATTCTTTCCTCTACTAGTCTCTGAAGTTCCATTTCCATTTAATTAATTAAATGGAAATTAAAAATTAAATTAAATAATTAATTAATTCAAGATGGCGCCGACGAAGGCTGGCCTGGAATTACCGTGCATGTTATTTTGTTTATTTTTGGGTTTTGATGGAGCATCTGCGTGTTCTTACACACAAGATCAGTTGATGAACATCAGGGCTATGACTCCGTCTGACTTACTACCAGTATTTTTGGTGTCAGTTGCGGAGTTAGTTCATCTTTTGGCGGGGCGGAAGAAACTGAGGAGGAGAGGGAAACGTGCCGGTGCGCTCGTTCGCCTTCGTCGAAGAGGATCGCGCACTCCACTTCCCGGGATAATCCTCTCCAACGTCCGCTCGCTCAGCAATAAGATGGATGAGCTGGCGCTGATGTTGAGACGGAACAGAGACTTCTCCTCCTCTTGTGTTTTGTGTTTCACGGAGACGTGGTTGAGCGATCTCATCCCGGACACTGCGCTTCATCTGGAGGGTTTCCAGCTTCACCGCGCGGACCGGGTTCCGGAGCTCACCGGCAAAACCAAAGGCGGAGGACTGTGTTTCTACATCAACAATCGCTGGTGTACGGACGTGACGGTGATCTTCCAGCACTGCTCTCCCTCTCTGGAATGTCTGATCGTAAACTGTAAGCCGTTTTACTCCCCACGTGAGTTCGCTTCATTCATTCTGGCTGCCGTATATATCCCGCCCACCGCGGATGTACGTGAGGCTCAGAGTGCGCTCGCGGATCAGGTCCTGCATGTGGAGCGAACTTTCCCGGACTCTCCTGTGATTGTGCTTGGTGACTTCAACAAGGCAAATCTGAGTGAGGAGCTTCCCAGGTACAGGCAGGTTGTAAAATGTCCCACCAGAGAGCAGAGCGTGCTGGATCACTGTTACTCATCGCTCCGCAACTCCTATACCGCCCTCCCTCGAGCTGCACTGGGACTCTCTGACCACTTGATGGTTCATCTTGTTCCTACATACAAGCAGAAGCTGAAGCTGGCAAAGCCTGTTGTGAGGAGCATGAAGATCTGGACAAGTGAAGCTAAAGAGGAGCTGCAGTCTTGCATGGAGACCACAGACTGGGAGGTGTTCAGGGCTGCGACCAATAATCTGGATGAGTATACAGACACTGTGACTTCATGGATCAGCTACTGTGAAGAGTGCATAGTTCCAACGCGCACGAAGGTGAGTTATGCAAATGACAAACCTTGGTTCACAACTAAACTCAGCCAGATTAGACGGGAGAAGGAGGCAGCTCGCAAGAGTGGGGACAGGAACTGCTACAAAGAGCTGAAGTATCGGTTTCAGAGGGAGCTGAAGAAAGCTAAGGCCGTATACTCTGACAAACTCACGCAGCAGTTCTCAGCCAATGACTCGGCTGCGGTGTGGAGAGGGCTCAAGGTGATCACTAACTACAAGCCACGTGCCCCCCACAGTCTGAACAACCTCGCTCTTGCACAGGACCTGAACAACTTCTATTGTCGCTTTGAGCAGCCATTTTGCACCAACACCTCTGTGGTCTCTCCAGCCCCATGTTCCACTTTCAAACAAAGGACTGTGCTGTCTCTTAGTGACACAACTAAGACCAATGATGTCACTGAGACAGCAAAGATCACAGTCACTTTTGATGAGCCACCCCCTCACCTCCCCCCTCTTTCTCTTGACATCATGGAGCAAGACGTGCGCACTCAGTTCAGGAGGCTGAACCTTCGGAAGGCGGCAGGTCCGGACAGAGTTTCCCCTGCCATCCTGAATCATTGTGCTGCTGAGCTGGCTCCAGTGTTCACTGACATCTTCAATGCTTCCTTGGTGTCCTGTCATGTACCTGCCTGCTTTAAGTCCTCCACTATCATCCCTGTTCCCAAGAAGGCCAGGATCACAGGACTGAATGACTACAGACCGGTGGCACTGACGTCTGTGGTCATGAAGTCCTTTGAGCGCCTGGTTCTCTCTCACCTGAAGTCCATCACTGCTTCTCACCTGGACTCATTGCAGTTTGCCTACAGAGCCAACAGATCTGTGGACGATGCAGTGAACCAGGCCCTTCATTTCGTTCTGGAGCATCAGGACTGCCCAGGAACCTATGCCAGGATCTGCTTCCTGGGAACCACCATCACTGAGGACCTCAAATGGGAGCCAACCATCAGGTCCCTCATCAGCAAGGCCCAGCAGAGAATGTTCTTTCTGAGGCAGCTACGTAAACTACGACTGTCGACGAAGTTGCTGGTGGAGTTCTACACGGCCATCATCCAGTCCATCCTCACCTCCTCTATCACCGTCTGGTACAACAGTGCCACCTCCAGGGACAAGAGCAGACTGCAGCGCATCGTAGGTTCTGCTGAGAAGGTGATCGGTTGCAGCCTGCCACCTCTTCATGACCTGTATGCCTCTAGGACCCAGAGACATGCAGGTCGGATCAGAGCCGACCCTTCTCACCCTGGACATAGACTGTTTGTTCCTCTTCCCTCTGGCAGGAGGCTACGGTCCATCCAGACCAGAACCTCCCGTCACAGGAACAGCTTCTTTCCCTCGGCCGTCAGACTGTTAAATTCATGAACAGCCTTGTGTAATGTTATTCTATTTATTTTATTTTATTTTATTTTATTTTATTTTATTTTATTTTATTTTATTTTATTTTATTTTATTTTTATTTTTTTTTTGTTGCACTTTATTCCAAGGCACTTTCCTAGTCAGTGGGCTCCCCACTGACCATGGCAATAAATTTGATTCTGATTCTGATTCTGATTCTGATTCTGATTCTGATTCTGATTTTCTTTTAATGGCAAATGGAACCGACCTGGGTTTGTAAAGGGCGTGGCATTCTGAACCACATGAATCTTGGCTGTCGTCCCCCTTAATGACCCTAACTCTTCTTTGAATACCTTCTCATGTCGGGAGAAATCGGCAGGGAACTGTCCACCTCATCTGTTTTGTGGACAAACTGCCCCTCTATCTGGAATGCTTTCATCCAGCCTCTGGCCACAAGACTTGCTCCTGAACCATTCACAACAATGACAGGCAGCCATTTGATCTTATCATCGTGTTCAACCTTGACCTTAATTGCCCCCACCACTGGAACCTGATGACCTCCATATGTTTTTAACTTTATCTTGCAATCCAGTAGTTTAGTGTTAGTTCTGTTTTTCACCAACATGTCAACCATCTGTTGAGCCTTAATAGTGTAAGTGCAGCCGGTCTACCACAAAAACCACCTTCTTTCCATTTACCCTCAACACTTTTTTAATCGGCTCTACTCTAGGAATGTCCAGTTCCTCACTGCTGCGTCTTCTTTTATCTGTCACTGTAAACATCTCTTCATTTTCACTGTCAGCCTTCTCCTGCATGAAATTTGTTCGATGCGTTGTACCTTTCCCCCTTTTTCTTGTTTGTTTTGTCTCCCTCACCTCTGTCATACTTTTACAGACTGTCTTTAAGTGACCCACTTTTCCACAGTTATGACATCTGACCTCCGCAAACCGGCAACCTTTGGCCAAGTGAGTCTCTCCACCACATATGTAGCACCTTCTCGACTCCATGGACATTGCCCGCGTCTCTTCCACTTTGTTGACCGGTGATGATCCACTTCCTTGGAGTGAGTCCTTCACACCTCGTAGGTTCACCAAGTCTCTATCTGCAGCGTCCATCACCAAGGCCACTTTGAATGCTATGTCAAATGTTAGTCCATCCTCCGACAGCAGCTTCCTCTTTATCCTGTCGTCGTTAATCCCACACACCAAGCGGTCTCTCAGCATCACGGTCAGTGTCTCACCATAGTTACAATCCTGAGCCATTTCCTTAGCTCCGCCACGTAGTCAAAAACGGTCTCTTCAGTCCTTCCATTCCGAGAGTTAAACTTCCATCGTTGCATAATCTCACTCGGTTTCGGATGGAAATGATTCCTCAAAAGGATGACCAGATCAGCATACGAACGATCCCCTGTTTTTTCCGGACTCAACAGGTTCCTCATCACCGCATATGCCGGGTCGCTGTCACTGCTGAGCAACACCGCGCGCTGTTTATCGTCATCTTCAATGCCGTTCGCGATGAAAAAATGTTCCAAAATTTCACAATAGTCTTCCAATGAATGCGTACCGGCATCGAAAGGCGTCACTTTACCCACAGTAGCCGCCATGATTCTCGCTATGATGAAGAAAATACACAAAAACTTTGGAGTAAGTTACCGGTTGTGAGGTGAAAATTCCATGTTCTGAAGCGTCCCTGAAAAGTTATGGCACAATGCAGAAAACGCGATTTCAGAAATGTTGATAACTTGCGAAAAACACTTCAGAAATCTTAGATTTGATGTGCAACTACTAGAAAGACCCTTTCTGCTATAGTGGGAGTGGAAAATTTCATGTTCTCAAGCTTCCCTGAGAAGTTATGGCACAATGCACAGAACACGCTTTCAGCCTGAGATATGGTGGCATTCGGAACGGCAACCATAAAAATTTTGATAACTGTCGAAAAACACTTCAGACAGCTTCGATTTTATGTGCAACTACGAGAAAGACCCTTTCTGCTATAGTGGGAGGTTAAAATTTCATGTTCTGAAGCTTCCCTGAGAAGTTATGGCACAATGCAAAAATTGCGTTTCAGGTGGCTTTCGGAACGCCAAACATAAAAATGTTGATAACATTTGAAAAACACTTCCCACAGCGTAGATTTGATGTGCAACGATGAGAAAGACCCTTTCTGCGATAGTGGGATGTGAAAATTTCATGTTCTGATGTTTTGCTGAGAAGTTATGGCACATTGCACCAAATGCGTTTTCAGCCTGAGATAAGGTGGGTTCCGGAACACCAGACATATAAATGTTAACTTTGGAAAAACACTTCAGACAGCTTAGATTTGATGTGCAACTACTAGAAAGACCCTTTCTAATAAAGTGGGCGGTGAAAATTTCATGTTCTGTAGCTCCCCTGAAAAGTTAAGGCACAATGCAGAAAACGCGTTTTCAGCCTGAGATAAGGTGGGTTGCGGAACACCAAAAATAAAAACGTTGATGACATTCGAAAAACACTTCAGACAACTTAGATTTGATATGCAACTAATGGAAAGACCCTTTCTGCTACAGTGGGAGGTGAAAATTTCATGTTCTAAAGCTTCCCTGCAAAGTTATAGCACAATGCAGAGAACGCGTTTTCAGAATGAGATAAGGTGGGTTGCGGAACTCCAAACATAAAAATGTTGATAAGTTTAGAAAAACACTTCAGACAGCTTATATTTGATGTGCGACGACGAGAAAGAACCTTTCTGCTATAGTGGGAGGTGAAATTTTCATGTTCTGAAGCTTCCCTTAGAAGTTATGGCACAATGCACAAAACACGTTTTCAGCCTGAGATAAGGTAGGTTTCGGAACGCCAAACATAAAAATGTTGATAACTTTCGAAAAACACTTCAGACTGCTTCGATTTTATGTGCAACTACTAGAAAGACCTTTTCTGCTATAGTGGGAGGTGAAAATTTCATGTTCTCAAGCTTCCCTGAGAAGTTATGGCACAAAGCACGAAAGGCATTTTCAGCCTAAGACAGGGTGGGTTTCGGAACGCCAAACATGAAAATGTTGATAACTTTCGAAAAACACTTCAGACTGCTTCGATTTGATGTCTAACTACTAGAAAGACCCTTTCTGCTATAATGGGTGGTGAAAATTTCTTGTTCTGAAGCTTCCCTGAGAAGTTATGGGACAATGCACAAAATGCGTTTCAAGCCTGAGATACGGTCGGTTCCGGAACGCCAAACATAAAAATGTTGATAACTTTCGAAAAACACTTCAGACAACTTAGATTTGTTTTGCAACTACTACAAAGACCCTTTCTGCTATAGTGTGTGGTGAAAATTTCTTGTTCTGAAGCTTCCCTGAGAAGTTATGGCACAAGTCAGAAAACGCGTTTTCAGCCTGAGATAAGGTGGGTTTCGGAATACCAAACATAAAAATCTTGATAACTTTTGAAAAACACTTCAGACAGCTTAGATTTGATGTGCAACTACTACAAAGACCCTTTCTGCTCTTGTTGGAGGTGAACATTTCTTGTTCTGAAGCTTCCCTGCAAAGTTATGGCACAATGCGGAAAACGCGTTTTCAGCCTGAGATTAGGTGGGTTCCGGAACGCCAAACATAAAAATGTTGATACCTTTCGAAAAACACTTCAGACAGCTTAGATTTGAAGTGCAACTACAAGAAAGACCCATTCTGCTATAGTGGGAGGTGTGAATTTCTTGTTCTGAAGCTTCCCTGCAAAGTTTTGACACATTGCAGTAAAGGCGTTTTCAGCCTGAGAGAAGGTGGGTTCGGGTACGCCAAACATAAAAATGTTGATAACTTTGGAAAAACACTTCAGACAGCTTAGATTTGATGTGCAACTACTAGAAAGACCCTTTCTGCTATCGTGGGAGGTGAAATTTTCATGTTCTGAAGCTTCCCTGAGAAGTTGTGGCACAATGCAGAAAGCGCGTTTTCAGCCTGAGATAAGGTGGAATTCGGAACGCCAAACATAAAAATGTTGATAACTTTTGAAAAACACTTCAGACAGCTTGCATATAATGTACATCTACTAGGAAGACCATTTCTGCTATAGTGGGAGGTGAAAATTTCAAGACCTGTGGCTTCCCCGAGAAGTTATGTCACATTGGAGAAAAGGTGTTTTCAGCCTGAGAAAAGGTGGGTTTCAGAACGCCAAACATAAAAATGTTGATAACTTTTGAAAAACACTTCAGACAGCTTAGATTTGATGTGCAACTACTACAAAGACCCTTTCTGCTACAGTGGGAGCTGAAAACATCATGTTCTGAAGCTTCCCTGAGAAGTTATGGCGCAATGCAGAATACGCGTTTTCAGATAAGGTGGTTTACGGAACGCCAAACATAAAAATGTTGTGAAGTGGCACGAATAACCTTCCATACAGTGGGTCTTGGCGTCCCCCTTGGGCTCTCTCGTTGCCAAATCAGATGCTTCCCTGCACCGGCGATTACACAGGGGAACCAGACGCCATCCCATAGCCACAGCACGAGTTTGAGCCCAACGTGGAAGAACACAATCGGCACTGATAACCGTCCATATTTGGACGGAGAACTCACCAGCGGAGACAAGTTTAGCCCATGACGAAGCACTGCGGAAGAGAAACACTTTATTGCACCAACAATACAAAAGCATCAGCGCTCCTGAAGTTCGCTCAGCTCTGGAGGGTGGGGCCTGGTCCACTTGATCGAAGGAAAAAGTTGGATTCAGATGAAGAGACCCTCCCCTCGGTCCGCGAACGATTCTCAAATCTATTGGCCAGAGCTGCTGGAAGCACCTGCAGACAGGACAACGTTAGGCAAAGAAGGAGCAGCTACGTCCGACAAATAGAGATCTGCAAAAGTTGAGTCAGAAGCCCAGGAGGCTGTTTGGCAGATTTCTGCCAAAGAAACTCCTCTGAAGGCTGCTATGCATGTTGCCTTTTATACCACCTGCCAGAGCCACCCACAGCTTATCTTTTTTCCTGAGGGCCTTGACTCCATTCAGACAAGCTCTCAGTGCCCTCACGGGACACACCTTTTGCAAGCGCCAGTGGTTCTCATCCGGGTGGGGGGGTAGAACAGAAAGCGTCTACTGAAAAATTGCTCACCTCAGAAGAAGCACAAAGAAAATTGGGAAAAAAAGACTAATCGAGAAGGTACATAGTTGTCCAAACCCTCCTGATGGAGGCCAGGACCAGGAGGAGAGCTGCTTTGTAAGCCACCAGCTCCAAAGGAGCCTGATCAAGTGGCTCGAAGGGAGCTTCAGAGAGAGCCTTTAATGCCAATTGAAGATCCCAATGGGGCAGATGCGTCTGGAGGTGGGACTGAGTCTTCGAGATCCCTGCATGAACTGGACTAGCAGTGGATGTTTACCCAATGGACAGCAGTCCACACCCACTGAGCATTATATGCTTTGAGTGTTGCGGGTGCTTTAGCATTTCGACAAGTGAACTGCACCTCGGGGGGCAGAGGACTGCCTGCTAGCCTTGATGTAGCCGTGCTTTGAGGAGACGCCCCAGGATAGGCGGTCCCCTCATAATTTCTGCCCCCTGCTGCAGGAATGTTTGCAGGACTTGAACAGGTTGCAGCACACCCTTGTGTGAGTGTGTGTGTGAGCACAGGTGGCAGAGTTGCGCAGTCCAGAACACCTATGAGGTCATCTTGAGCACAAAGCTTAACCCCCAGCCTTGCAGCGTGGCCTGACTTGAGAACCATCGGCAATTACCATGGCCGTCCATACTGGACGTCTGACTGGCACTGCCTGCTCCTTTGCCAGACGGCCGTCAAGGAGATGAACGTTTTGCTGCACTAAACCACCTGCAATGTCACCGGTGATGTTGCTTTGGTATGACGGAAGGTGGTGCTGTCGATATATCGGATGGCCAGGGCGTCACACCGGACCGGCCTATGAGACTTCATACACCACCGCCACGCCCGGGGTCTATCCAGCCTGAATGAATGAATGAATGAATGGGTTGTGAACAGCCCCTCATTCATACACTCTGGGTGGCAGGAGCTGCCGCCTCGCCTTTGCCACCTTAAGCTGATATACAAGGTGGCGTTAACAACCCCTCATATGTGGTGTGTAACTTACACTGTGGATCAGCAGGAACTGTGTTGCCCTCTTTTAGCCACCTTACGGCTGAAATAGAAAGTGGCATTAACAATCCTCCATACAGATAGAGAGAGTTTATTCACAAATGAACAGACAGTTATGCAGGAATCTGGTGGATCTCAGGACGCTGCACACTCCACAACACTTTAATGAAGCAGATACTGGTGTCCCAGAGCCAGTGCTGTGAATGAGGGCCTACTGGTCGCAGGGTTCGGCTGCTCCTGAAGACAGAATGACATGAGGGAAGGAGGATGCTGACACATTAGACAAATAGTGGTCAGCAAAAGTAGAGATTGATGACCAAAAACGCCGCCTGGCAGATTTCTGCCAGACATACTCCCTTGAAGCAGCAACAGATGTTTCCAGGCCTCTGGTCAAGTGTGCTCTCAGGGATTCGGGTGCCTGTTTTCCTGCTGTCTCATAGGCTTTCATGATGGCAATTCCAAGCCAATGTGACAACCTGTGAGGGGACAGCGCTTGCCCCTTCTTACCACCTGCGACAGACACCCACAAACTGTCCGTCTTTCTGAAGGGTGGGACTCGATCCAGTTAAGCTTTTAGCGCTCTAACCGGACACATTTTGTGTAAACGCTCATGCAGGCCTTTGATCCGCATCTGACTCATCTCCGGATACCAGATGGAGCTGGGGCTGTCTAGAGCTACGAGAATCATTCTCACTCTCCGCAGTTGAATTCCCCTCATCAGACATAGAATAAGGCAAGGAGAAGGAAAGGCGTACAGGAGGCCTTTTGGCCACCTTGGATGAGCCAGGGCGCCCACTCCCAGTGGAGGGTCGTCGGATCTAGGGAGAGAGAACCAGAGAGGACATTTGAAGTTCTCTCTGCTCGCAAAGAGATCAGCCACTGGGTGGCCGAAAAACTCCCAGATCATATTTGCCATATCCTGAGATAAACTTCATTCATCTGGCAGTGGTCTCCAAGATAATCCATCTGCTGCCACATTGTCTACACCTGGCACATGCAGAGCCCCCAATGAGGCTAAATGTACATCAGCCCAGAGCCAAATCTTTCTGGCCAGGTTTTATAACGCAGACGTCCTCACCCTACGCTGGCGGTTGATATAGGCCACGGTGGAAGAGCTGTCTGATCTCACCATAACGTGGTTCCCACTTAGATAAGGAGATAGAGCCACCAACACCTTAAAAACTGCCAACAGCTCCAGCAGGTTAATGTGACGACCTTCGGAACTGCTCCAGATCCCGCTGATGCAGATCTGATCCAGGTGGCCTCCCCCGCCTGACTGAGGTGCATCTGTAAAGACTTGTAGGACTTGCTGGATCCTGAAAAGCGCGCTGAGTCCCAGTAAGAGCACGACCTTCCTGGTGGTCATGCTGGACTCAGTCTCGGGTCAGGCCCGAGACCCGAGACTCGAGATTTGTGTTCTGATCTCTGGTCTCGAGTCAGGTGAGGGTGCAGGCAACCAAACCACTTCTGAAGGCCTCGCATGTTGAGCAGACCCAGCCGGACAAAGGCGTGGGATGCTGCCTCAATAGCGCGATGTGGTCCAACACCAAGCTGGTGTGCGCTCATGACTCCTGTTTGGACCTGGCTAGAATCAACCAGTACTCCAAGTACGTCAGAATCCGCAGACCCTGTCTCCTTAGTGGTTTGAGAACCGCCTCCACGCACTTGGCGAAGGTGCGAGGCACAAGACACTACAGACCGTGTTGTGGAAGTAGGAGTCTGCAAGATCTATGGAAGTCATCGCCTCTCATACTCTGACACACTCCAGGAGTCTCCTGGTAGTCCGGATCCGCTGTCTGGTCATGAATTGATTTAGGAGACTGAGGTCCAGAACAGGTCTCCACTCTCCTGTCCAGAAAGTACCTGGAGTAAAACCCAGCGTAGGTGGATCGCTTTGGCACTAGCTCGATTACTTCCTTTGACAGGAGAGCGCGGTCCTCCTCCATCAGACATGACCGCTGGTTCTCTGAGTTCACCCAGATCCACGTGGTGTCGCAGAACCTCGGGGTTGACTGTGAAACTGAAGGGCGTGTCAATGACGAGTATCATCTCGATCCATATGGGCAGGTGAGGAGACAGGCGCTTTAAATTCGGCGAACTGAGCACTGGAGCGGACCCGGCCTCCGGGGCGGGTCCAGGACAAAAGGGTCGTCGGTACTCAGCGCACACTCCTCTGGGCACTTCAAGTCCCGCAGGTTCTTCAAAAACAGACTCGCTTTTGTCAGTTGAGCCTTCAGAGGAAGTAGGGCCCCCAAACTTGCAGTGTACCTTGATCTGACTCTGCAATTCTCCAAAGATGGAGACCCGAGGGACCGGCCCAATCATCCTCAGAAAGAGATGACTCTGTAGATGATGATGTCCTACTTGCCTCTGAGAGGTTTGGAGGGCTGCAGAGAACAGAATCACAGACAGACATCGCATCAGACATCGCAGGAGGGAGCTGAGAACAGAGCAGGTCTGCCACGCAGCGCCTACTTTGTGATCCTCTGAAGACGCGGCTATCGCGGTCCTGTGGCGACCCCTGCTGGAAACTGGCGAGTCTGAGGAATAAGAAGAGTTAATGGCAGAATTGAGACTCTCCTGACTTTTGGCTAGAACCGGGATCTGTTGAGAGACGGGAAAGAGTTATTTGACGCATCTGCTTCTTATTGTGGCGAAGCTGAGGAAAAACATAACTTCTTGGCTCCAGGAACTTCCCTGTCTCCTGAGACGATGTCAAACCAAAACACATTTTTGAAGCCTGAGTTCGCACTGACTGGAACCGGAAGAGAAGAAACAGACCCGATACCAAAGTAATGCATCTTGTTTTTTATTCAAGTTAGGCTTTGGTTCAGATGCATACTTTTAGATACAAAGTTTTCTTCGTTTTTTTGGAGGGAGCAGAGGTGAGAGCAGCCGGCTGGTCTCTCCAAGAGGAGCAGCGATGATCAGTGCGGCTATGATCCAGACGGCTGGGCTCACCCCGCCCCTTCGAACAGCGACAGTGTTCCACCCCGGCAGCGGCTGTGTGTGGAGGAGGCGCCGCAAGCACAGCACCACGCTGACGGACTGTTGAATCTCCAAAATCTCTGGTGGAGTGACAGAGGTTCTGCGATGGATGAGCCTGTCAACGGAGCTCATAAAGAGTGCGATGATGTTCTCAAGCGCTATGAACTGGTTGCTGATGGCGTAGACACCAGTCCACTGTGCTATGGTGACTCTGTTAAAGCCAGCTGGGATGATTGGTTACTCCTCAAGGGGGAGGTCGAGCATCGCGCATCGCGCATGACGGCTGACTGAGTGGGAACGTCGCGCCGCCAATCCAAACCCTCCACCAGGCAGTAAGCTCCGTACCTGACCAAGTGCTGTCCTAGTTCTAGTGGAGTGTCAGAACCGCGCCGGGAATAGAATGGATTTCTTCCAGTTGTGGGCAGACAACATGCTGTCGTGACTTTTGTGTAGTCTCGCTATCCAACTCCAGCAGCTGGGAACAGAGTCTCCGGATCCACCTCGTAGCAGGGCCTGGCTCTTGTCAAACTCATCCCATGGCTTGGAAGCAGGAAATGTGGAACGGTTCGGCTGCTTGAAGGCCAGTCGCAGCACCCTATTCAAAGAGGTTTAGAGTTGAATATAATAGAAATAGTGTTTTTCCTATAGTTGCAGGTGAAATTTTCATGTTCTGAGGTATCCCTGAGCAGTCAGCGAACAGTGCAGAAAACGAGCGAAAATAAAAATGTCTCTTTGAAAACAGTTCAGAAAGTTTAATTTAGTGCTCAATATACGAGAAATAGTCTTTTCCCTATAGGTACAGTTGATATTTTCATTGTTCTTAGCCTATTCTGATCAGTGTGTGAACAGTGCAGAAAACGCATTTTCAGGTCGAGTGACGGTGGTTTACAGACCGACAAACTGAAAAAACTGATCTGAAAACACTTCAGACAAGTTGAATTAGATCCGCACCTATTAGAAAGATCCCTTCTACTATAGTGGTGTGCTGCCCTACGGTGGGTGAGTGTGTGTGTGTGTGTGTGTGTGTGTGTGTGTGTGTGTGCAAGTGTATATGAAATGCAGCCCAAATTTGGAGTCCAGCTACACCACCTTGGGAATTTCACCCAAAGAATAATAACTAAGGACACGCAGGTCCGCTTACTCGGGAGACATGAGACAGGGTTCCAATTGCATATTAATAAGTATAGATACTTTATTAATACAAATGATTCTAAAATCCAACAATCAAAAATAAAAGTAACAAGAATATAGTAGATCTGGGACTTACTGGGATGGGGGACACCCTGTACGGCGGGTCCAACCACACAACAAACTGATGAACCCGAACAAACGCAACGTGTCCCCAACAGCACAGCACACGATAAAATTAACTGCCACCAGGTCACCTACACCACCGGGCCCAGCAGCTACAAGAAGAGTGTCATTGGCAGACCGGGTCAGAGACACAAAGAAAATAAAATACGTGAAAGAAAATAACAGACTAACTCAATAATGAACTCACAAGAAAACGAATATCAGACACCACCCAGAGTTAACGAATCACAAAAGAAAAGAAACAAAATCAAAAACAGAACGGACTCGACCAAAAAGGGAAGAGGAAAAGACAAACAAACAAAACTATACAAAACCGTTCAAGAACTGTTCAACACAGAACTGTACAAAACAGTGCGTCACGAAACAGAAGAAAACAACGGGGTACAAAACAGAACAAAACAATCCAAGTGCTGCGTCCCTATATTGTTCGTCTCTTACCAGACTTTGGCAGACGACGATGCACCTGCCCAAACGCAGGGCGATAGAGGACGCAGCGCAGCTACCGGCAACGCATCTATACATGTAAAACCCGCCATGAGCTTCACTAAAGTCCAAATCAGGAGGATGGGCGACAACGACAGCTTACCAGCCATACCTGCGACAGCGATCACACCAGCATCGCCACAATCAAACTTACGCACCAACAAACTCCAGCCACTTTTCTGTGCTGACAGCCGGCTTACAGGACCAAAACCAGCAGTCCGGAAGCGGAGAGAGAGAGAGACCTGACGCTGCCCAGAGTCACTTAAATAGTAACGGCGTCCCCTGGTGATTGGTTGGTGCTACTAAACGCAGCGGGCGCATGAACTGCCTTTCCATCTGCTACATCAGTTTCGCTTTCTCTTTTGCGCTCCGCTTTCGTTCTGCTCTTCTAAATTTAATAGTTAGTCCGCGTGTGAGTCTTATTATACTCACCTTTTCATTTAATGATTGTGGTCTGTTTTTTTTTTTTTTTTTCCTGCATGTCAGTTTGAGTGTTTCTCCTCCACGCAGCGCTTTAGGTTAATTGGACCTCGTGAGGTTGTTCTCCCCTTTTGTAGGTTGATATTAATTCACCTCTCTTGTTTTGCAGATTTTTCCCCAGTCCCTCTGTGTTTTTCCCAGTTCCCGTTCTGGCTCCGACGTCCTCGGTTCCTGTCTCCGTCTTCTATTGTATTGTATATCGTCATTTATTAAATTTCTTAATTTAATCTCGTTGTCCGTGTCTTCTGTCAGCCCACAATCATCTGCACCTGGGTCGAACTTTAGGCAAACATGACATATATATGTATTTTCCCGACTAAAAGCCACACATAAAATCCTTCAATGTAACGGAAGGTGAATGCACATCACAAATGGTCTCAGAATGAAGCATCACAACTATTGTGGTGCGCCTCATGGTGCAGAAAATACATGTGATAAAAATGTTTGTGAAAAATATTGAAGACAGACATTTGAGAAACTACTTCCAGTAGTAACCACTATGGGGATGTTCTTTATATGTGACGTGAATATGGTGTCCTTCAGCCTTGTAATTACAGAGCTATTACAAAATATGAATGAAAATATGATATAAATATATCTGAAAAATATTGAGAATAGAAATTTAAGAAACTACTTGTAGTAACTCCAGGTGGATGTCCTTCATATGTTACATGAATATGGTGCCTGTCAGCCTAGTAATTACAGAGCTATTACAAAATATGAATGAAAATTTGATTCAAATATTTTTGAAAAATATTGAGGACAGACATTTGAGAAACTACCTGTTTTATCAACACCATGTGGAGGTCCTTTATATGTGACATGAATATGGTGTCTGTCAGTCCTGTAATGACAGAGCTTTTACAAAATATGAATGAAAATATGATACAAATATATCTGAAAAATATTGAGAACAGAAATTGGAGAAACTACTTGTTGTAGTTACACCATGAAGAGGTCCTTGATAAGTGACATGAATACGGTGACCGTCAACCATGTAATTACAGAACTATTACAAAACATGAATGAAAATGTGATAAAAATGTTTGTGAGGACAGACATGTGAGAAACTACCTGTTGTAGTAAAACCATGTGGAGGTCCTTTATCAATGATATGAATGTGTGATATGGTGTCTGTCAGTCCTGTAATTACAGAGTTATGACAAAATTTGAATGAAAATTTGATACAAAGATTTGTGAAAAATATTGAGGACAGATATTTGAGAAAATACTTTGAGTAACACCATGTGTATGTCCTTTATATGTGACACTAATATGGTGTCTGTCAGTGCTGTAATTACAGAGCTATTACAAAATATGAAAATATATGTGATACAAATATTTGTGAAAACTATTGAGAACAGAAATTTGAGGAACTACTTATTGCTGTAACACCATGTGGAGGTCCTTTATATGTGACATGAATATGGTGCCTGTCAGCATTGTAATTACAGAGCTATTATATAATATGAACTTATATGTGATATAAGTATTTGTGAAAAATATTGAGGACAGATAATTGAAAAACTACCTGTTGTAGTAACACCATGTCGAGGTCCTTTATAAGTGACAGGAATATGGTGTCTGTCAGTACTGTAATTACAGAGCTATTACAAAATGTGAATGGAAATCTGATTGGATTTGAATCAATTTGATTTGATAAATTGTGAGATTTTAAAACAATTAAATCCTTTTGTTGAGTTTTGATCACATTTCTAGCGACAAATATATCCTAGATTGTCATATAATATCCTCGTTTTATGTAAATGACGCTGAGTTTCTTTCGTTTGGACCGAGATTGTTTTGTGATTCCCCATTAAAATGTAGCATTGTGACATTGTTATCTGCGCGGACTGAAAAAAATGCAATAACGACGTTTGTCCACTTGGCATACCGTAATAATTTTACGAATTTGCCTCAAAAATCGTTGCCCTCGTACGTTTCATTTCCCAATGGCTATGTGAATGGTGAGCCTCTGGTCACGTGACTGACAGCTTGCTCTCCTGTCTGAACACAAAACATGCTGGACATCAGTCCTATTTTGCTCTAAATTGTGAGATTTGAAAACAAAAGCTTTTGTTGACTTTTGATCACATTTCTACGACAAATATATTCTATATTGGGTTGCAACGTCACTAGATAGTGGCATTTATAATCCTCCAAACATGGAGAGAAAACATTCAGTGAGCAGCTACAGTCAGGGTTTTAGTCTGAGCTGAGCAAGAAAGAAGGAGTTTATTGACAAATGAATAAACAGTTATGCAGGAATCCGGTGGATCTCAGGACGCTGCACAGTCCACAGCACTGTAATGAAGCAGATACTGGTGTCCCAGAGCCAGTGCTGTGAATGAGGGCCTACTGGTCGCAGGGATCGGCTGCTCCTGAAGACAGAAAGACATGAGGGAAGGAGGATGCAGACACATTAGACAAATAGTGGTCAGCAAAAGTTGAGATTGATGACCAAGAAGCTGCTTTCCGAGATACTCCCTTGAAAGCAGCCACAGATGTTGCCAGCCCTCTGGTCGAGTGTGCTCTCAGGGATTCTGGTGCCTGTTTTCCCCCTGTCTCATCGGCTTTCATGATGGCAATTCTAAGCCAATATGACAACCTGTGAGGGGACAGTGCCTGCCCCTTCTTACCATCTGCGAGAGCCACCCACAGACTGTCCGTCTTTCTGAATGGTGGGACTCGATCCAGTTAAGCTATTAGCGCTCTAACCGGACACATTTTGTGTAAACGCTCATGCTCCTCGTCTAAATGGGGAGGAGGGCAGAAAGTCTTTACTGACAAGGTGCTGACCTGTGAAGAAAAAGAGAGACATTCAGTACAAAGTCAGGGTTGGGTCTAAGTGACACCACTGAGTCATTGTCACCAAAAGAGATGCTATCAGGGCAGATGGAAAAAGAACTCAGCTCTCCCACTCTCTTTGCTGAAGCTAAGGCTATAAGAGCCTCCTTGTAAGCTGCTAGCTCCAAGTGGCTCAAAAGGGGCTTCGGAGAGTGAATTGAGTACCAGCTGCAGGTCCCATTAGTGACATAAAGGTCTTGAGGTTGGTCTAAGCCTTTTCAATGGGACGACCTTCGGAACAACTCCAGATCCCGCTGACGCAGATCTGATCCAGGTGGCCTCCCCAGCCTGACAGAGATGCATCTGCAAAGACTTGTAAAGAAGTGTTTTGACAATCCAAGGATACAGTGCGATGGAGGTTTGAAGCAGAGTTCCCAAACTTCACATCTCTCAGAGCTCGTGGAGACACGTTGACCAACGGCCTCTGATCCCGGACAGGATGAAGATTGAGGATGAAGCATGACCGCAGATTTCGCACGTTCAGGAGACCCAGGCGGATGACGTAGTGGGCTGCTGACATCATGCCCAGGAGCCTCATAATCCATAAGGCTAGGACCACAAAACCAACAATGTCAGCTGTGTGACGGGGAGAACGCTGGCCGGTGGAAGGCGGTCCTGACCCGAGACTGAGTCCAGCATGACCCCCAGGAAGGTTGTGCTCTGACTGGTACTCAGCACGCTTTTGAGGTTTACTCTGAACCTCAATATCGCGATGTGCTCCAACACCATGCTGGTGTGCGCTCATGACTCCTGTTTGGACCTGGCTAGAATCAACCAGTAGTCCAAGTACGTCAGAATCCTCAGACCCTGTCTCCTTAGTGGTTCGAGCCCCGCCTCCACACACTTGGCGAAGGTGCGATGCACAAGAGAGCTGGATGTACACCTGACTCTAGCCCAAACCGGAAAAACTTCTTTTGACACTGCCAAACGGTGTTGTGGAAGTAGGCGTCTGCAAGATCGATGGAGGTCATCCACTCTCCATCAAACCGCTATTTGGTCATGAATTGGTTCAGACTGAGGTCCACAACAGGTCTCCACTCTCCTGTCTTCTTGGGTTCCAGAAAGTACCTGGAGTAAAATCCAGTGTCGGAGGAACGCTTTGTCACTAGCTTGATTACTTCCGTTGACAGGGGAGCGTGGACCTCCTCCATCAGACATGACCGCTGGTTCTCTTAGTTCACCCAGGTCCACGTGGTGTCGCAGAACCTAGGGGTTGACTGTGAAACTGAAGGGTGTGTCAATGAGCGAGTATCGTCTCGATCCATATGGTCATGTGAGGAGACAGGAGCACAGGAGCGGTCCACCGGGGCGGGTCCAGGACGAAGGGGCTGTCGGTGCTCACCGCCCACTCCTCTGGGGACATCAAGTCCCGATGGTTCTTCAAAAACAAACAGGGCACCGAAACTTGCAGTGTATCTTGATCTAAAACTGCAATTCTCCTAAGATGGAGTCCCAAGGGACCGGCCCAATCATCCTCAGAAAGAGATGACTCTGTAGATGATGATGTCCTACTTGCCTCTGACAGGTTTGGAGGGCTGCAGAGAAGAGAATCGCAGACAGACATTGCATCAGACATCGTGCGAGGGAGCTGAGAACAGAGCTGGTCTGGTACACAGCGCCTACTGTGTGATACTCTGAAGAGGTGACTTTCGCGGTCCTGTGGTGACCCCTACTGGAAACTTGCGAGTCTGAGGAATAAGAAGAGTGAATGGCAGAATTGAAACTCTTCTGAATTTTGGCTGGAACCGGGATCTGTTGAGAACCGGGAAAGAGTGACGACTATGCTTCTTATTGTGGAGAGGGACAGTTCTGGCGTCAGGGACAAGGAGGCAGAGAGACCGTTACTATACTGATCGGTCTCCTGAGACGATGTCAAACACAAACAAATATTTGTAGCCGGAGTTCGCACTGACTGGAACCGGAAGAGAACTAGACGGGTGATAAACCCTAATTTTGGGCAGAGAAGAAACAGACCCGATTCCAAAGTAAGGCATCGACTTTGGTTTAGATGCATACATTTAGACACAAAGTTTTCTTCCTACACTTTTGGAGGGAGCTGAGGTGAGAGCAGCCAAGAGGAGCATCGATGACCAACGCGGCTATGATCCGGACAGCTGGGCTCATTCCGCCCATTTGATCAGCGACGGTGTTCCCCGTGGGAGGCGGCTGTGTGTGGAGGAGGCGCCGCGAGCAGGGCACCACGTCGACGGACTGTTGAATCTCCAAAATCTCTGGTGGAGTGAGAGAGGTTCTGCGATGGTTGAGCCTCTCCACGGAGCTCATAAAGAGCGCGATGATGTTCTCAAGCGCTATGAGTTGGTTGCCGATGGTGTAGACACCATTCCACTGCGCGAGGGTGGCTCTGTCAGTGCCGGGTGGCATGGTCACTCCTCAGGGGTGAGGTCGAGTACCTGTAGCGAGCACATCGCACATAACGGCTACTTGTGGGCACACAACATGCGGTCGTGCTCTCGCCATCCAACGCCAGCAGGCCGTTAGTGAAGTGGGATGATTCTTGAGCTGGCGGTGGAGAGAGAGCTCAACTTCGATACAACGGACAGCGGATGCCATGAGGCACGGGTGAAGATCATGCCGGAACCTGCCTGACTCCACCACACGGAACTCAGCCAACTCTGCGAACAGATTCTCCGGGTCCACCTCATAGCAGCGCCTGGCTCTCGTCAAACTCATCCCATGGCTTGGAACTTGAACACAACACTCAAACTCATCCCATGGCTCAGAAGCAGGAAATGTGGAAAGGTTTGGCTGTTTGTAGGCCAGTCGCAGCGCCCTGTTCTTAGAGTTTTAGTGTTGAATATACTAGAAAGAGTGTTTTTTCCTATGACAGGTAATAAGTAATGTTAGATGATGTAAATTTAGGTCATGTTTTCATGTTCTGAGGCTATTCTGATCAGGGAGTGAACAGTGCTGATAACGCGTTTTCAGCCCGAGAGAAGCTCGGTTTCTGACCAGGAAAAGAGTCGTTGATAATCCCCTGAAATACAGTTCAGAATGGTAGATTTAGTGCTGAATACACTAGAAAGAGTGTTTTTCCTTTCGTTGCAGGTGAAATTTTCATGTTCTGAGTCCCCCCTAAGCAGTGATTGAACAGATAAAGGTACTTGGACTTCGGCGAGCAACACAACTGATTTGCATCCAAAGTCATTGGAATGGCGATTGACGGCGATCAGCAGCGACCAACATGGCCGCGACACGACTGGGGTGCGCGACGCTACGCGATTTGAGCTACATACTGCGATTCCCGCTCCTCAAGATGACACAACTGAGCTACTGTGACAGTTGCAGTAGTTCAATTTTTTTGAACTACTGCGACCAGTCGCTGTACCATTGACGTCCCTAGTGAGTTGTGATATTTATCATTTTGCTTAATATACGTAGTGCACGCGCTATAGTGGCTGTATCGTTGGGATATTAAACATAAATATTTACCTTTCCTTCAGTGGAGATCTGCAAAAAAATGGAAGGGACTCAGGGATATATACATGAGACAGAAGAGGAAGGCCATGGAGAAAAAGAATGGGTCAGCAGCATCCAGCCAGTTAAAGTGGAGGAGGTTCGCCGTCCTCTCCTTCCTGGACCCCTTCATCACCCCGAGGGAGACGTCGGGGAACATGACTGCAGCAGCAGCACCACCACCACCACCAGCAGCAGGTAATAGTTGTTGTTGAGAATCTAAATACTTGCTATATTACAGTGTAATCTGCTTTCTGAATAGGAGACATAATCACACTATGTTCTCATTTTACAGAAACATGCCATCATGTTGATGATGAGGAAGAGGAGGAATTTGAAGAAACCCTTGATGAAGGTACAGAGGTGGAACCTCCTGCTTCCTCATCTGGTGCTGATGCTGCTGCGTCACCTCCTCCACCTTCACCTGCCACTGGCCCATCCACATCCTCTGCTGGTCCCCGAAGTATGTATAAAAACAATTTTTATGCATACAATATTAAATTAAAATGTCCATAACATACATACAACTCCATAACATAAAATGTCATAGCAACGTCATTTTACTTATCCTTTATATGTGATTTATGATATAGAGGTTATTGTTTTTAGTCATCATTGACTTGTATAATTGATATCAATATATGCCTTATTTATGGAACAAAAAAGGAAGCGTCATCCACATCATCCGTGGAAGAGGAGGACAGAGAGTTGCGAGGTTCTCATCGCCTCTCTGTCCAAACCCACTGCTCCACCTCCCTCAGCAGAGGAGTCATTTTTGCTGAGCCTGGTTCCTATGATCCAGAGATTGTCTTTAGAAAAAAAAGAAGCTCTTCTTTTGGACATACACAATTTAGTTTATGAACGTACTAGAGAAACAAGCAGCTGATTAGGTTATTAAATTCTGTTCTTGTTTAATTTCTTTATTTATTTATGTATTTTTCATTTCCAATTTCTGGATCATAGGAACCAGTCTCCCTGTCCTTCCTCTTCTCTCTCAAGTCCCTCATTCCTCCAGGCAAGCTCCTTTCATAAAGAAAGTCTATTTAAGTTTTGTATGTACAGAAATGTGTCTTTTTGTGAATAAATGTGTTGAATGGGAACCTTGGTTTTGTTGTAGAAATGCTTAGTTTCAAGTAAGAAACTGAAAAACAGTGCATAACTCAATGACTCAAGTTAAACAAAAGGGACACAGTTTCATTTTATTGCAGACATTTCATCTTTTGAAATAGGTGTGTGGCTCTTACAAGAGGTTTGTGGCTGCCATGGAACTGCCCCCTCTGTAGAGAAGTACTCCACAAAGGTTTCCCTCACCCGAGAGCTTCCCTGCTTTGGTTGGTGGCTGCAACACAACCCAGACCTGGAAGTACCTTGCCTGCAACAAATGGCACGCACTGTCTTGCTGATGTATCCCCTGTTGACATCCGTATGTAAAAGTCCTCTGCGGCCATCTCCGGGAAGTGGACGGTCAGCAGGCAGGGAGAGAGAACCGGATCTTAGAGCCTGACCAAAGGCTGAATTTCCCACGATCCCACCATCGCTACTTCTACCGTACCCACCAACATCAATCACTCGGAAGCATTATCTGGAGTCTACAACTGCAAGGAGAACTAGAGAAAACGTTCCCTTGGAGTTGTAAAAAAGAGATCCTGAGTTTGGTGGGGATTTCATGATGATGTGTTTCCCGTCCAGGGCCCCACAGCAAAGCGGAAAGTTCCATCGCTCTTCAAATTGTTGAACAACGGACTGCCACTCGGCTGTGGAGGGCACAGCCATGAACTCACCCACAAGGCAATCCCAAATGGCAGCTGCAACTTCTGGGACAAATCCTTGGACAGTTGACACACCAACATGGAAGCTGTTGGCGATGGTCCTGAGGGAACTTCCAGTTGCAAGATACCTGCAAAATTGAATAAATACTCGTGAATACAAAAACATTAATCTTAAAACAGTACCTTCGCACAAAACATATTGACTTTCTAACTGTTGAATTAAGTTTTCGCCACTGGCACCCACTGACAATTTTCACAAAGTTTTTATTTTAAACATCCACTTGTCATAATATATTCGAGGTTTGCAGTCTGTGTATCTTGCAAATGACGTCATGCATACAGTAATTGTGAAGAGATTGACTTCTGCACATCACAACACGACACATTGACTACCTTACCGAAGGCAAATGGACAGCCGTTCAGGGATTGAGCGGCAGTAGTTGGTTTCCTCATGGGAAATCCGAGCACCCACACTCGTAGTTTTTTCCTTTTTTTTTCCAAAAGATAGGCAGGAGGCAACTAATCACTACCTGAGCAAGCTACCTGCTACTGACGACTGGCGCTACGGCAACTAAAAAGTCGCGTTCGGTGAGAACGTACCTTAAGAGAACCTGTATTCAGCCCAAGAAAAGGTGGTTCACAGACTGACAAAAATAAAAATGTTGCTAAATCTCTGAAACCACTATAGACAGGTTAAAACCGTACTGCAGCTACGAGAAAGACCGTTTCTACTATTTTGGCAGGTAAAATTTTCATGTTCAGAGGCCTCGTTGAGCAATGAGTGAACAGTACAGAAAACGCGTTTTCAGCCAGAGTGACGGTGGTTTTGAGACTGACAAACATAAAAATGTTGATAACTTTCGAAAAACACTTCAGACAGCTTAGATTTGATGTGAAACTACTAGAAAGACCCTTTCTGCTATAGTGGGAGGGGAAAATTTAATGTTCTGAAGCTTCCCTGCAAAGTTATGGCACAAAGCAGAAAACGCGTTTTCAGCTTGAGATAAGGTGGGTTCCGGAACACCAAACATAAAAATGTTGATAACTTTGGTAAAACACGTCAGACAGCTAATATTTGATGTGCAACTACTAGAAAGACCTTCTTTGCTATAGTGGGATGTGAAAATTTCATGTTCTGAAGCTTCCTTGCAAAGTTATGAAAAATGCAGAAAACGCGTTTTCAGCCTGAGATAAGGTGGGTTCCGGAACGCAAAACATAAAAATGTTGATAACTTTGGAAAAACACTTCAGACAGCTTAGATTTGATGTGCAACTACGAGAAAGACCCTTTTTGCTATAGTGGCATGTGAAAATTTCATGTTCTGAAGCTTCCCTGCAAAGTTATGCCACAAAGCAGAAAACGCGTTTTCAGCCTGAGATAAGGTGGGTTCCGGAACGCCAAACATAAAAATGTTGATAACTTTCGAAAAACACTTCAGACAGCTTAGATTTGATGTGCAACTGTTAGAAAGACCCTTTTTGCTACAGTGGGATGTGAAAATTTGATGTTGTGAAGCTTCCCTGCAAAGTTATGGCACAATGGAGAAAACGCGTTTTCAGACTGAGATAAGGTGGGTTCCGGAACGCCAAACATAAAAATGTTGATAACTTTGGAAAAACACCTCAGACAGCTTAGATTTGATGTGCAACTACTAGAAAGACCCTTTTTGCTATAGTGGGATGTGAAAATTTCATGTTCTGAAGCTTCCCTGCAAAGTTATGGCACAATGCAGAAAACGCGTTTTCAGCATGAGATAAGGTGGGTTCCGGAACGCCAAACATAAAAATGTTGATAACTTTGGAAAAACACCTCAGACAGCTTAGATTTGATGTGCAACTACTAGAAAGACCCTTTTTGCTATAGTGGGATGTGAAAATTTCATGTTCTGAAGCTTCCCTGCAAAGTTATGGCACAATGCAGAAAAAGCGTTTTCAGCCTGAGACGAGGAGGGTTCCGGAAAGCCAAACATAAAAATGTTGATAACATTGGAAAAACACTTCAGACAGCTTAGATTTGATGTGCAACGACTAGAAAGACCCTTTCTTCTATACTGGGAGGTGAAAATTTCATGTTCGGAAGCTTCCCACCAAAGTTATGGCACAATGCAGAAAACGCGTTTTCAGCCTGAGATAAGGTGGGTTCCGGAACGCCTTACATAAAAATGTTGATAACATTGGAAAAGCACTTCAGACAGTTTAGATTTCATGTGCAACTACTTGAAAGACCCTTTCTGCTATAGTGGGAGGAGAAAATTTCATGTTCTGAAGCTTCCCTGCAAAGTTATGCCACAAAGCAGAAAACGCGTTTTGAGCCTGAGATAAGGTGGGCTCCCGAACGCCAAACATAAAAATGTTGATAACTTTGGAAAAATACTTCAAACAGCTTAGATTTGATGTGCAACTACTAAAAAGAACCTTTCTGCTACAGTGGGAGGTGAAAATTTCATGTTCTGAAACTTCCCTGCAAAGTTATGGCACAATGCAGAAAACGCCTTTTCAGCCTGAGATAAGGTCGATTCCGGAACGCCAAATATAAAAATGTTGATAACTTTGGAAAAACACTTCAGACTGCTTAGATTTGATGTGCAAGTAAGAGAAAGACCCTTCCTGCTATAGTGGCTGGTGAAAATTACATGTTCTGAAGCTTCCCTGCAAAGTTATGACACAATGCAGAAAACGCGTTTTCAGCCTGAGATAAGGTGGGTTCCGGAACGCCAAACATGAAAAAGTTAATATCTTTGGAAAAACCCTTCAGACAGCTTAGATTTGATGTGCAACTACTAGAGAGACCCTTTCTGCTATAGTGGGAGGTGAAAATTTCATGTTCTGAAGCTCTGCTGCAAAGTTTTGGCACATTTCAGAACACACGTTTTCAGCCTGAGATAAGGTCGATTCCGGAACGCCAAACATAAAAATGTTGATAACTTTGGAAAAGCACTTCAGGCAGCCTAGATTTGATGTGCAACTACTCGAAAGACCATTTCTGCTATAATGGGAGGTGAAAATTTGATGTTCTGAAGATTTCCTACAAAGTTATGCCACAATGCAAAAAACGCGTTTTCAGCCTGAGATAAGGTGGGTTCCGGAACGCCAAACATAAAAATGTTGATAACTTTGGAAAAACACTTCAGACAGCTTAGATTTGATGTGCAACTACGAGAAAGACGCTTTCTGCTATAGTGGGAGGAGAAAATTTCATGTTCTGAAGCTTTCCTGCAACGTTATGACACAATGCAGAAAACGCGTTTTCTGCTTGAGATGAGGTCGAATCCGGAACGCCAATCATAAAAATGTTGATAACTTTGGTAAAACACTTCAGACAGCTTAGATTTGATGTGCAAGTAGGAGAAAGACCCTTTCTGCTATAGTGGGAGGTGAAAATTTTATGTTCTGAAGCTTCCCTGCAAAGTTATGGCACAAAGGAGAAAAAGCGTTTTCAGCCTGAAATAAGGTGGGTTCCGGAACGCCAAACATAAAAAAGTTAATATCTTTGGAAAAACACTTCAGACAGCTTAGATTTGATGTGCAACTACTAGAAAGAACCTTTCTGCTATAGTGGAAGGTGAAAATTTCATGTTCTGAAGCTTCCCTGCAAAGTTATGGCACAATGCAGAAAACACGTTTTCAGCCTGAGATAAGGTCGATTCCGGAACGCCAAACATAAAAATGTTGATAACTTTGGAAAAACACTTCAGACAGCTTCGATTTGATGTGCAAGTACGAGAAAGACCCTTTCTGCTATAGTGGGAGGTGAAAATTTCATGTTCTGAAGCTTCCCTGCAAAGTTATGGCACAATGCAGAAAAGGCGTTTTCAGCCTGAGATAAGGTGGGTTCCGGAACGCCGAACATAAAAACTTGATAACTTTGGAAAAGCACTTAAGGCAGCTTAGATTTGATGTGCAACTACGAGAAAGACCCTTTCTGCTATAATGGGAGGTGGAAATTTGATGTTCTGAAGACTCCCTGCAAAGTTATGCCACAAAGCAAAAAAACAGTTTTCAGCCTGAGATAAGGTGGGATCCGGAACGCCAAACATACAAATGTTGATAACTTTGGAAAAACACTTCAGACAGCTTAGATTTGATGTGCAACTACTAGAAAGACCCTTTCTACTACAGTGGGAGGTGAAAATTTCATGTTCTGAAGCTTCCCTGCAAAGTTATGGCACAATGATGAAAACGCTTTTTCAGCCTGAGATAAGGTGGGTTCCGGAACGCTGAACATAAAAACTTGATAACTTTGGAGAAGCACTTAAGGCAGCTTAGATTTGATGTGCAACTACGAGAAAGACCCTTTCTGCTATAGTGGGAGGTTAAAATTTCATGTTCTGAAGCTTCCATGAAAAGTTATGGCACAATGCACAAAAACGCTTTTCAGCCTGAGATGAGGTGGGTTTCGGAACGCCAAACATAAAAGTGTTGATAACTTTGGAAAAGCGCTTCAGACAGCCTAGATTTGATGTGCAACTCTGAGAAAAACCCTTTTTGCTATTGTGGGATGTGAAAATTTCATGTTCTGAAGCTTCCCTGCAAAGTCATGCCACAATGCAGAAACCGCGTTTTCAGTCTGACATAAGGTGGGTTCCCGAACGCCAAACATAAAAATGTTGATAACTTTTGAAAAACACTTCAGACAGCTTCGATTTGATGTGCAAGTACGAGAAAGACCCTTTCTGCTATAGTGGGAGGTGAAAATTTCATGTTCTGAAGCTTCCCTGCAAAGTTATGGCACAATGATGAAAACGCTTTTTCAGCCTGAGATAAGGTGGGTTCCGGAACGCCGAACATAAAAACTTGATAACTTTGGAAAAGCATTTGAGACAGCTGAGATTTGATTTGCAACTACGAGAAAGACCCTTTCTGCTATAGTGGGAGGTGAAAATTTCGTGTTCTGAAGCTTTCCTGCAAAGTTATGACACAATGCAGAAAACGCGTTTTCCGCTTGAGATAAGGTCGAATCCAGAACGCCAAACATAAAAATGTTGATAACTTTGGTAAAACACTTCAGACAGCTTTGATCTGATGTGCAAGTAGGAGAAAGACCCTTTCTGCTATAGTGGGAGGTTAAAATTTCATGTTCTGAAGCTTCCATGAAAAGTTATGGCACAATGCACAATAACGCTTTTCAGCCTGAGATAAGGTGGGTTTCGGAACGCCAAACATAAAAGTGTTGATAACTTTGGAAAAGCGATTCAGACAGCCTTGATTTGATGTGCAACTACGAGAAACACCCTTTCTGCTATAATGGGAGGTGAAAATTTGATGTTCTGAAGATTCCCTGCAAGGTTATGCCACAAAGCAAAAAAACAGTTTTCAGCCTGAGATAAGGTGGGTTCCGGAACGCCAAACATACAAATGTTGATAACTTTGGAAAAACACTTCAGACAGTTTAGATTTGATGTGCAACTACTAGAAAGACCCTTTCTGCTATAGTGGGAGGTGAAAATTTCATGTTCTGAAGCTTCCCTGCAAAGTTATGGCACAATGATGAAAACGCTTTTTCAGCCTGAGATAAGGTGGATTCCGGAACGCTGAACATAAAAACTTGATAACTTTGGAAAAGCACTTTAGGCAGCTTAGATTTGATGTGCAACTACGAGAAAGACCCTTTCTGCTATAGTGGGAGGTGAAAATTTCATGTTCTGAAGCTTCCATGAAAAGTTATGGCGCAATGCACAAAAAAGCTTTTCAGCCTGAGATAAGGTGGGTTTCGGAACGCCAAACATAAAAGTGTTGATAACTTTGGAAAAGCGCTTCAGACAGCCTAGATTTGATGTGCAACTCTGAGAAAAACCCTTTTTGCTATTGTGGGATGTGAAAATTTCATGTTCTGAAGCTTCCCTGCAAAGTCATGCCACAATGCAGAAACCGCGTTTTCAGTCTGACATAAGGTGGGTTCCCGAACGCCAAACATAAAAATGTTGATAACTTTTGAAAAACACTTCAGACAGCTTCGATTTGATGTGCAAGTACGAGAAAGACCCTTTCTGCTATAGTGGGAGGTGAAAATTTCATGTTCTGAAGCTTCCCTGCAAAGTTATGGCACAATGATGAAAACGCTTTTTCAGCCTGAGATAAGGTGGGTTCCGGAACGCCGATCATAAAAACTTGATAACTTTGGAAAAGCATTTGAGACAGCTGAGATTTGATTTGCAACTACGAGAAAGACCCTTTCTGCTATAGTGGGAGGTGAAAATTTCGTGTTCTGAAGCTTTCCTGCAAAGTTATGACACAATGCAGAAAACGCGTTTTCCGCTTGAGATAAGGTCGAATCCGGAACGCCAAACATAAAAATGTTGATAACTTTGGTAAAACACTTCAGACAGCTTTGATCTGATGTGCAAGTAGGAGAAAGACCCTTTCTGCTATAGTGGGAGGTTAAAATTTCATGTTCTGAAGCTTCCATGAAAAGTTATGGCACAATGCACAATAACGCTTTTCAGCCTGAGATAAGGTGGGTTTCGGAACGCCAAACATAAAAGTGTTGATAACTTTGGAAAAGCGATTCAGACAGCCTTGATTTGATGTGCAACTACGAGAAACACCCTTTCTGCTATAATGGGAGGTGAAAATTTGATGTTCTGAAGATTCCCTGCAAGGTTATGCCACAAAGCAAAAAAACAGTTTTCAGCCTGAGATAAGGTGGGTTCCGGAACGCCAAACATACAAATGTTGATAACTTTGGAAAAACACTTCAGACAGTTTAGATTTGATGTGCAACTACTAGAAAGACCCTTTCTGCTATAGTGGGAGGTGAAAATTTCATGTTCTGAAGCTTCCCTGCAAAGTTATGGCACAATGATGAAAACGCTTTTTCAGCCTGAGATAAGGTGGATTCCGGAACGCTGAACATAAAAACTTGATAACTTTGGAAAAGCACTTTAGGCAGCTTAGATTTGATGTGCAACTACGAGAAAGACCCTTTCTGCTATAGTGGGAGGTTAAAATTTCATGTTCTGAAGCTTCCATGAAAAGTTATGGCGCAGTGCACAAAAACGCTTTTCAGCCTGAGATAAGGTGGGTTTCGGAACGCCAAACATAAAAGTGTTGATAACTTTGGAAAAGCGCTTCAGACAGCCTAGATTTGATGTGCAACTCTGAGAAAAACCCTTTTTGCTATTGTGGGAGGTGAAAATTTCATGTTCTGAA
Source organism: Synchiropus splendidus (assembly GCF_027744825.2). Taxonomy (NCBI): domain Eukaryota; kingdom Metazoa; phylum Chordata; class Actinopteri; order Syngnathiformes; family Callionymidae; genus Synchiropus; species Synchiropus splendidus. The sequence goes on from NC_071337.1 coordinate 36,081,342, forward strand.
GCTTCCTTGCAAAGTCATGCCACAATGCAGAAACCGCGTTTTCAGTCTGACATAAGGTGGGTTCCCGAACGCCCAACGTAAAAATGTTGATAACTTTTGAAAAACACTTCAGACAGCTTCGATTTGATGTGCAAGTACAAGAAAGACCCTTTCTGCTATAGTGGGAGGTGAAAATTTCATGTTCTGAAGCTTCCCTGCAAAGTTATGGCACAATGCAGATAACGCGTTTTCCGCCTGAGATAAGGTGGGTTCCGGAACGCCGAACATAAAAACTTGATAACTTTGGAAAAGCACTTTAGACAGCTTGGATTTGATGTGAAACTACGAGAAAGACCCTTTCTGCTATAATGGGAGGTGAAAATTTCATGTTCTGAAGCTTCCCTGCAAAGTTATGGCACAATGATGAAAACGCTTTTTCAGCCTGAGATAAGGTGGGTTCCGGAACGCCGAACATAAAAACTTGATAACTTTGGAAAAGCACTTGAGACAGCTTGGATTTGATGTGCAACTACGAGAAAGACCCTTTCTGCTATAGTGGGAGGTGAAAATTTCGTGTTCTGAAGCTTTGCTACAAAGTTATGGCACAAAGGAGAAAAAGCGTTTTCAGCCTGAGATAAGGTGGGTTCCTGAACGCCAAACATAAAAAAGTTAATATCTTTGGAAAAACACCTCAGACAGCTTAGATTTGATGTGCAACTACTAGAAAGACCCTTTCTGCTATAGTGGGAGGTGAAAATTTCATGTTCTGAAGCTTCCCTGCAAAGTTATGGCACAATGCAGAAAACGCGTTTTCAACCTGAGATAAGGTCGATTCCGAAACGCCAAACATAAAAATGTTGATAACTTTGGAAAAACACTTCAGACAGCTTCGATTTGATGTGCAACTACTAGAAAGACCCTTTCTGCTATAGTGGGAGGTGAAAATTTCATGTTCTGAAGCTTCCTTGCAAAATTATGATACAAAGCAAAAAACGCGTTTTCTGCCAGATCTAAGGTAGGTTCCGGAACGCCAAAAATAAAAATGTTGTTAACTTTGAATAAACACTTCAGACAGCTTAGATTTGATGTGCAACTACGAGAAAGACCCTTTCTGCTTTAGTGGGAGGTGAAAATTTCATGTTCTGAACCTTTCCTGCAAAGTTATGACACAATACAGAAAACGCGTTTTCAGCTTGAGATAAGGTCGAATCCGGAACGCCAAACATAAAAATGTTGATAACTTTGGTAAAACACTTCAGACAGCTTATATTTGATGTGCAAGTAGGATAAAGACCATTTTTGCTATAGTGGGAGGTGAAAATTTTATGTTCTGAAGCTTCCCTGCAAAGTTATGGAACAAAGGAGAAAAAGCGTTTTCAGCCTGAGATAAGGTGGGTTCCGGAACGCCAAACATAAAAAAGTTAATATCTTTGGAAAAACACTTCAGACAGCTTAGATTTGATGTGTAACTACTAGAAAGACCCTTTCTGCTATAGTGGGAGGTGAAAATTTCATGTTTTGAAGCTTCCCTGCAAAGTTATGGCAGAATGCAGAAAACGCGTTTTCAGCCAGAGATAAGATGGGTTCCGGAACGCCAAACATGAAAATGTTGATAACTTTGGAAAAACACTTCAGACAGTTTAGATTAGATGTGCAACTACTAGAAAGACCCTTTCTGCTATAGTGGGAGGTGAAAATTTCACGTTCTGAAGCTTCCCTGCAAAGTTATGACACAATGCAGGAAACGCGTTTTCAGCTTGAGATAAGGTCGAATCCGGAACGCCAAACATAAATATGTTGATAACTTTGGAAAAACACTTCAGACAGCTCAGATTTGATGTGCAAGTATGAGAAAGACCCTTTCTGCTATAGTGGCAGGTGAAAATTTCATGTGCTGAACCTTCCTTGCAAAGTTATGGCACAATGCAGAAAACGCGTTTTCAGGCTGAGATAAGGTGGGTTCCGGAACGCCAAACATAAAAATGTTGATAACTTTCGAAAAAAAGTTCAGACAGCTTAGATTTGATGTGCTACTACTAGAAAGACCCTTTCTGCTTTAGTTGGATGTGAAAATTTAATGTTCTGAAGCTTCCCTGCAAAGTTATGGCACAACGCAGAAAACGCGTTTTCAGCCTGAGATAAGGTGGGTTCCGGAACGCCAAACATAAAAATGTTGATAACATTGGAAAAATACTTCAGACAGCTTAGATTTGATATGCAACTACTAGAAAGACCCTTTCTGCTATAGTCGGAGGTTAAAATTTCGTGTTCGAAGCTTCCCTGCAAAGTTCTGGCACAAAGAAAGAAACATGTTTTCAGCATGATATAAGGTGGGTTCCGGAACGCCAAACATAAAAATGTTGATAACTTTGGAAAAACACTTCAGACAGCTTAGATTTGATGTGCAACTACTAGAAAGACCCTTTCTGCTATAGTGGGAGGTGAAAATTTCATGTTCTGAAGCTTCCCTGCAAAGTTATGACACAATGCAGGAAACGCGTTTTCAGCTTGAGATGAGGTCGAATCCGGAACGCCAAACATAAGTATGTTGATAACTTTGGAAAAACACTTCAGACAGCTCAGATTTGATGTGCAAGTATGAGAAAGACCCTTTCTGCTATAGTGGCAGGTGAAATTTTCATGTACTGAAGCTTCCTTGCAAAGTTATGGCACAATGCAGAAAACGCGTTTTCAGGCTGAGATAAGGTGGGTTCCGGAACGCCAAACATAAAAATGTTGATAACTTTCGAAAAAAACTTCAGACAGCTTAGATTTGATGTGCTACTACTAGAAAGACCCTTTCTGCTTTAGTAGAAGGTGAAAATTTCATGTTCTGAAGCTTCCCTGCAAAGTAATGGCACAACGCAGAAAACGCGTTTTCAGCCTGAGATAAGGTGGGTTCCGGAAAGCCAAACAAAAAATGTTGATAATATTGGAAAAATACTTCAGACAGCTTAGATTTGATATGCAACTACTCGAAAGACCCTTTCTACTATAGTCGGAGGTTAAAATTTCATGTTCTGAAGCTTCCCTGCAAAGTTCTGGCAAAAAGAAAGAAACATGTTTTCAGCCTGAGATAAGGTGGGTTCCGGAACGCCAAACATAAAAATGTTGATAACTTTGGAAAAACACTTCAGACAGCTTAGATTTGATGTGCAACTGCTAGAAAGATCCTTTCTGGTTTGGTGGGATGTGAAAATTCCATCTTCTGAAGCTTCCTGCAAAGTTATGGCACAATGCAGAAAACACGTTTTCAGCCTGAGATAAGATGGGTTCCGGAACGCCAAAAATAAAAATGTCTATAACTTTGGAAAAAAACTTCAGACAGCTTAGATTTGATGTGCAACTACAAGAAAGACCCTTTCTGCTTTCGTGGGAGGTTAAAATTCCTTGTTCTGAAGCTTCCCTGCAAAGTTATGGCAGATAGCAGGAAACGCGTTTTCAGCCTGAGATAAGGGGAATTCCGAAACGCCAAACATAAAAATGTTGATAACTTTGGAAAAACTCTTCAGACAGCTTAGATTTGACGTGCAACTACTAGAAAAACCCTTTCTGCTATAGTGGGATGTGAAAAATTCATGTTCTGAAGCTTCCCTGCAAAGTTATGGCACAATGCAGAAAATGCGTTTTCAGCCTGAGATAAGGTCGATTCCGGAATGCCAAACATAAAGGTGTTGATAACTTTGGAAAAACTCTTCAGACAGCTTAGATTTGATTTGCAACTACGAGAACGACCCTTTCTGCTACAGTGGGAGGTGAAATTTTCATGTTCTGAAGCTTCCCTGAAAAGTTATGGCACAACGCGGAAAACCCGTTTTCAGCCTGAGATACGGTGGGTTCCGGAACGCCAATCATAAAAATGTTGATAACTTTGGAAAAACACTTAAGACAGCTTAGATTTGATGTGCAACTACTACAAAGACCCTGTCTGTTATAGTGGGAGTAGAAAATTTCATGTTCTGAAGCTTCCCTGCAAAGTTAAGGAACGATGCAGAAAACGCGTTTTCAGGCTGAGATAAGGTGGGTTCCAGAACGCCAAACATAAAAATGTTGATAACTTTGGAAAAACATTTCAGACAGCTTAGATTTCATGTGCAACTACTAGAAAGACCCTTTCTGCTAGAGTGGGTGGTTAAAATTTCATTTTCTGAAGCTTCCCTGCGAAGTTATGGCACAATGCAGAAAACGCGTTTTCAGCCTGAAAAAAGGTGGGTTTCGGAACGCCAAACATAAAAGTGTTGATAACTTTCGAAAAACACTTCAGACAGCTTAGATTTGATGTGCACCTACTAGAAAGACCCTTTCTGCTATAGTGGGAGGTTAAAATTTCATGTTCTGAAGCTTCCCTGAAAAGTTATGGCACAATGCGTAAAAACGCTTTTCAGCCTGAGATAAGGTGGGTTTCGGAACGCCAAACATAAAAGTGTTGATAACTTTGGAAAAACACTTCAGACAGTTTAGATTTGATGTGCAACTACTAGAAAGACCCTTTCTGCTATAGTGGGAGGTTAAAATTTCATGTTCTGAAGCTTCCCTGAAAAGTTATGGCACAGTGCACAAAAACGCTTTTCAGCCTGAGATAAGGTGGGTTTCGGAACGCCAAACATAAAAGTGTTAATAACTTTGGAAAAACACTTCAGACAGTTTAGATTTGATGTGCAACTACTAGAAAGACCCTTTCTGCTATAGTGGGAGGTTAAAATTTCATGTTCTGAAGCTTCCCTGAAAAGTTATGGCACAATGCACAAAAACGCTTTTCAGCCTGAGATAAGGTGGGTTTCGGAACGCCAAACATAAAAGTGTTAATAACTTTGGAAAAACACTTCAGACAGTTTAGATTTGATGTGCAACTACTTGAAAGACCCTTTCTGCTATAGTGGGAGGTTAAAATTTCATGTTCTGAAGCTTCCCTGAAAAGTTATGGCACAATGCACAAAAACGCTTTTCAGCCTGAGATAAGGTGGGTTTCGGAACGCCAAACATAAAAGTGTTAATAACTTTGGAAAAACACTTCAGACAGTTTAGATTTGATGTGCAACTACTTGAAAGACCCTTTCTGCTATAGTGGGAGGTTAAAATTTCATGTTCTGAAGCTTCCCTGAAAAGTTATGGCACAATGCACAAAAACGCTTTTCAGCCTGAGATAAGGTGGGTTTCGGAACGCCAAACATAAAAGTGTTGATAACTTTCGAAAAACACTTCAGACAGCTTAGATTTGATGTGCACCTACTAGAAAGACCCTGTCTGCTATAGTGGGAGGTTAAAATTTCATGTTCTGAAGCTTCCCTGAAAAGTTACGGCACAATGCGTAAAAACGCTTTTCAGCCTGAGATAAGGTGGGTTTCGGAACGCCAAACATAAAAGTGTTGATAACTTTGGAAAAACACTTCAGACAGTTTAGATTTGATGTGTGCAACTACTAGAAAGACCCTTTCTGCTATAGTGGGAGGTTAAAATTTCATGTTCTGAAGCTTCCCTGAAAAGTTATGGCACAATGCACAAAAACGCTTTTCAGCCTGAGATAAGGTGGGTTTCGGAACGCCAAACATAAAAGTGTTAATAACTTTGGAAAAACACTTCAGACAGTTTAGATTTGATGTGCAACTACTAGAAAGACCCTTTCTGCTATAGTGGGAGGTGAAAATTTGATTTTTGAAGCTGTCCTCCAAAGTTATGGCACAACGAAGTAAACGCGTTTTCAGCCTGAGATAAGGTGGGTTCCGGAACGCCAAACATAAAAATGTTGATGACTTTGGAAAGTCCCTTCAGACAGCTTATATTTGCTGTGCAACTACTACAAAAGACCCTTTCTCCTATGGTGGGATGTGAAAATTTCATGTTCTGAAGCTTTCCTTCAAAGTTATGGCACAATGCAGAAAACGCGTTTTCAGCCTGAGATGATGTGGGTTCCGGAATGGCAAACATAAAAGTGTTGATAACTTTGGAAAAACACTTCAGATAGCTTAGATTTGATGTGCAACTACGAGAAAGACCCTTTCTGCTATAGGGGGAGGTGAAAATTTCATGTTCTGAAGTTTCCCTGCAAAGTTATGGCACAATGCGGTAAACCCGTTTTCAGCGTGAGAAAAGGTGGGTTCCGGAACGCCAAACATAAAAATGTTGATAACTTTGGAAAAACACTTCAGACAGCTTAGATTTGATGTGCAACTACAAGAAAGACCCTTTATGCTATTGTGAGATGTTAAATTTTCATGTTCTGAAGATTCCCAGCAAAGTAATGGCACAAAGCGGAAAACGCGTTTTCAGCCTGAGATAAGGTGGGTTCCGGAACGCCAATCATAAAAATGTTGATAACTTTGGAAAAACACTTCAGACAGCTTACATTTGATGTGCAACTACTACAAAGACCCTGTCTGTTATAGTGGGAGTAGAAAATTTCATGTTCTGAAGCTTCCCTGCAAAGTTAAGGAACGATGCAGAAAACGCGTTTTCAGGCTGAGATAAGGTGGGTTCCAGAACGCCAAACATAAAAATGTTGATAACTTTGGAAAAACATTTCAGACAGCTTAGATTTCATGTGCAACTACTAGAAAGACCCTTTCTGCTAGAGTGGGTGGTTAAAATTTCATTTTCTGAAGCTTCCCTGCGAAGTTATGGCACAATGCAGAAAACGCGTTTTCAGCCTGAAAAAAGGTGGGTTTCGGAACGCCAAACATAAAAGTGTTGATAACTTTCGAAAAACACTTCAGACAGCTTAGATTTGATATGCAACTACTAGAGAGACCCTTTATGTTATAGTTGGAGGTGAAAATTTCATGTTCTGAAGGTTCCCTGCAAAGTTATGGCACAAAGAAAGAAACACGTGTTCAGCATGAGATAAGGTGGGTTCTGAACGCCAAATATAAAAATGTTGATAACTTTGGAAAAACACTTCAGACAGCTTAGATTTGATGTGCAACTACTAGAAAGACCCTTTCAGCTGTAGTGGGATGTGAAAATTTCATGTTCTGAAGCTTCCCTGCAAAGTTATGGCAGAATGCAGAAAACGCGTTTTCAGCCAGAGATAAGATGGGTTCCGGAACGCCAAACATGAAAATGTTGATAACGTTGGAAAAACACTTCAGACAGCTTAGATTTGATGTGCAACTACGAGAAAGACGCTTTCTGCTAAAGTGGGAGGTTAAAATTCCATGTTCTGAAGCTTCCCTGCAAAGTTATGGCACAACGCAGAAAACGCGTTTTCAGCCTGAGATAAGGTGGGTTCCGGAACGTCAAACATAAAAATTTTGATAACTTTGGAAAAACACTTCAGACAGCTTAGATTTGATGTGCAACTACTAGAAAGACCCTTTCTGCTATAGTGGGAGGTGAAAATTTCATTTTTGAAGCTGTCCTCCAAAGTTATGGCACAACGAAGTAAACGCGTTTTCAGCCTGAGATAATGTGGGTTCCGGAATGGCAAACATAAAAGTCTTGATAACTTTGGAAAAACACTTCAGACAGCTTAGATTTGATGTGCAACTACAAGAAAGACCCTTTATGCTATTGTGGGAGGTTAAATTTTCATGTTCTGAAGATTCCCAGCAAAGTAATGGCACAAAGCGGAAAACGCGTTTTCAGCCTGAGATAAGGTGGGTTCCGGAACGCCAATCATAAAAATGTTGATAACTTTGGAAAAACACTTCAGACAGCTTAGATTTGATGTGCAACTACTACAAAGACCCTGTCTGTTATAGTGGGAGTAGAAAATTTCATGTTCTGAAGTTTCCCTGCAAAGTTAAGGAACGATGCAGAAAACGCGTTTTTAGGCTGAGATAAGGTGGGTTCCAGAACGCCAAACATAAAAATGTTGATAACTTTGGAAAAACATTTCAGACAGCTTAGATTTCATGTGCAACTACTAGAAAGACCCTTTCTGCTAGAGTGGGTGGTTAAAATTTCATTTTCTGAAGCTTCCCTGCGAAGTTATGGCACAATGCAGAAAACGCGTTTTCAGCCTGAAAAAAGGTGGGTTTCAGAACGCCAAACATAAAAGTGTTGATAACTTTCGAAAAACACTTCAGACAGCTTAGATTTGATGTGCACCTACTAGAAAGACCCTTTCTGCTATAGTGGGAGGTTAAAATTTCATGTTCTGAAGCTTCCCAGCAAAGATATGGCACAATGCGGAAAACCCGTTTTCAGCTTCTGATAAGGTGGGTTCCGGAACGCCAAACATAAAAATGTTGATAACTTTGGAAAAACACTTCAGACAGCTGAGATTTGATATGCAACTACTAGAGAGACCCTTTATGTTATAGTTGGAGGTGAAAATTTCATGTTCTGAAGGTTCCCTGCAAAGTTATGGCACAAAGAAAGAAACACGTGTTCAGCATGAGATAAGGTGGGTTCTGAACGCCAAATATAAAAATGTTGATAACTTTGGAAAAACACTTCAGACAGCTTAGATTTGATGTGCAACTACTAGAAAGACCCTTTCAGCTGTAGTGGGATGTGAAAATTTCATGTTCTGAAGCTTCCCTGCAAAGTTATGGCAGAATGCAGAAAACGCGTTTTCAGCCAGAGATAAGATGGGTTCCGGAACGCCAAACATGAAAATGTTGATAACTTAGGAAAAACACTTCAGACAGCTTAGATTTGATGTGCAACTACGAGAAAGACGCTTTCTGCTAAAGTGGGAGGTTAAAATTCCATGTTCTGAAGCTGCCCTGCAAAGTTATGGCACAACGCAGAAAACGCGTTTTCAGCCTGAGATAAGGTGGGTTCCGGAACGTCAAACATAAAAATTTTGATAACTTTGGAAAAACACTTCAGACAGCTTAGATTTGATGTGCAACTACTAGAAAGACCCTTTCTGCTATAGTGGGAGGTGAAAATTTCATTTTTGAAGCTGTCCTCCAAAGTTATGGCACAACGAAGTAAACGCGTTTTCAGCCTGAGATAAGGTGGGTTCCGGAACGCCAAACATAAAAATGTTGATGACTTTGGAAAGTCCCTTCAGACAGCTTATATTTGCTGTGCAACTACTACAAAAGACCCTTTCTGCTATGGTGGGATGTGAAAATTTCATGTTCTGAAGCTTTCCTTCAAAGTTATGGCACAATGCAGAAAACGCGTTTTCAGCCTGAGATAATGTGGGTTCCGGAATGGCAAACATAAAAGTGTTGATAACTTTGGAAAAACACTTCAGATAGCTTAGATTTTATGTGCAACTACGAGAAAGACCCTTTCTGCTATAGGGGGAGGTGAAAATTTCATGTTCTGAAGTTTCCCTGCAAAGTTATGGCACAATGCGGTAAACCCGTTTTCAGCGTGAGAAAAGGTGGGTTCCGGAACGCCAAACATAAAAATGTTGATAACTTTGGAAAAACAATTCAGAAAGCTTAGATTTGATGTGCAACTACAAGAATGACCCATTATGCTATTGTGAGAGGTTAAAATTTCATGTTCTGAAGATTCCCAGCAAAGTAATGGCACAAAGCGGAAAACGCGTTTTCAGCCTGAGATAAGGTGGGTTCCGGAACGCCAATCATAAAAATGTTGATAACTTTCGAAAAACACTTCAGACAGCTTAGATTTGATGTGCACCTACTAGAAAGACCCTTTCTGCTATAGTGGGAGGTTAAAATTTCATGTTCTGAAGCTTCCCTGAAAAGTTATGGCACAATGCTTAAAAACGCTTTTCAGCCTGAGATAAGGTGGGTTTCGGAACGCCAAACATAAAAGTGTTGATAACTTTGGAAAAACACTTCAGACAGCTTCGATTTGATGTGCACCTACTAGAAAGACCCTTTCTGCTATAGTGGGAGGTTAAAATTTCATGTTCTGAAGCTTCCCTGAAAAGTTATGGCACAATGCACAAAAACGCTTTTCAGCCTGAGATAAGGTGGGTTTCGGAACGCCAAACATAAAAGTGTTAATAACTTTGGAAAAACACTTCAGGCAGTTTAGATTTGATGTGCAACTACTAGAAAGACCCTTTCTGCTATAGTGGGAGGTTAAAATTTCATGTTCTGAAGCTTCCCTGAAAAGTTATGGCACAATGCACAAAAACGCTTTTCAGCCTGAGATAAGGTGGGTTTCGGAACGCCAAACATAAAAGTGTTAATAACTTTGGAAAAACACTTCAGGCAGTTTAGATTTGATGTGCAACTACTAGAAAGACCCTTTCTGCTATAGTGGGAGGTTAAAATTTCATGTTCTGAAGCTTCCCTGAAAAGTTATGGCACAATGCACAAAAACGCTTTTCAGCCTGAGATAAGGTGGGTTTCGGAACGCCAAACATAAAAGTGTTAATAACTTTGGAAAAACACTTCAGGCAGTTTAGATTTGATGTGCAACTACTAGAAAGACCCTTTCTGCTATAGTGCAAGGTTAAAATTTCATGTTCTGAAGCTTCCCTGAAAAGTTATGGCACAATGCACAAAAACGCTTTTCAGCCTGAGATAAGGTGGGTTTCGGAACGCCAAACATAAAAGTGTTAATAACTTTGGAAAGACACTTCAGACAGTTCAGATTTGATGTGCAACTACTAGAAAGACCCTTTCTGCTATAGTGGAAGTTTAAAATTTCATGTTCTGAAGCTTCCCTGAAAAGTTATGGCACAATGCGTAAAAACGCTTTTCAGCCTGAGATAAGGTGGGTTTCGGAACGCCAAACATAAAAGTGTTGATAACTTTGGAAAAACACTTCAGACAGTTTAGATCTGATGTGCAACTACTAGAAAGACCCTTTCTGCTATAGTGGGAGGTTAAAATTTCATGTTCTGAAGCTTCCCTGAAAAGTTATGGCACAATGCACAAAACGCTTTTCAGCCTGAGATAAGGTGGGTTTCGGAACGCCAAACATAAAAGTGTTGATAACTTTTGAAAAACACTTCAGACAGCTTAGATTTGATGTGCACCTACTAGAAAGACCCTTTCTGCTATAGTGGGAGGTTAAAATTTCATGTTCTGAAGCTTCCCTGAAAAGTTATGGCGCAATGCACAAAAACGCTTTTCAGCCTGAGATAAGGTGGGTTTCGGAACGCCAAACATAAAAGTGTTGATAACTTTGGAAAAACACTTCAGACAGCTTAGATTTGATGTGCAACTACTAGAAAGACCCTTTCTGCTATAGTGGGAGGTTAAAATTTCATGTTCTGAAGCTTCCCTGAAAAGTTATGGCACAATGCACAAAAACGCTTTTCAGCCTGAGATAAGGTGGGTTTCGGAACGCCAAACATAAAAGTGTTGATAACTTTCGAAAAACACCTCAGACAGCTTAGATTTGATGTGCACCGACTAGAAAGACCCTTTCTGCTATAGTGGGAGGTTAAAATTTCATGTTCTGAAGCTTCCCTGAAAAGTTATGGCACAATGCGTAAAAACGCTTTTCAGCCTGAGATAAGGTGGGTTTCGGAACGCCAAACATAAAAGTGTTGATAACTTTGGAAAAACACTTCAGACAGCTTAGATTTGATGTGCAACTACTAGAAAGACCCTTTCTGCTATAGTGGGAGGTTAAAATTTCATGTTCTGAAGCTTCCCTGAAAAGTTATGGCACAATGCACAAAAACGCTTTTCAGCCTGAGATAAGGTGGGTTTCGGAACGCCAAACATAAAAGTGTTGATAACTTTCGAAAAACACCTCAGACAGCTTAGATTTGATGTGCACCTACTAGAAAGACCCTTTCTGCTATAGTGGGAGGTTAAAATTTCATGTTCTGAAGCTTCCCTGAAAAGTTATGGCACAATGCGTAAAAACGCTTTTCAGCCTGAGACAAGGTGGGTTTAGGAACACCAAACATAAAAGTGTTGATAACTTTGGAAAAACACTTCAGACAGTTTAGATTTGATGTGCAACTACTAGAAAGACCCTTTCTGCTATAGTGGGAGGTTAAAATTTCATGTTCTGAAGCTACCCTGAAAAGTTATGGCACAATGCACAAAAACGCTTTTCATCCTGAGATAAGGTGGGTTTCGGAACGCCAAACATAAAAGTGTTGATAACTTTCGAAAAACACTTCAGACAGCTTAGATTTGATGTGCACCTACTAGAAAGACCATTTCTGCTATAGTGGGAGGTTAAAATTTCATGTTCTGAAGTTTCCCTGAAAAGTTATGGCACAATGCGTAAAAACGCTTTTCAGCCTGAGATAAGGTGGGTTTCGGAACGCCAAACATAAAAGTGTTGATAACTTTGGAAAAACACTTCAGACAGTTTAGATTTGATGTGCAACTACTAGAAAGACCCTTTCTGCTATAGTGGGAGGTTAAAATTTCATGTTCTGAAGCTTCCCTGAAAAGTTATGGCACAATGCACAAAAACGCTTTTCAGCCTGAGATAAGGTGGGTTTCGGAACGCCAAACATAAAAGTGTTAATAACTTTGGAAAAACACTTCAGACAGTTTAGATTTGATGTGCAACTACTAGAAAGACCCTTTCTGCTATAGTGGGAGGTTAAAATTTCATGTTCTGAAGCTTCCCTGAAAAGTTATGGCACAATGCACAAAAACGCTTTTCAGCCTGAGATAAGGTGGGTTTCGGAACGCCAAACATAAAAGTGTTGATAACTTTTGAAAAACACTGCAGACAGCTTAGATTTGATGTGCAACTACTAGAAAGACCCTTTCTGCTATAGTGGGAGGTTAAAATTTCATGTTCTGAAGCTTCCCTGAAAAGTTATGGCACAATGCACAAAAACGCTTTTCAGCCTGAGATAAGGTGGGTTTCGGAACGCCAAACACAAAAGTGTTGATAACTTTGGAAAAACACTTCAGACAGCTTAGATTTGATGTGCACCTACTAGAAAGTCCCTTTCTGCTATAGTGGGAGGTTAAAATTACATGTTCTGAAGCTTCCCTGAAAAGTTATGGCACAATGCGTAAAAACGCTTTTCAGCCTGAGATAAGGTGGGTTTCGGAACGCCAAACATAAAAGTGTTGATAACTTTGGAAAAACACTTCAGACAGTTTAGATTTGATGTGCAACTACTAGAAAGACCCTTTCTGCTATAGTGGGAGGTTAAAATTTCATGTTCTGAAGCTTCCCTGAAAAGCTATGGCACAATGCTCAAAAACGCTTTTCAGCCTGAGATAAGGTGGGTTTCGGAACGCCAAACATAAAAGTGTTAATAACTTTGGAAAAACACTTCAGACAGTTTAGATTTGATGTGCAACTACTAGAAAGACCCTTTCTGCTATAGTGGGAGGTTAAAATTTCATGTTCTGAAGCTTCCCTGAAAAGTTATGGCACAATGCACAAAAACGCTTTTCAGCCTGAGATAAGGTGGGTTTCGGAACGCCAAACATAAAAGTGTTGATAACTTTGGAAAAACACTTCAGACAGTTTAGATTTGATGTGCAACTACTAGAAAGACCCTTTCTGCTATAGTGGGAGATTAAAATTTCATGTTCTGAAGCTTCCCTGAAAAGTTATGGTACAATGCGTAAAAACGCTTTTCAGCCTGAGATAAGGTGGGTTTCGGAACGCCAAACATAAAAGTGTTGATAACTTTGCAAAAAGACTTCAGACAGTTTAGATCTGATGTGCAACTACTAGAAAGACCCTTTCTGCTATAGTGGGAGGTTAAAATTTCATGTTCTGAAGCTTCCCTGAAAAGTTATGGCACAATGCACAAAAACGCTTTTCAGCCTGAGATAAGGTGGGTTTCGGAACGCCAAACATAAAAGTGTTGATAACTTTTGAAAAACACTTCAGACAGCTTAGATTTGATGTGCACCTACTAGAAAGACCCTTTCTGCTATAGTGGGAGGTTAAAATTTCATGTTCTGAAGCTTCCCTGAAAAGTTATGGCACAATGCACAAAAACGCTTTTCAGCCTGAGATAAGGTGGGTTTCGGAACGCCAAACATAAAAGTGTTAATAACTTTGGAAAGACACTTCAGACAGTTTAGATTTGATGTGCAACTACTAGAAAGACCCTTTCTGCTATAGTGGAAGGTTAAAATTTCATGTTCTGAAGCTTCCCTGAAAAGTTATGGCACAATGCACAAAAACGCTTTTCAGCCTGAGATAAGGTGGGTTTCGGAACGCCAAACATAAAAGTGTTGATAACTTTCGAAAAACACTTCAGACAGCTTAGATTTGATGTGCACCTACTAGAAAGACCCTTTCTGCTATAGTGGGAGGTTAAAATTTCATGTTCTGAAGCTTCCCTGAAAAGTTATGGCACAATGCGTAAAAACGCTTTTCAGCCTGAGATAAGGTGGGTTTCGGAACGCCAAACATAAAACTGTTGATAACTTTGGAAAAACACTTCAGACAGTTTAGATTTGATGTGCAACTACTAGAAAGACCGTTTCTGCTATAGTGGGAGGTTAAAATTTCATGTTCTGAAGCTTCCCTGAAAAGTTATGGCACAATGCGTAAAAACGCTTTTCAGCCTGAGATAAGGTGGGTTTCGGAACGCCAAACATAAAAGTGTTGATAACTTTGGAAAAACACTTCAGACAGCTTAGATTTGATGTGCAACTACTAGAAAGACCCTTTCTGCTATAGTGGGAGGTTAAAATTTCATGTTCTGAAGCTTCCCTGAAAAGTTATGGCACAATGCACAAAAACGCTTTTCAGCCTGAGATAAGGTGGGTTTCGGAACGCCAAACATAAAAGTGTTGATAACTTTCGAAAAACACCTCAGACAGCTTAGATTTGATGTGCACCTACTAGAAAGACCCTTTCTGCTATAGTGGGAGGTTAAAATTTCATGTTCTGAAGCTTCCCTGAAAAGTTATGGCACAATGCGCAAAAACGCTTTTCAGCCTGAGACAAGGTGGGTTTAGGAACGCCAAACATAAAAGTGTTGATAACTTTGGAAAAACACTTCAGACAGTTTAGATTTGATGTGCAACTACTAGAAAGACCCTTTCTGCTATAGTGGGAGGTTAAAATTTCATGTTCTGAAGCTTCCCTGAAAAGTTATGGCACAATGCACCAAAACGCTTTTCAGCCTGAGATAAGGTGGGTTTCGGAACGCCAAACATAAAAGTGTTGATAACTTTCGAAAACACTTCAGACAGCTTAGATTTGATGTGCACCTACTAGAAAGACCCTTTCTGCTATAGTGGGAGGTTAAAATTTCATGTTCTGAAGTTTCCCTGAAAAGTTATGGCACAATGCGTAAAAACGCTTTTCAGCCTGAGATAAGGTGGGTTTCGGAACGCCAAACATAAAAGTGTTGATAACTTTGGAAAAACACTTCAGACAGTTTAGATTTGATGTGCAACTACTAGAAAGACCCTTTCTGCTATAGTGGGAGGTTAAAATTTCATGTTCTGAAGCTTCCCTGAAAAGTTATGGCACAATGCACAAAAACGCTTTTCAGCCTGAGATAAGGTGGGTTTCGGAACGCCAAACATAAAAGTGTTAATAACTTTGGAAAAACACTTCAGACAGTTTAGATTTGATGTGCAACTACTAGAAAGACCCTTTCTGCTATAGTGGGAGGTTAAAATTTCATGTTCTGAAGTTTCCCTGAAAAGTTATGGCACAATGCGTAAAAACGCTTTTCAGCCTGAGATAAGGTGGGTTTCGGAACGCCAAACATAAAAGTGTTGATAACTTTGGAAAAACACTTCAGACAGTTTAGATTTGATGTGCAACTACTAGAAAGACCCTTTCTGCTATAGTGGGAGGTTAAAATTTCATGTTCTGAAGCTTCCCTGAAAAGTTATGGCACAATGCACAAAAACGCTTTTCAGCCTGAGATAAGGTGGGTTTCGGAACGCCAAACATAAAAGTGTTAATAGCTTTGGAAAAACACTTCAGACAGTGTAGATTTGATGTGAAACTACTAGAAAGACCCTTTCTGCTGTAGTGGGAGGTTAAAATTTCATGTTCTGAAGCTTCCCTGAAAAGTTATGGCACAATGCACAAAAACGCTTTTCAGCCTGAGATAAGGTGGGTTTCGGAACGCCAAACATAAAAGTGTTGATAACTTTTGAAAAACACTTCAGACAGCTTAGATTTGATGTGCACCTACTAGAAAGACCCTTTCTGCTATAGTGGGAGGTTAAAATTTCATGTTCTGAAGCTTCCCTGAAAAGTTATGGCACAATGCACAAAAACGCTTTTCAGCCTGAGATAAGGTGGGTTTCGGAACGCCAAACATAAAAGTGTTGATAACTTTGGAAAAACACTTCAGACAGCTTAGATTTGATGTGCAACTACTAGAAAGACCCTTTCTGCTATAGTGGGAGGTTAAAATTTCATGTTCTGAAGCTTCCCTGAAAAGTTATGGCACAATGCACAAAAACGCTTTTCAGCCTGAGATAAGGTGGGTTTCGGAACGCCAAACATAAAAGTGTTGATAACTTTTGAAAAACACTTCAGACAGCTTAGATTTTATGTGCAACTACTAGAAAGACCCTTTCTGCTATAGTGGGAGGTTAAAATTTCATGTTCTGAAGCTTCCCTGAAAAGTTATGGCACAATGCACAAAAACGCTTTTCAGCCTGAGATAAGTTGGGTTTCGGAACGCCAAACATAAAAGTGTTGATAACTTTCGAAAAACACTTCAGACAGCTTAGATTTGATGTGCAACTACTAGAAAGACCCTTTCTGCTATATTGGGAGGTTAAAATTTCATGTTCTGAAGCTTCCCTGAAAAGTTATGGCACAATGCGTAAAAACGCTTTTCAGCCTGAGATAAGGTGGGTTTCGGAACGCCAAACATAAAAGTGTTGATAACTTTGGAAAAACACTTCAGACAGTTTAGATTTGATGTGCAACTACTAGAAAGACCCTTTCTGCTATAGTGGGAGGTTAAAATTTCATGTTCTGAAGCTTCCCTGAAAAGTTATGGCACAATGCACAAAAACGCTTTTCAGCCTGAGATAAGGTGGGTTTCGGAACGCCAAACATAAAAGTGTTAATAACTTTGGAAAGACACTTCAGACAGTTTAGATTTGATGTGCAACTACTAGAAAGACCCTTTCTGCTATAGTGCAAGGTTAAAATTTCATGTTCTGAAGCTTCCCTGAAAAGTTATGGCACAATGCACAAAAACGCTTTTCAGCCTGAGATAAGGTGGGTTTCGGAACGCCAAACAT
The DNA here is from genome assembly GCF_027744825.2 of Synchiropus splendidus. Classification (NCBI taxonomy): domain Eukaryota; kingdom Metazoa; phylum Chordata; class Actinopteri; order Syngnathiformes; family Callionymidae; genus Synchiropus; species Synchiropus splendidus. Next base: position 36,098,333 of record NC_071337.1, read on the forward strand.
AAAAGTGTTGATAACTTTCGAAAAACACTTCAGACAGCTTAGATTTGATGTGCACCTACTAGAAAGACCCTTTCTGCTATAGTGGGAGGTTAAAATTTCATGTTCTGAAGCTTCCCTGAAAAGTTATGGCACAATGCGTAAAAACGCTTTTCAGCCTGAGATAAGGTGGGTTTCGGAACGCCAAACATAAAAGTGTTGATAACTTTGGAAAAACACTTCAGACAGTTTAGATTTGATGTGCAACTACTAGAAAGACCGTTTCTGCTATAGTGGGAGGTTAAAATTTCATGTTCTGAAGCTTCCCTGAAAAGTTGTGGCACAATGCGTAAAAACGCTTTTCAGCCTGAGATAAGGTGGGTTTCGGAACGCCAAACATAAAAGTGTTGATAACTTTGGAAAAACACTTCAGACAGTTTAGATTTGATGTGCAACTACTAGAAAGACCGTTTCTGCTATAGTGGGAGGTTAAAATTTCATGTTCTGAAGCTTCCCTGAAAAGTTATGGCACAATGCGTAAAAACGCTTTTCAGCCTGAGATAAGGTGGGTTTCGGAACGCCAAACATAAAAGTGTTGATAACTTTCGAAAAACACTTCAGACAGCTTAGATTTGATGTGCACCTACTAGAAAGACCCTTTCTGCTATAGTGGGAGGTTAAAATTTCATGTTCGGAAGCTTCCCTGAAAAGTTATGGCACAATGCACAAAAACGCTTTTCAGCCTGAGATAAGGTGGGTTTCGGAACGCCAAACATAAAAGTGTTAATAACTTTGGAAAAAAACTTCAGACAGTTTAGATTTGATGTGCAACTACTAGAAAGACCCTTTCTGCTATAGTGTGAGGATAAATTTCATGTTCTGAAGCTTCCCTGAAAAGTTATGGCACAATGCACAAAAACGCTTTTCAGCCTGAGATAAGGTGGGTTTCGGAACGCCAAACATAAAAGTGTTAATAACTTTGGAAAAACACTTCAGACAGTTTAGATTTGATGTGCAACTACTAGAAAGACCCTTTCTGCTATAGTGGGAGGTTAAAATTTCATGTTCTGAAGCTTCCCTGAAAAGTTATGGCACAATGCACAAAAACGCTTTTCAGCCTGAGATAAGGTGGGTTTCATAACGCCAAACATAAAAGTGTTGATAACTTTCGAAAAACACTTCAGACAGCTTAGATTTGATGTGCACCTACTAGAAAGACCCTTTCTGCTATAGTAGGAGGTTAAAATTTCATGTTCTGAAGCTTCCCTGAAAAGTTATGGCACAATGCGTAAAAACGCTTTTCAGCCTGAGATAAGGTGGGTTTCGGAACGCCAAACATAAAAGTGTTGATAACTTTGGAAAAACACTTCAGACAGTTTAGATTTGATGTGCAACTACTAGAAAGACCCTTTCTGCTATAGTGGGAGGTTAAAATTTCATGTTCTGAAGCTTCCCTGAAAAGTTATGGCACAATGCACAAAAACGCTTTTCAGCCTGAGATAAGGTGGGTTTCGGAACGCCAAACATAAAAGTGTTAATAACTTTGGAAAAACACTTCAGACAGTTTAGATGTGATGTGCAACTACTAGAAAGACCCTTTTTGCTATAGTGGGAGGTTAAAATTTCATGTTCTGAAGCTTCCCTGAAAAGTTATGGCACAATGCACAAAAACGCTTTTCAGCCTGAGATAAGGTGGGTTTCGGAACGCCAAACATAAAAGTGTTGATAACTTTCGAAAAACACTTCAGACAGCTTAGATTTGATGTGCACCTACTAGAAAGACTCTTTCTGCTATAGTGGGAGGTTAAAATTTCATGTTCTGAAGCTTCCCTGAAAAGTTATGGCACAATGCGTAAAAACGCTTTTCAGCCTGAGATAAGGTGGGTTTCGGAACGCCAAACATAAAAGTGTTGATAACTTTGGAAAAACACTTCAGACAGTTTAGATTTGATGTGCAACTACTAGAAAGACCCTTTCTGCTATAGTGGGAGGTTAAAATTTCATGTTCTGAAGCTTCCCTAAAAAGTTATGGCACAATGCACAAAAACGCTTTTCAGCCTGAGATGAGGTGGGTTTCGGAACGCCAAACATAAAAGTGTTAATAACTTTGGAAAAACACTTCAGACAGTTTAGATTTGATGTGCAACTACTAGAAAGACCCTTTCTGCTATAGTGGGAGGTTAAAATTTCATGTTCTGAAGCTTCCCTGAAAAGTTATGGCACAATGCACAAAAACGCTTTTCAGCCTGAGATAAGGTGGGTTTCGGAACGCCAAACATAAAAGTGTTGATAACTTTGGAAAGACACTTCAGACAGTTTAGATTTGATGTGCAACTACTAGAAAGACCCTTTCTGCTATAGTGGAAGTTTAAAATTTCATGTTCTGAAGCTTCCCTGAAAAGTTATGGCACAATGCACAAAAACGCTTTTCAGCCTGAGATAAGGTGGGTTTCGGAACGCCAAACATAAAAGTGTTGATAACTTTCGAAAAACACTTCAGACAGCTTAGATTTGATGTGCACCTACTAGAAAGACCCTTTCTGCTATAGTGGGAGGTTAAAATTTCATTTTCTGAAGCTTCCCTGAAAATTTATGGCACAATGCGTAAAAACGCTTTTCAGCCTGAGATAAGGTGGGTTTCGGAACGCCAAACATAAAAGTGTTGATAACTTTGGAAAAACACTTCAGACAGTTTAGATCTGATGTGCAACTACTAGAAAGACCCTTTCTGCTATAGTGGGAGGTTAAAATTTCATGTTCTGAAGCTTCCCTGAAAAGTTATGGCACAATGCACAAAAACGCTTTTCAGCCTGAGATAAGGTGGGTTTCGGAACGCCAAACATAAAAGTGTTGATAACTTTTGAAAAACACTTCAGACAGCTTAGATTTGATGTGCACCTACTAGAAAGACCCTTTCTGCTATAGTGGGAGGTTAAAATTTCATGTTCTGAAGCTTCCCTGAAAAGTTATGGCACAATGCACAAAAACGCTTTTCAGCCTGAGATAAGGTGGGTTTCGGAACGCCAAACATAAAAGTGTTAATAACTTTGGAAAGACACTTCAGACAGTTTAGATTTGATGTGCAACTACTAGAAAGACCCTTTCTGCTATAGTGCAAGGTTAAAATTTCATGTTCTGAAGCTTCCCTGAAAAGTTATGGCACAATGCACAAAAACGCTTTTCAGCCTGAGATAAGGTGGGGTTCGGAACGCCAAACATAAAAGTGTTGATAACTTTCGAAAAACACTTCAGACAGCTTAGATTTGATGTGCACCTACTAGAAAGACCCTTTCTGCTATAGTGGGAGGTTAAAATTTCATGTTCTGAAGCTTCCCTGAAAAGTTATGGCACAATGCGTAAAAACGCTTTTCAGCCTGAGATAAGGTGGGTTTCGGAACGCCAAACATAAAAGTGTTGATAACTTTGGAAAAACACTTCAGACAGTTTAGATTTGATGTGCAACTACTAGAAAGACCGTTTCTGCTATAGTGGGAGGTTAAAATTTCATGTTCTGAAGCTTCCCTGAAAAGTTGTGGCACAATTCGTAAAAACGCTTTTCAGCCTGAGATAAGGTGGGTTTCGGAACGCCAAACATAAAAGTGTTGATAACTTTGGAAAAACACTTCAGACAGTTTAGATTTGATGTGCAACTACTAGAAAGACCCTTTCTGCTATAGTGGGAGGTTAAAATTTCATGTTCTGAAGCTTCCCTGAAAAGTTATGGCACAATGCGTAAAAACGCTTTTCAGCCTGAGATAAGGTGGGTTTCGGAACGCCAAACATAAAAGTGTTGATAACTTTCGAAAAACACTTCAGACAGCTTAGATTTGATGTGCACCTACTAGAAAGACCCTTTCTGCTATAGTGGGAGGTTAAAATTTCATGTTCGGAAGCTTCCCTGAAAAGTTATGGCACAATGCACAAAAACGCTTTTCAGCCTGAGATAAGGTGGTTTTCGGAACGCCAAACATAAAAGTGTTAATAACTTTGGAAAAAAACTTCAGACAGTTTAGATTTGATGTGCAACTACTAGAAAGACCCTTTCTGCTATAGTGGGAGGTTAAAATTTCATGTTCTGAAGCTTCCCTGAAAAGTTATGGCACAATGCACAAAAACGCTTTTCAGCCTGAGATAAGGTGGGTTTCGGAACGCCAAACATAAAAGTGTTAATAACTTTGGAAAAACACTTCAGACAGTTTAGATGTGATGTGCAACTACTAGAAAGACCCTTTTTGCTATAGTGGGATGTTAAAATTTCATGTTCTGAAGCTTCCCTGAAAAGTTATGGCACAATGCACAAAAACGCTTTTCAGCCTGAGATAAGGTGGGTTTCGGAACGCCAAACATAAAAGTGTTGATAACTTTCGAAAAACACTTCAGACAGCTTAGATTTGATGTGCACCTACTAGAAAGACCCTTTCTGCTATAGTGGGAGGTTAAAATTTCATGTTCTGAAGCTTCCCTGAAAAGTTATGGCACAATGCGTAAAAACGCTTTTCAGCCTGAGATAAGGTGGGTTTCGGAACGCCAAACATAAAAGTGTTGATAACTTTGGAAAAACACTTCAGACAGTTTAGATTTGATGTGCAACTACTAGAAAGACCCTTTCTGCTATAGTGGGAGGTTAAAATTTCATGTTCTGAAGCTTCCCTAAAAAGTTATGGCACAATGCACAAAAACGCTTTTCAGCCTGAGATGAGGTGGGTTTCGGAACGCCAAACATAAAAGTGTTAATAACTTTGGAAAAACACTTCAGACAGTTTAGATTTGATGTGCAACTACTAGAAAGACCCTTTCTGCTATAGTGGGAGGTTAAAATTTCATGTTCTGAAGCTTCCCTGAAAAGTTATGGCACAATGCACAAAAACGCTTTTCAGCCTGAGATAAGGTGGGTTTCGGAACGCCAAACATAAAAGTGTTGATAACTTTGGAAAGACACTTCAGACAGTTTAGATTTGATGTGCAACTACTAGAAAGACCCTTTCTGCTATAGTGGAAGTTTAAAATTTCATGTTCTGAAGCTTCCCTGAAAAGTTATGGCACAATGCACAAAAACGCATTTCAGCCTGAGATAAGGTGGGTTTCGGAACGCCAAACATAAAAGTGTTGATAACTTTCGAAAAACACTTCAGACAGCTTAGATTTGATGTGCACCTACTAGAAAGACCCTTTCTGCTATAGTGGGAGGTTAAAATTTCATTTTCTGAAGCTTCCCTGAAAAGTTATGGCACAATGCGTAAAAACGCTTTTCAGCCTGAGATAAGGTGGGTTTCGGAACGCCAAACATAAAAGTGTTAATAACTTTGGAAAGACACTTCAGACAGTTTAGATTTGATGTGCAACTACTAGAAAGACCCTTTCTGCTATAGTGCAAGGTTAAAATTTCATGTTCTGAAGCTTCCCTGAAAAGTTATGGCACAATGCACAAAAACGCTTTTCAGCCTGAGATAAGGTGGGTTTCGGAACGCCAAACATAAAAGTGTTGATAACTTTCGAAAAACACTTCAGACAGCTTAGATTTGATGTGCACCTACTAGAAAGACCCTTTCTGCTATAGTGGGAGGTTAAAATTTCATGTTCTGAAGCTTCCCTGAAAAGTTATGGCACAATGCGTAAAAACGCTTTTCAGCCTGAGATAAGGTGGGTTTCGGAACGCCAAACATAAAAGTGTTGATAACTTTGGAAAAACACTTCAGACAGTTTAGATTTGATATGCAACTAGTAGAAAGACCCTTTCTGCTATAGTGGGAGGTTAAAATTTCATGTTCTGAAGCTTCCCTGAAAAGTTATGGCACAATGCGTAAAAACGCTTTTCAGCCTGAGATAAGGTGGGTTTCGGAACGCCAAACATGAAAGTGTTGATAACTTTCGAAAAACACTTCAGACAGCTTAGATTTGATGTGCACCTACTAGAAAGACCCTTTCTGCTATAGTGGGAGGTTAAAATTTCATGTTCGGAAGCTTCCCTGAAAAGTTATGGCACAATGCACAAAAACGCTTTTCAGCCTGAGATAAGGTGGGTTTCGGAACGCCAAACATAAAAGTGTTAATAACTTTGGAAAAAAACTTCAGACAGTTTAGATTTGATGTGCAACTACTAGAAAGACCCTTTCTGCTATAGTGGGAGGTTAAAATTTCATGTTCTGAAGCTTCCCTGAAAAGTTATGGCACAATGCACAAAAACGCTTTTCAGCCTGAGATAAGGTGGGTTTCGGAACGCCAAACATAAAAGTGTTAATAACTTTGGAAAAACACTTCAGACAGTTTAGATTTGATGTGCAACTACTAGAAAGACCCTTTCTGCTATAGTGGGAGGTTAAAATTTCATGTTCTGAAGCTTCCCTGAAAAGTTATGGCACAATGCACAAAAACGCTTTTCAGCCTGAGATAAGGTGGGTTTCGGAACGCCAAACATAAAAGTGTTGATAACTTTGGAAAAACACTTCAGACAGTTTAGATTTGATGTGCAACTACTAGAAAGACCCTTTCTGCTATAGTGGGAGGTTAAAATTTCATGTTCTGAAGCTTCCCTGAAAAGTTATGGCACAATGCACAAAAACGCTTTTCAGCCTGAGATAAGGTGGGTTTCGGAACGCCAAACATAAAAGTGTTAATAACTTTGGAAAAACACTTCAGACAGTTTAGATTTGATGTGCAACTACTAGAAAGACCCTTTCTGCTAAAGTGGGAGGTTAAAATTTCACGTTCTGAAGCTTCCCTGAAAAGTTATGGCACAATGCACAAAAACGCTTTTCAGCCTGAGATAAGGTGGGTTTCGGAACGCCAAACATAAAAGTGTTGATAACTTTTGAAAAACACTTCAGACAGCTTAGATGTGATGTGCAACTACTAGAAAGACCCTTTCTGCTATAGTGGGAGGTTAAAATTTCATGTTCTGAAGCTTCCCTGAAAAGTTATGGCACAATGCACAAAAACGCTTTTCAGCCTGAGATAAGTTGGGTTTCGGAACGCCAAACATAAAAGTGTTGATAACTTTCGAAAAACACTTCAGACAGCTTAGATTTGATGTGCAACTACTAGAAAGACCCTTTCTGCTATAGTGGGAGGTTAAAATTTCATGTTCTGAAGCTTCCCTGAAAAGTTATGGCACAATGCACAAAAACGCTTTTCAGCCTGAGATAAGTTGGGTTTCGGAACGCCAAACATAAAAGTGTTGATAACTTTCGAAAAACACTTCAGACAGCTTAGATTTGATGTGCAACGACTAGAAAGACCCTTTCTGCTATAGTGGGAGGTTAAAATTTCATGTTCTGAAGCTTCCCTGAAAAGTTATGGCACAATGCACAAAAACGCTTTTCAGCCTGAGATAAGGTGGGTTTCGGAACGCCAAACATAAAAGTGTTAATAACTTTGGAAAAACTCTTCAGACAGTTTAGATTTGATGTGCAACTACTAGAAAGACCCTTTCTGCTATAGTGGGAGGTTAAAATATCATGTTCTGAAGCTTCCCTGAAAAGTTATGGCACAATGCACAAAAACGCTTTTCAGCCTGAGATAAGGTGGGTTTCGGAACGCCAAACATAAAAGTGTTAATAACTTTGGAAAAACACTTCAGACAGTTTAGATTTGATGTGCAAATACTAGAAAGACCCTTTCTGCTATAGTGGGAGGTTAAAATTTCATGTTCTGAAGCTTCCCTGAAAAGTTATGGCACGATGCACAAAAACGCTTTTCAGCCTGAGATAAGGTGGGTTTCGGAACACCAAACATAAAAGTGTTAATAACTTTGGAAAAACACTTCAGACAGTTTAGATTTGATGTGCAACTACTAGAAAGACCCTTTCTGCTATAGTGGGAGGTTAAAATTTCATGTTCTGAAGCTTCCCTGAAAAGTTATGGCACAATGCACAAAAACGCTTTTCAGCCTGAGATAAGGTGGGTTTCGGAACGCCAAACATAAAAGTGTTGATAACTTTCGAAAAACACTTCAGACAGCTTAGATTTGATGTGCACCTACTAGAAAGACCCTTTCTGCTATAGTGGGAGGTTAAAATTTCATGTTCTGAAGCTTCCCTGAAAAGTTATGGCACAATGCACAAAAACGCTTTTCAGCCTGAGATAAGGTGGGTTTCGGAACGCCAAACATAAAAGTGTTGATAACTTTCGAAAAACACTTCAGACAGCTTAGATTTGATGTGCACCTACTAGAAAGACCCTTTCTGCTATAGTGGGAGTTTAAAATTTCATGTTCTGAAGCTTCCCTGAAAAGTTATGGCACAATGCTTAAAAACGCTTTTCAGCCTGAGATAAGGTGGGTTTCGGAACGCCAAACATAAAAGTGTTGATAACTTTGGAAAAACACTTCAGACAGTTTAGATTTGATGTGCAACTACTAGAAAGACCCTTTCTACTATAGTGGGAGGTTAAAATTTCATGTTCTGAAGCTTCCCTGAAAAGTTATGGCACAATGCACAAAAACGCTTTTCAGCCTGAGATAAGGTGGGTTTCGGAACGCCAAACATAAAAGTGTTAATAACTTTGAAAAAACACTTCAGACAGTTTAGATTTGATGTGCAACTACTAGAAAGACCCTTTCTGCTATAGTGGGAGGTTAAAATTTCATGTTCTGAAGCTTCCCTGAAAAGTTATGGCACAATGCACAAAAACGCTTTTCAGCCTGAGATATGGTGGGTTTCGGAACGCCAAACATAAAAGTGTTGATAACTTTCGAAAAACACTTCAGACAGCTTAGATTTGATGTGCACCTACTAGAAAGACCCTTTCTGCTATAGTGGGAAGTTAAAATTTCATGTTCTGAAGCTTCCCTGAAAAGTTATGGCACAATGCGTAAAAACGCTTTTCAGCCTGAGATAAGGTGGGTTTCGGAACGCCAAACATAAAAGTGTTGATAACTTTGGAAAAACACTTCAGACAGTTTAGATTTGATGTGCAACTACTAGAAAGACCCTTTCTGCTATAGTGGGAGGTTAAAATTTCATGTTCTGAAGCTTCCCTGAAAAGTTATGGCACAATGCACAAAAACGCTTTTCAGCCTGAGATAAGGTGGGTTTCGGAACGCCAAACATAAAAGTGTTAATAACTTTGGAAAAACACTTCAGGCAGTTTAGATTTGATGTGCAACTACTAGAAAGACCCTTTCTGCTATAGTGGGAGGTTAAAATTTCATGTTCTGAAGCTTCCCTGAAAAGTTATGGCACAATGCACAAAAACGCTTTTCAGCCTGAGATAAGGTGGGTTTCGGAACGCCAAACATAAAAGTGTTGATAACTTTTGAAAAACACTTCAGACAGCTTAGATTTGATGTGCACCTACTAGAAAGACCCTTTCTGCTATAGTGGGAGGTTAAAATTTCATGTTCTGAAGCTTCCCTGAAAAGTTATGGCACAATGCACAAAAACGCTTTTCAGCCTGAGATAAGGTGGGTTTCGGAACGCCAAACATAAAAGTGTTGATGACTTTGGAAAGACACTTCAGACAGTTTAGATTTGATGTGCAACTACTAGAAAGACCCTTTCTGCTATAGTGGAAGTTTAAAATTTCATGTTCTGAAGCTTCCCTGAAAAGTTATGGCACAATGCACAAAAACGCTTTTCAGCCTGAGATAAGGTGGGTTTCGGAACGCCAAACATAAAAGTGTTGATAACTTTCGAAAAACACTTCAGACAGCTTAGATTTGATGTGCACCTACTAGAAAGACCCTTTCTGCTATAGTGGGAGGTTAAAATTACATGTTCTGAAGCTTCCCTGAAAAGTTATGGCACAATGCACAAAAACGCTTTTCAGCGTGAGATAAGGTGGGTTTCGGAACGCCAAACATAAAAGTGTTGATAACTTTTGAAAAACACGTCAGACAGCTTAGATTTGATGTGCACCTACTAGAAAGACCCTTTCTGCTATAGTGGGAGGTTAAAATTTCATGTTCTGAAGCTTCCCTGAAAAGTTATGGCACAATGCACAAAAACGCTTTTCAGCCTGAGATAAGGTGGGTTTCGGAACGCCAAACATAAAAGTGTTAATAACTTTGGAAAGACACTTCAGACAGTTTAGATTTGATGTGCAACTACTAGAAAGACCCTTTCTGCTATAGTGGAAGGTTAAAATTTCATGTTCTGAAGCTTCCCTGAAAAGTTATGGCACAATGCACAAAAACGCTTTTCAGCCTGAGATAAGGTGGGTTTCGGAACGCTAAACTTAAAAGTGTTGATAACTTTGGAAAAACACTTCAGACAGTTTAGATTTGATGTGCAACTACTAGAAAGACCCTTTCTGCTATAGTGGGAGGTTAAAATTTCATGTTCTGAAGCTTCCCTGAAAAGTTGTGGCACAATGCGTAAAAACGCTTTTCAGCCTGAGATAAGGTGGGTTTCGGAACGCCAAACATAAAAGTGTTGATAACTTTGGAAAAACACTTCAGACAGTTTAGATTTGATGTGCAACTACTAGAAAGACCCTTTCTGCTATAGTGGGAGGTTAAAATTTCATGTTCTGAATCTTCCCTGAAAAGTTATGGCACAATGCGTAAAAACGCTTTTCAGCCTGAGATAAGGTGGGTTTCGGAACGCCAAACATAAAAGTGTTAATAACTTTGGAAAAACACATCAGACAGTTTAGATTTGATGTGCAACTACTAGAAAGACCCTTTCTGCTATAGTGGGAGGTTAAAATTTCATGTTCTGAAGCTTCCCTGAAAAGTTATGGCACAATGCACAAAAACGCTTTTCAGCCTGAGATAAGGTGGGTTTCGGAACGCCAAACAAAAAAGTGTTGATAACTTTCGAAAAACACTTCAGACAGCTTAGATTTGATGTGCACCTACTAGAAAGACCCTTTCTGCTATAGTGGGAGGTTAAAATTTCATGTTCTGAAGCTTCCCTGAAAAGTTATGGCACAATGCACAAAAACGCTTTTCAGCCTGAGATAAGGTGGGTTTCGGAACGCCAAACATAAAAGTGTTAATAACTTTGGAAAAAAACTTCAGACAGTTTAGATTTGATGTGCAACTACTAGAAAGACCCTTTCTGCTATAGTGGGAGGTTAAAATTTCATGTTCTGAAGCTTCCCTGAAAAGTTATGGCACAATGCACAAAAACGCTTTTCAGCCTGAGATAAGGTGGGTTTCGGAACGCCAAACATAAAAGTGTTAATAACTTTGGAAAAACACTTCAGACAGTTTAGATTTGATGTGCAACTACTAGAAAGACCCTTTCTGCTATAGTGGGAGGTTAAAATTTCATGTTCTGAAGCTTCCCTGAAAAGTTATGGCACAATGCACAAAAACGCTTTTCAGCCTGAGATAAGGTGGGTTTCGGAACGCCAAACATAAAAGTGTTGATAACTTTCGAAAAACACTTCAGACAGCTTAGATTTGATGTGCACCTACTAGAAAGACCCTTTCTGCTATAGTAGGAGGTTAAAATTTCATGTTCTGAAGCTTCCCTGAAAAGTTATGGCACAATGCGTAAAAACGCTTTTCAGCCTGAGATAAGGTGGGTTTCGGAACGCCAAACATAAAAGTGTTGATAACTTTGGAAAAACACTTCAGACAGTTTAGATTTGATGTGCAACTACTAGAAAGACCCTTTCTGCTATAGTGGGAGGTTAAAATTTCATGTTCTGAAGCATCCCTGAAAAGTTATGGCACAATGCACAAAAACGCTTTTCAGCCTGAGATAAGGTGGGTTTCGGAACGCCAAACATAAAAGTGTTAATAACTTTGGAAAAACACTTAAGACAGTTTAGATGTGATGTGCAACTACTAGAAAGACCCTTTTTGCTATAGTGGGAGGTTAAAATTTCATGTTCTGAAGCTTCCCTGAAAAGTTATGGCACAATGCACAAAAACGCTTTTCAGCCTGAGATAAGGTGGGTTTCGGAACGCCAAACATAAAAGTGTTGATAACTTTCGAAAAACACTTCAGACAGCTTAGATTTGATGTGCACCTACTAGAAAGACCCTTTCTGCTATAGTGGGAGGTTAAAATTTCATGTTCTGAAGCTTCCCTGAAAAGTTATGGCACAATGCACAAAAACGCTTTTCAGCCTGAGATAAGGTGGGTTTCGGAACGCCAAACATAAATGTGTTGATAACTTTTGAAAAACACTTCACACAGCTTAGATTTGATGTGCAACTACTATAAAGACACTTTCTGCTATAGTGGGAGGTTAAAATTTCATGTTCTGAAGCTTCCCTGAAAAGTTATGGCACAATGCACAAAAACGCTATTCAGCCTGAGATAAGGTGGGTTTCGGAACGCCAAACATAAAAGTGTTGATAACTTTCGAAAAACACTTCAGACAGCTTAGATTTGATGTGCACCTACTAGAAAGACCCTTTCTGCTATAGTGGGAGGTTAAAATTTCATGTTCTGAAGCTTCCCTGAAAAGTTATGGCACAATGCGTAAAAACGCTTTTCAGCCTGAGATAAGGTGGGTTTCGGAACGCCAAACATAAAAGTGTTGATAACTTTGGAAAAACACTTCAGACAGTTTAGATTTGATGTGCAACTACTAGAAAGACCCTTTCTGCTATAGTGGGAGGTTAAAATTTCATGTTCTGAAGCTTCCCTGAAAAGTTATGGCACAATGCACAAAAACGCTTTTCTGTCTGAGATAAGGTGGGTTTCGGAACGCCAAACATAAAACTGTTAATAACTTTGGAAAAACACTTCAGACAGTTTAGATTTGATGTGCAACTACTAGAAAGACCCTTTCTGCTATAGTGGGAGGTTAAAAATTCATGTTCTGCAGCTTCCCTGAAAAGTTATGGCACAATGCACAAAAACGCTTTTCAGCCTGAGATAAGGTGGGTTTCGGAACGCCAAACATAAAAGTGTTGATAACTTTGGAAAAACACTTCAGACAGCTTAGATTTGATGTGCACCTACTAGAAAGACCCTTTCTGCTATAGTGGGAGGTTAAAATTTCTTGTTCTGAAGCTTCCCTGAAAAGTTATGGCACAATGCGTAAAAACGCTTTTCAGCCTGAGATAAGGTGGGTTTCGGAACGCCAAACATAAAAGTGTTGATAACTTTGGAAAAACACTTCAGACAGTTTAGATTTGATGTGCAACTACTAGAAAGACCCTTTCTGCTATAGTGGGAGGTTAAAATTTCATATTCTGAAGCTTCCCTGAAAAGTTTTGGCACAATGCACAAAAACGCTTTTCAGCCTGAGATAAGGTGGGTTTCGGAACGCCCAACATAAAAGTGTTGATAACTTTCGAAAAACTCTTCAGACAGCTTAGATTTGATGTGCACCTACTAGAAAGACCCTTTCTGCTATAGTTGGAGGTTAAAATTTCATGTTCTGAAGCTTCCCTGAAAAGTTATGGCACAATGCGTAAAAACGCTTTTCAGCCTGAGATAAGGTGGGTTTCGGAACGCTGTCGTCGGGTTTTGGTTTTCAAGGTCTTGTGTACAGGGCAATTGGCTGTAACAAGCCGTCCCTAGTTCCGAGCACACTACCTCCCTTTGCCTCTCTGGTAAAGGGCCCCTCGGTTGGTCAACTCAGTCAGCCTCTTGTTGCGGACACGGTTCTAAGACTATAATAAGCATATAAACTATACCTTATTATATTAGTGAGTAGTGTCGGCGCTTCACTGAGCGGGTTATTTAATTAGCCCGACCTGTTAAAAAACAGGTTCTTGACCTTACAATGCTACACCTCTTACCGTAGTCTCTTTACTTAACTTCGTTTAGGGACTCATGATCGGATCCTAAATCCATTCCTTTCAAATAACATTTTCCCCATAAATGCCTAAAACTACCACCTAATCATTGACACAATAATTCAGGATGGAATAATGCTACCATGTGAGACACTCATTAAATGTGCAACAGGAGGAAATCAAACAATAACTCACCTATAACCCAATTGATGGTAGTAGGTAGGAGCCAGTTGATTCTTTAGTAGTCAGGGATCAACGCCGTTGTGCCTTTTCAGTACTTAATTCGTACTCAATTTTATTATGTTTTTTGTCACAAAAATGTTTCTTCAAAAAATTAATAAAAGAATAGTAAAAACAGCAAAGTCAACCAAAAATAATAAAATCCATAAACTCAAGGGTATCGCCAGACGCTGATACCCAACAATATCAAAAGTACCGCCAGACGCTGGTACTAGTACATATACTTCAAAAACCATATAATCAAAAACACTTCAAAAACCGTATAATTAAAAATACTTCAAAACCATATAATCAAAAACACTTCAATAAAAAGGATTAATTCAAAAATAGTAAAAGAGAAATAAAAGATGAGTTAAAATCAAATGGTCCGAGAGCAAACAGCAAGAGCACCGTCCCAAGATAAGATAAAAACTTACGGCGGACAGACGCGGGCGAAGATCCAAAAAGAGCAAGAACCCAGGGTCACATCTCCGAGCGCTTATATAGCCACACACGGCTTTGAAGACATACCGACATCCGTTTTCTCACGCCAAGCCAATTAGTCATATCTATAACTTATCTTGTTTTTCTCCAGGTGGCCTTTTGAAGTCCTTCCCTCAAAAGGATACATGTTCGGTGATAGATCATATTAGTGTCAATTGCGTCAGCACTTACATCATTTTTTATACGTCACTGATGCCCGGTTTACCATATTAGGTCAGTACATCTACTCCATTTTGTCAGCACGTGCGCACAAGTTCAAACTAAGTTCAAGATGGCCACTTTCTCATGACTTCAAACGAGCGCGCCTTCAAGGTCATTCTCAGATCGAAGCACACAGCTGTTCGTGAGTTCAAACGCGCATGATCAAAAGCATACAGGTTCACTAAAGTTCGAAACATTAAACAATTAATGATAAAAAAACAGAAACAATACCAAATATTATTTAGCAGGTCCATTAATGATAAAAACAGAAACAATACCAAATATTATTTAGCAGGTTTTGATTATAATATTTTCGAACTTCCAGTATATACAACAAACGCCAAACATAAAAGTGTTGATAACTTTGGAAAAACACTTCAGACAGTTTAGATTTGATGTGCAACTACTAGAAAGACCCTTTCTGCTATAGTGGGAGGTTAAAATTTCATGTTCTGAAGCTTCCCTGAAAAGTTATGGCACAATGCACAAAAACGCTTTTCAGCCTGAGATAAGGTGGGTTTCGGAACGCCAAACATAAAAGTGTTAATAACTTTGGAAAAACACTTCAGACAGTTTAGATTTGATGTGCAACTACTAGAAAGACCCTTTCTGCTATAGTGGGAGGTTAAAATTTCATGTTCTGAAGCTTCCCTGAAAAGTTATGGCACAATGCACAAAAACGCTTTTCAGCCTGAGATAAGGTCGGTTTCGGAACGCCAAACATAAAAGTGTTGATAACTTTGGAAAAACACTTCAGACAGTTTAGATTTGATGTGCAACTACTAGAAAGACCCTTTCTGCTATAGTGGGAGGTTAAAATTTCATGTTCTGAAGCTTCCCTGAAAAGTTATTGCACAATGCACAAAAACGCTTTTCAGCCTGAGATAAGGTGGGTTTCGGAACGCCAAACATAAAAGTGTTAATAACTTTGGAAAAACACTTCAGACAGTTTAGATGTGATGTGCAACTACTAGAAAGACCCTTTTTGCTATAGTGGGAGGTTAAAATTTCATGTTCTGAAGCTTCCCTGAAAAGTTATGGCACAATGCACAAAAACGCTTTTCAGCCTGAGAAAAGGTGGGTTTCGGAACGCCAAACATAAAAGTGTTGATAACTTTCGAAAAACACTTCAGACAGCTTAGATTTGATGTGCACCTACTAGAAAGACCCTTTCTGCTATAGTGGGAGGTTAAAATTTCATGTTCTGAAGCTTCCCTGAAAAGTTATGGCACAATGCGTAAAAACGCTTTTCAGCCTGAGATAAGGTGGGTTTCGGAACGCCAAACATAAAAGTGTTGATAACTTTTGAAAAACACTTCAGACAGCTCAGATTTGATGTGCACCTACTAGAAAGACCCTTTCTGCTATAGTGGGAGGTTAAAATTTCATGTTCTGAAGCTTCCCTGAAAAGTTATGGCACAATGCACAAAAACGCTTTTCAGCCTGAGATAAGGTGGGTTTCGGAACGCCAAACATAAATGTGTTGATAACTTTTGAAAAACACTTCACACAGCTTAGATTTGATGTGCAACTACTATAAAGACCCTTTCTGCTATAGTGGGAGGTTAAAATTTCATGTTCTGAAGCTTCCCTGAAAAGTTATGGCACAATGCACAAAAACGCTATTCAGCCTGAGATAAGGTGGGTTTCGGAACGCCAAACATAAAAGTGTTGATAACTTTCGAAAAACACTTCAGACAGCTTAGATTTGATGTGCACCTACTAGAAAGACCCTTTCTGCTATAGTGGGAGGTTAAAATTTCATGTTCTGAAGCTTCCCTGAAAAGTTATGGCACAATGCGTAAAAACGCTTTTCAGCCTGAGATAAGGTGGGTTTCGGAACGCCAAACATAAAAGTGTTGATAACTTTGGAAAAACACTTCAGACAGTTTAGATTTGATGTGCAACTACTAGAAAGACCCTTTCTGCTATAGTGGGAGGTTAAAATTTCATGTTCTGAAGCTTCCCTGAAAAGTTATGGCACAATGCACAAAAACGCTTTTCTGTCTGAGATAAGGTGGGTTTCGGAACGCCAAACATAAAAGTGTTAATAACTTTGGAAAAACACTTCAGACAGTTTAGATTTGATGTGCAACTACTAGAAAGACCCTTTCTGCTATAGTGGGAGGTTAAAAATTCATGTTCTGCAGCTTCCCTGAAAAGTTATGGCACAATGCACAAAAACGCTTTTCAGCCTGAGATAAGGTGGGTTTCGGAACGCCAAACATAAAAGTGTTGATAACTTTGGAAAAACACTTCAGACAGCTTAGATTTGATGTGCACCTACTAGAAAGACCCTTTCTGCTATAGTGGGAGGTTAAAATTTCTTGTTCTGAAGCTTCCCTGAAAAGTTATGGCACAATGCGTAAAAACGCTTTTCAGCCTGAGATAAGGTGGGTTTCGGAACGCCAAACATAAAAGTGTTGATAACTTTGGAAAAACACTTCAGACAGTTTAGATTTGATGTGCAACTACTAGAAAGACCCTTTCTGCTATAGTGGGAGGTTAAAATTTCATATTCTGAAGCTTCCCTGAAAAGTTTTGGCACAATGCACAAAAACGCTTTTCAGCCTGAGATAAGGTGGGTTTCGGAACGCCCAACATAAAAGTGTTGATAACTTTCGAAAAACTCTTCAGACAGCTTAGATTTGATGTGCACCTACTAGAAAGACCCTTTCTGCTATAGTTGGAGGTTAAAATTTCATGTTCTGAAGCTTCCCTGAAAAGTTATGGTACAATGCGTAAAAACGCTTTTCAGCCTGAGATAAGGTGGGTTTCGGAACGCTGTCGTCGGGTTTTGGTTTTCAAGGTCTTGTGTACAGGGCAATTGGCTGTAACAAGCCGTCCCTAGTTCCGAGCACACTACCTCCCTTTGCCTCTCTGGTAAAGGGCCCCTCGGTTGGTCAACTCAGTCAGCCTCTTGTTGCGGACACGGTTCTAAGACTATAATAAGCATATAAACTATACCTTATTATATTAGTGAGTAGTGTCGGCGCTTCACTGAGCGGGTTATTTAATTAGCCCGACCTGTTAAAAAACAGGTTCTTGACCTTACAATGCTACACCTCTTACCGTAGTCTCTTTACTTAACTTCGTTTAGGGACTCATGATCGGATCCTAAATCCATTCCTTTCAAATAACATTTTCCCCATAAATGCCTAAAACTACCACCTAATCATTGACACAATAATTCAGGATGGAATAATGCTACCATGTGAGACACTCATTAAATGTGCAACAGGAGGAAATCAAACAATAACTCACCTATAACCCAATTGATGGTAGTAGGTAGGAGCCAGTTGATTCTTTAGTAGTCAGGGATCAACGCCGTTGTGCCTTTTCAGTACTTAATTCGTACTCAATTTTATTATGTTTTTTGTCACAAAAATGTTTCTTCAAAAAATTAATAAAAGAATAGTAAAAACAGCAAAGTCAACCAAAAATAATAAAATCCATAAACTCAAGGGTATCGCCAGACGCTGATACCCAACAATATCAAAAGTACCGCCAGACGCTGGTACTAGTACATATACTTCAAAAACCATATAATCAAAAACACTTCAAAAACCGTAAAATTAAAAATACTTCAAAACCATATAATCAAAAACACTTCAATAAAAAGGATTAATTCAAAAATAGTAAAAGAGAAATAAAAGATGAGTTAAAATCAAATGGTCCGAGAGCAAACAGCAAGAGCACCGTCCCAAGATAAGATAAAAACTTACGGCGGACAGACGCGGGCGAAGATCCAAAAAGAGCAAGAACCCAGGGTCACATCTCCGAGCGCTTATATAGCCACACACGGCTTTGAAGACATACCGACATCCGTTTTCTCACGCCAAGCCAATTAGTCATATCTATAACTTATCTTGTTTTTCTCCAGGTGGCCTTTTGAAGTCCTTCCCTCAAAAGGATACATGTTCGGTGATAGATCATATTAGTGTCAATTGCGTCAGCACTTACATCATTTTTTATACGTCACTGATGCCCGGTTTACCATATTAGGTCAGTACATCTACTCCATTTTGTCAGCACGTGCGCACAAGTTCAAACTAAGTTCAAGATGGCCACTTTCTCATGACTTCAAACGAGCGCGCCTTCAAGGTCATTCTCAGATCGAAGCACACAGCTGTTCGTGAGTTCAAACGCGCATGATCAAAAGCATACAGGTTCACTAAAGTTCGAAACATTAAACAATTAATGATAAAAAAACAGAAACAATACCAAATATTATTTAGCAGGTCCATTAATGATAAAAACAGAAACAATACCAAATATTATTTAGCAGGTTTTGATTATAATATTTTCGAACTTCCAGTATATACAACAAACGCCAAACATAAAAGTGTTGATAACTTTGGAAAAACACTTCAGACAGTTTAGATTTGATGTGCAACTACTAGAAAGACCCTTTCTGCTATAGTGGGAGGTTAAAATTTCATGTTCTGAAGCTTCCCTGAAAAGTTATGGCACAATGCACAAAAACGCTTTTCAGCCTGAGATAAGGTGGGTTTCGGAACGCCAAACATAAAAGTGTTAATAACTTTGGAAAAACACTTCAGACAGTTTAGATTTGATGTGCAACTACTAGAAAGACCCTTTCTGCTATAGTGGGAGGTTAAAATTTCATGTTCTGAAGCTTCCCTGAAAAGTTATGGCACAATGCACAAAAATGCTTTTCAGCCTGAGATAAGGTGGGTTTCGGAACGCCAAACATAAAAGTGTTAATAACTTTGGAAAAACACTTCAGACAGTTTAGATTTGATGAGCAACTACTAGAAAGACCCTTTCTGCTATAGTGGGAGGTTAAAATTTCATGTTCTGAAGCGTCCCTGAAAAGTTATGGCACAATGCACAAAAACGCTTTTCAGCCTGAGATAAGGTGGGTTTCGGAACGCCAAACATAAAACTGTTGATAACTTTGGAAAAACACTTCAGACAGCTTAGATTTGATGTGCACCTACTAGAAAGACCCTTTCTGCTATAGTGGGAGGTTAAAATTTCATGTTCTGAAGCTTCCCTGAAAAGTTATGGCACAATGCGTAAAAACGCTTTTCAGCCTGAGATATGGTGGGTTTCGGAACGTCAAACATAAAAGTGTTGATAACTTTGGAAAAACACTTCAGACAGTTTAGATTTGATGTGCAACTACTAGAAAGACCCTTTCTGCTATAGTGGGAGGTTAAAATTTCATGTTCTGAAGCTTCCCTGAAAAGTTATGGCACAATGCACAAAAACGCTTTTCAGCCTGAGATAAGGTGGGTTTCGGAACGCCAAACATAAAAGTGTTAATAACTTTGGAAAAACACTTCAGACAGTTTAGATTTGATGTGCAACTACTAGAAAGACCCTTTCTGCTATAGTGGGAGGTTAAAATTTCATGTTCTGAAGCTTCCCTGAAAAGTTATGGCACAATGCACAAAAATGCTTTTCAGCCTGAGATAAGGTGGGTTTCGGAACGCCAAACATAAAAGTGTTAATAACTTTGGAAAAACACTTCAGACAGTTTAGATTTGATGAGCAACTACTAGAAAGACCCTTTCTGCTATAGTGGGAGGTTAAAATTTCATGTTCTGAAGCGTCCCTGAAAAGTTATGGCACAATGCACAAAAACGCTTTTCAGCCTGAGATAAGGTGGGTTTCGGAACGCCAAACATAAAACTGTTGATAACTTTGGAAAAACACTTCAGACAGCTTAGATTTGATGTGCACCTACTAGAAAGACCCTTTCTGCTATAGTGGGAGGTTAAAATTTCATGTTCTGAAGCTTCCCTGAAAAGTTATGGCACAATGCGTAAAAACGCTTTTCAGCCTGAGATATGGTGGGTTTCGGAACGTCAAACATAAAAGTGTTGATAACTTTGGAAAAACACTTCAGACAGTTTAGATTTGATGTGCAACTACTAGAAAGACCCTTTCTGCTATAGTGGGAGGTTAAAATTTCATGTTCTGAAGCTTCCCTGAAAAGTTATGGCAGAATGCACAAAAACGCTTTTCAGCCTGAGATAAGGTGGGTTTCGGAACGCCAAACATAAAAGTGTTAATAACTTTGGAAAAACACATCAGACAGTTTAGATTTGATGTGCAACTACTAGAAAGACCCTTTCTGCTATAGTGGGAGGTTAAAATTTCATGTTCTGTAGCTTCCCTGAAAAGTTATGGCACAATGCACAAAAACGCTTTTCAGCCTGAGATAAGGTGGGTTTCGGAACGCCAAACATAAAAGTGTTAATAACTTTGGAAAAACACTTCAGACAGTTTAGATTTGATGTGCAACTACTAGAAAGACCCTTTCTGCTATAGTGGGAGGTTAAAATTTCATGTTCTGAAGCTTCCCTGAAAAGTTATGGCACAATGCACAAAAACGCTTTTCAGCCTGAGAGAAGGTGGGTTTTTGAACGCCAAACATAAAAGTGTTGATAACTTTCGAAAAACACTTCAGACTGCTTGGATTTGATGTGCACCTACTAGAAAGACCCTTTCTGCTATAGTGCGAGGTTAAAATTTCATGTTCTGAAGCTTCCCTGAAAAGTTATGGCACAATGCGTAAAAACGCTTTTCAGCCTGAGATAAGGTGGGTTTCGGAACGCCAAACATTAAAGTGTTGATAACTTTGGAAAAACACTTCAGACAGTTTAGATTTGATGTGCAACTACTAGAAAGACCCTTTCTGCTATAGTGGGAAGTTAAAATTTCATGTTCTGAAGCTTCCCTGAAAAGTTATGGCACAATGCACAAAAACGCTTTTCAGCCTGAGATAAGGTGGGTTTCGGAACGCCAAACATAAAAGTGTTAATAACTTTGGAAAAACACTTCAGACAGTTTAGATTTGATGTGCAACTACTAGAAAGACCCTTTCTGCTATAGTGGGAGGTTAAAATTTCATGTTCTGAAGCTTCCCTGAAAAGTTATGGCACAATGCACAAAAACGCTTTTCAGCCTGAGATAAGGTGGGTTTCGGTACGCCAAACATAAAAGTGTTGATAACTTTGGAAAAACACTTCAGACAGTTTAGATTTGATGTGCAACTACTAGAAAGACCCTTTCTGCTATAGTGGGAGGTTAAAAGTTATCAACATAAAAGTGTTGATTACTTTGGAAAAACACTTCAGACAGTTTAGATTTGATGTGCAACGACTAGAAAGACCCTTTCTGCTATAGTGGGAGGTTAAAATTTCATGTTCTGAAGCTTCCCTGAAAAGTTATGGCACAATGCACAAAAACGCTTTTCAGCCTGAGATAAGGTGGGTTTCGGAACGCCAAACATAAAAGTGTTGATAACTTTCGAAAAACACTTCAGACAGTTTAGATTTGATGTGCAACTACTAGAAAGACCCTTTCTGCTATAGTGGGAGGTTAATATTTCATGTTCTGAAGCGTCCCTGAAAAGTTATGGCACAATGCACAAAAACGCTTTTCAGCCTGAGATAAGGTGGGTTTCGGAACGCCAAACATAAAAGTGTTGATAACTTTGGAAAAACACTTCAGACAGCTTAGATTTGATGTGCACCTACTAGAAAGACCCTTTCTGCTATAGTGGGAGGTTAAAATTTCATGTTCTGAAGCTTCCCTGAAAAGTTATGGCACAATGCGTAAAAACGCTTTTCAACCAGAGATATGGTGGGTTTCGGAACGTCAAACATAAAAGTGTTGATAACTTTGGAAAAACACTTCAGACAGTTTAGATTTGATGTGCAACTACTAGAAAGACCCTTTCTGCTATAGTGGGAGGTTAAAATTTCATGTTCTGAAGCTTCCCTGAAAAGTTATGGCACAATGCACAAAAACGCTTTTCAGCCTGAGATAAGGTGGGTTTCGGAACGCCAAACATAAAAGTGTTAATAACTTTGGAAAAACACATCAGACAGTTTAGATTTGATGTGCAACTACTAGAAAGACCCTTTCTGCTATAGTGGGAGGTTAAAATTTCATGTTCTGAAGCTTCCCTGAAAAGTTATGGCACAATGCACAAAAACGCTTTTCAGCCTGAGATAAGGTGGGTTTCGGAACGCCAAACATAAAAGTGTTAATAACTTTGGAAAAACACTTCAGACAGTTTAGATTTGATGTGCAACTACTAGAAAGACCCTTTCTGCTATAGTGGGAGGTTAAAATTTCATGTTCTGAAGCTTCCCTGAAAAGTTATGGCACAATGCACAAAAACGCTTTTCAGCCTGAGATAAGGTGGGTTTCGGAACGCCAAACATTAAAGTGTTGATAACTTTGGAAAAACACTTCAGACAGTTTAGATTTGATGTGCAACTACTAGAAAGACCCTTTCTGCTATAGTGGGAGGTTAAAATTTCATGTTCTGAAGCTTCCCTGAAAAGTTATGGCACAATGCACAAAAACGCTTTTCAGCCTGAGATAAGGTGGGTTTCGGAACGCCAAACATAAAAGTGTTAATAACTTTGGAAAAACACTTCAGACAGTTTAGATTTGATGTGCAACTACTAGAAAGACCCTTTCTGCTATAGTGGGAGGTTAAAATTTCATGTTCTGAAGCTTCCCTGAAAAGTTATGGCACAATGCACAAAAACGCTTTTCAGCCTGAGATAAGGTGGGTTTCGGAACGCCAAACATAAAAGTGTTGATAACTTTGGAAAAACACTTCAGACAGTTTAGATTTGATGTGCAACTACTAGAAAGACCCTTTCTGCTATAGTGGGAGGTTAAAATTTCATGTTCTGAAGCTTCCCTGAAAAGTTATGGCACAATGCACAAAAACGCTTTTCAGCCCGAGATAAGGTGGGTTTCGGAACGCCAAACATAAAAGTGTTAATAACTTTGGAAAAACACTTCAGACAGTTTAGATTTGATGTGCAACTACTAGAAAGACCCTTTCTGCTATAGTGGGAGGTTAAAATTTCATGTTCTGAAGCTTCCCTGAAAAGTTATGGCACAATGCACAAAAACGCTTTTCAGCCTGAGATAAGGTGGGTTTCGGAACGCCAAACATAAAAGTGTTGATAACTTTTGAAAAACACTTCAGACAGCTTAGATTTGATGTTCACCTACTAGAAAGAGCCTTTCTGCTATAGTGGGAGGTTAAAAGTTATCAACATAAAAGTGTTGATAACTTTGGAAAAACACTTCAGACAGTTTAGATTTGATGTGCAACTACTCGAAAGACCCTTTCTGCTATAGTGGGAGGTTAAATTTTCATGATCTGAAGCTTCCCTGAAAAGTTATGGCACAATGCACAAAAACGCTTTTCAGCCTGAGATAAGGTGGGTTTCGGAACGCCAAACATAAAAGTGTTGATAACTTTCGAAAAACACTTCAGACAGCTTAGATTTGATGTGCACCTACTAGAAAGACCCTTTCTGCTATAGTGGGAGGTTAAAATTTTATGTTCTGAAGCTTCCCTGAAAAGTTATGGCACAATGCGTAAAAACGCTTTTCAGCCTGAGATAAGGTGGGTTTCGGAACGCCAAACATAAAAGTGTTGATAACTTTGGAAAAACACTTCAGACAGTTTAGATTTGATGTGCAACTACTAGAAAGACCCTTTCTGCTATAGTGGGAGGTTAAAATTTCATGTTCTGAAGCTTCCCTGAAAAGTTATGGCACAATGCACAAAAACGCTTTTCAGCCTGAGATAAGGTGGGTTTCGGGACGCCAAACATAAAAGTGTTAATAACTTTGGAAAAACACTTCAGACAGTTTAGATTTGATGTGCAACTACTAGAAAGACCCTTTCTGCTATAGTGGGAGGTTAAAATTTCATGTTCTGAAGCTTCCCTGAAAAGTTATGGCACAATGCACAAAAACGCCTTTCAGCCTGAGATAAGGTGGGTTTCGGAACGCCAAACATAAAAGTGTTGATAACTTTCGAAAAACACTTCAGACAGCTTAGATTTGATGTGCACCTACTAGAAAGACCCTTTCTGCAATAGTGGGAGGTTAAAATTTCATATTCTGAAGCTTCCCTGAAAAGTTATGGCACAATGCACTAAAACGCTTTTCAGCCTGAGATAAGGTGGGTTTTGGAACGCCAAACATAAAAGTGTTGATAACTTTCGAAAAACACTTCAGACAGCTTAGATTTGATGTGCACCTACTAGAAAGAGCCTTTCTGCTATAGTGGGAGGTTAAAAGTTATCAACATAAAAGTGTTGATAACTTTGGAAAAACACTTCAGACAGTTTAGATTTGATGTGCAACTACTAGAAAGACCCTTTCTGCTACAGTGGGAGGTTAAAATTTCATGATCTGAAGCTTCCCTGAAAAGTTATGGCACAATGCACAAAAACGCTTTTCAGCCTGAGATAAGGTGGGTTTCGGAACGCCAAACATAAAAGTGTTGATAACTTTCGAAAAACACTTCAGACAGCTTAGATTTGATGTGCACCTACTAGAAAGACCCTTTCTGCTATAGTGGGAGGTTAAAATTTTATGTTCTGAAGCTTCCCTGAAAAGTTATGGCACAATGCGTAAAAACGCTTTTCAGCCTGAGATAAGGTGAGTTTCGGAATGCCAAACATAAAAGTGTTGATAACTTTGGAAAAACACTTCAGACAGTTTAGATTTGATGTGCAACTACTAGAAAGACCCTTTCTGCTATAGCGGGAGGTTAAAATTTCATGTTCTGAAGCTTCCCTGAAAAGTTATGGCACAATGCACAAAAACGCTTTTCAGCCTGAGATAAGGTGGGTTTCGGAACGCCAAACATAAAAGTGTTAATAACTTTGGAAAAACACTTCAGACAGTTTAGATTTGATGTGCAACTACTAGAAAGACCCTTTCTGCTATAGTGGGAGGTTAAAATTTCATGTTCTGAAGCTTCCCTGAAAAGTTATGGCACAATGCACAAAAACGCCTTTCAGCCTGAGATAAGGTGGGTTTCGGAACGCCAAACATAAAAGTGTTGATAACTTTCGAAAAACACTTCAGACAGCTTAGATTTGATGTGCACCTACTAGAAAGACCCTTTCTGCAATAGTGGGAGGTTAAAATTTCATGTTCTGAAGCTTCCCTGAAAAGTTATGGCACAATGCACAAAAACGCTTTTCAGCCTGAGATAAGGTGGGTTTCGGAACGCCAAACATAAAAGTGTTGATAACTTTCGAAAAACACTTCAGACAGCTTAGATTTGATGTGCACCTACTAGAAAGACCCTTTCTGCTATAGTGGGAGGTTAAAATTTTATGTTCTGAAGCTTCCCTGAAAAGTTATGGCACAATGCGTAAAAACGCTTTTCAGCGTGAGATAAGGTGGGTTTCGGAACGCCAAACATAAAAGTGTTGATAACTTTGGAAAAACACTTCAGACAGTTTAGATTTGATGTGCAACTACTAGAAAGACCCTTTCTGCTATAGTGGGAGGTTAAAATTTCATGTTCTGAAGCTTCCCTGAAAAGTTATGGCACAATGCACAAAAACGCTTTTCAGCCTGAGATAAGGTGGGTTTCGGAACGCCAAACATAAAAGTGTTAATAACTTTGGAAAAACACTTCAGACAGTTTAGATTTGATGTGCAACTACTAGAAAGACCCTTTCTGCTATAGTGGGAGGTTAAAATTTCATGTTCTGAAGCTTCCCTGAAAAGTTATGGCACAATGCACAAAAACGCCTTTCAGCCTGAGATAAGGTGGGTTTCGGAACGCCAAACATAAAAGTGTTGATAACTTTCGAAAAACACTTCAGACAGCTTAGATTTGATGTGCACCTACTAGAAAGACCCTTTCTGCAATAGTGGGAGGTTAAAATTTCATGTTCTGAAGCTTCCCTGAAAAGTTATGGCACAATGCACAAAAACGCTTTTCAGCCTGAGATCAGGTGGGTTTCGGAACGCCAAACATAAAAGTGTTAATAACTTTGGAAATACACTTCAGATAGTTTAGATTTGATGTGCAACTACTAGAAAGACCCTTTCTGCTATAGTGGGAGGTTAAAATTTCATGTTCTGAAGCTTCCCTGAAAAGTTATGGCACAATGCACAAAAACGCTTTTCAGCCTGAGATAAGGTGGGTTTCGGAACGCCAAACATAAAAGTGTTGATAACTTTTGAAAAACACTTCAGACAGCTTAGATTTGATGTGCAACTACTAGAAAGACCCTTTCTGCTATAGTGGGAGGTTAAAATTTCATGTTCTGAAGCTTCCCTGAAAAGTTATGGCACAATGCACAAAAACGCTTTTCAGCCTGAGATAAGGTGGGTTTCGGAACGCCAAACATAAAAGTGTTGATAACTTTCGAAAAACACTTCAGACAGCTTAGATTTGATGTGCAACTACTAGAAAGACCCTTTCTGCTATAGTGGGAGGTTAAAATTTCATGTTCTGAAGCTTCCCTGAAAAGTTATGGCACAATGCACAAAAACGCTTTTCATCCTGAGATAAGGTGGGTTTCGGAACGCCAAACATAAAAGTGTTGATAACTTTTGAAAAACACTTCAGACAGTTTAGATTTGATGTGCAACTACTAGAAAGACCCTTTCTGCTATAGTGGGAGGTTAAAATTTCATGTTCTGAAGCTTCCCTGAAAAGTTATGGCACAATGCGTAAAAACGCTTTTCAGCCTGAGATAAGGTGGGTTTCGGAACGCCAAACATAAAAGTGTTGATAACTTTGGAAAAACACTTCAGACAGTTTAGATTTGATGTGCAACTACTAGAAAGACCCTTTCTGCTATAGTGGGAGGTTAAAATTTCATGTTCTGAAGCTTCCCTGAAAAGTAATGGCACAATGCACAAAAACGCTTTTCAGCCTGAGATAAGGTGGGTTTCGGAACGCCAAACATAAAAGTGTTAATAACTTTGGAAAAACACTTCAGATAGTTTAGATTTGATGTGCAACTACTATAGAAAGACCCTTTCTGCTATAGTGGGAGGTTAAAATTTCATGTTCTGAAGCTTCCCTGAAAAGTTATGGCACAATGCACAAAAACGCTTTTCAGCCTGAGATAAGGTGGGTTTCGGAACGCCAAACATAAAAGTGTTGATAACTTTTGAAAAACACTTCAGACAGCTTAGATTTGATGTGCAACTACTAGAAAGACCATTTCTGCTATAGTGGGAGGTTAAAATTTCATGTTCTGAAGCTTCCCTGAAAAGTAATGGCACAATGCACAAAAACGCTTTTCAGCGTGAGATAAGGTGGGTTTCGGAACGCCAAACATAAAAGTGTTGATAACTTTCGAAAAACACTTCAGACAGCTTAGATTTGATGTGCAACTACTAGAAAGACCCTTTCTGCTATAGTGGGAGGTTAAAATTTCATGTTCTGAAGCTTCCCTGAAAAGTTATGGCACAATGCACAAAAACGCTTTTCAGCCTGAGATAAGGTGGGTTTCGGAACGCCAAACATAAAAGTGTTGATAACTTTCGAAAAACACTTCAGACAGCTTAGATTTGATGTGCACCTACTAGAAAGACCCTTTCTGCTATAGTGGGAGGTTAAAATTTCATGTTCTGAAGCTTCCCTGAAAAGTTATGGCACAATGCGTAAAAACGCTTTTCAGCCTGAGATAAGGTGGGTTTCGGAACGCCAAACATAAAAGTGTTGATAACTTTGGAAATACACTTCAGACAGTTTAGATTTGATGTGCAACTACTAGAAAGACCCTTTCTGCTATAGTGGGAGGTTAAAATTTCATGTTCTGAAGCTTCCCTGAAAAGTTATGGCACAATGCACAAAAACGCTTTTCAGCCTGAGATAAGGTGGGTTTCGGAACGCCAAACATAAAAGTGTTAATAACTTTGGAAAAACACTTCAGACAGTTTAGATTTGATGTGCAACTACTAGAAAGACCCTTTCTGCTATAGTGGGAGGTTAAAATTTCATGTTCTGAAACTTCCCTGAAAAGTTATGGCACAATGCACAAAAACGCTTTTCAGCCTGAGATAAGGTGGGTTTCGGAACGCCAAACATAAAAGTGTTGATAACTTTTGAAAAACACTTCAGACAGCTTAGATTTGATGTGCAACTACTAGAAAGACCCTTTCTGCTATAGTGGGAGGTTAAAATTTCATGTTCTGAAGCTTCCCTGAAAAGTTATGGCACAATGCACAAAAATGCTTTTCAGCCTGAGATAAGGTGGGTTTCGGAACGCCAAACATAAAAGTGTTGATAACTTTGGAAAAACACTTCAGACAGTTTAGATTTGATGTGCAACTACTAGAATGACCCTTTCTGCTGTAGTGGGAGGTTAAAATTTAATGTTCTGAAGCTTCCCTGAAAAGTTATGGCACAATGCACAAAAACGCTTTTCAGCCTGAGATAAGGTGGGTTTCGGAACGCCAAACATAAAAGTGTTAATAACTTTGGAAAAACACTTCAGACAGTTTAGATTTGATGTGCAACTACTAGAAAGACCCTTTCTGCTATAGTGGGAGGTTAAAATTTCATGTTCTGAAGCTTCCCTGAAAAGTTATGGCACAATGCACAAAAACGCTTTTCAGCCTGAGATAAGGTTGGTTTCGGAACGCCAAACATAAAAGTGTTGATAACTTTTGAAAAACACTTCAGACAGCTTAGACTTGATGTGCAACTACTAGAAAGACCCTTTCTGCTATAGTGGGAGGTTAAAATTTCATGTTCTGAAGCTTCCCTGAAAAGTTATGGCACAATGCACAAAAACGCTTTTCAGCCTGAGATAAGGTGGGTTTCGGAACGCCAAACATAAAAGTGTTGATAACTTTGGAAAAACACTTCAGACAGTTTAGATTTGATGTGCAACTACTAGAAAGACCCTTTCTGCAATAGTGGGAGGTTAAAATTTCATGTTCTGAAGCTTCCCTGAAAAGTTATGGCACAATGCACAAAAACGCTTTTCAGCCTGAGATAAGGTGGGTTTCGGAACGCCAAACATAAAAGTGTTAATAACTTTGGAAAAACACTTCAGACAGTTTAGATTTGATGTGCAACTACTAGAAAGACCCTTTCTGCTATAGTGGGAGGTTAAAATTTCATGTTCTGAAGCTTCCCTGAAAAGTTATGGCACAATGCACAAAAACGCTTTTCAGCCTGAGATAAGGTGGGTTTCGGAATGCCAAACATAAAAGTGTTGATAACTTTCGAAAAACACTTCAGACAGCTGAGATTTGATGTGCACCTACTAGAAAGACCCTTTCTGCTATAGTGGGAGGTTAAAATTTCATGTTCTGAAGCTTCCCTGAAAAGTTATGGCACAATGCACAAAAATGCTTTTCAGCCTGAGATAAGGTGGGTTTCGGAACGCCAAACATAAAAGTGTTGATAACTTTCGAAAAACACTTCGGACAGCTGAGATTTGATGTGCACCTACTAGAAAGACCCTTTCTGCTATAGTGGGAGGTTAAAATTTCATGTTCTGAAGCTTCCCTGAAAAGTTATGGCACAATGCGTAAAAACGCTTTTCAGCCTGAGATAAGGTGGGTTTCGGAACGCCAAACATAAAAGTGTTGAGAACTTTGGAAAAACACTTCAGACAGTTTAGATTTGATGTGCAACTACTAGAAAGACCCTTTCTGCTATAGTGGGAGGTTAAAATTTCATGCTCTGATGCTTCCCTGAAAAGTTATGGCACAATGCACAAAAACGCTTTTCAGCCTGAGATAAGGTGGGTTTCGGAACGCCAAACATAAAAGTGTTAATAACTTTGGAAAAACACTTCAGACAGCTTAGATTTGATGTGCAACTACTAGAAAGACCCTTTCTGCTATAGTGGGAGGTTAAAATTTCATGTTCTGAAGCTTCCCTGAAAAGTTATGGCACAATGCACAAAAACGCTTTTCAGCCTGAGATAAGGTGGGTTTCGGAACGCCAAACATAAAAGTGTTGATAACTTTCGAAAAACACTTCAGACAGCTTAGATTTGATGTGCACCTACTAGAAAGACCCTTTCTGCTATAGTGGGAGGTTAAAATTTCATGTTCTGAAGCTTCCCTGAAAAGTTATGGCACAATGCACAAAAACGCTTTTCAGCCAGAGATAAGGTGGGTTTCGGAACGCCAAACATAAAAGTGTTAATAACTTTGGAAAAACACTTCAGACAGTTTAGATTTGATGTGCACCTACTAGAAAGACCCTTTCTGCTATAGTGGGAGGTTAAAATTTCATGTTCTGAAGCTTCCCTGAAAAGTTATGGCACAATGCACAAAAACGCTTTTCAGCCTGAGATAAGGTGGGTTTCGGAACGCCAAACATAAAAGTGTTAATAACTTTGGAAAAACACTTCAGACAGTTTAGATTTGATGTGCAACTACTAGAAAGAACCTTTCTGCTATAGTGGGAGGTTAAAATTTCATGTTCTGAAGCTTCCCTGAAAAGTTATGGCACAATGCACAAAAACGCTTTTCAGCCTGAGATAAGGTGGGTTTCGGAACGCCAAACATAAAAGTGTTGATAACTTTCGAAAAACACTTCAGACAGCTTAGATTTGATGTGCACCTACTAGAAAGACCCTTTCTGCTATAGTGGGAGGTTAAAATTTCATGTTCTGAAGCTTCCCTGAGAAGTTATGGCACAATGCGTGAAAACGCTTTTCAGCCTGAGATAAGGTGGGTTTCGGAACGCCAAACATAAAAGTGTTGATAACTTTTGAAAAACACTTCAGACAGCTTAGATTTGATGTGCAACTACTAGAAAGACCCTTTCTGCTATAGTGGGAGGTTAAAATTTCATGTTCTGAAGCTTCCCTGAAAAGTTATGGCACAATGCACAAAAACGCTTTTCAGCCTGAGATAAGGTGGGTTTCGGAACCCCAAACATAAAAGTGTTGATAACTTTCGAAAAACACTTCAGACAGCTTAGATTTGATGTGCACCTACTAGAAAGACCCTTTCTGCTATAGTGGGAGGTTAAAATTTCATGTTCTGAAGCTTCCCTGAAAAGTTATGGCACAATGCGTAAAAACGCTTTTCAGCCTGAGATAAGGTGGGTTTCGGAACGCCAAACAGAAAAGTGTTGATAACTTTCGAAAAACACTTCAGACAGCTTAGATTTGATGTGCACCTACTAGAAAGACCCTTTCTGCTATAGTGGGAGGTTAAAATTTCATGTTCTGAAGCTTCCCTGAAAAGTTATGGCACAATGCGTAAAAACGCTTTTCAGCCTGAGATAAGGTGGGTTTCGGAACGCCAAACATAAAAGTGTTGATAACTTTGGAAAAACACTTCAGACAGTTTAGATTTGATGTGCAACTACTAGAAAGACCCTTTCTGCTATTGTGGGAGGTTAAAATTTCATGTTCTGAAGCTTCCCTGAAAAGTTATGGCACAATGCACAAAAACGCTTTTCAGCCTGAGATAAGGTGGGTTTCGGAACGCCAAACATAAAAGTGTTGATAACTTTCGAAAAACACTTCAGACAGTTTAGATTTGATGTGCAACTACTAGAAAGACCCTTTCTGCTATAGTGGGAGGTTAAAATTTCATGTTCTGAAGCTTCCCTGAAAAGTTATGGCACAATGCACAAAAACGCTTTTCAGCCTGAGATAAGGTGGGTTTCGGAACGCCAAACATAAAAGTGTTGATAACTTTCGAAAAACACTTCAGACAGTTTAGATTTGATGTGCACCTACTAGAAAGACCCTTTCTGCTATAGTGGGAGGTTAAAATTTCATGTTCTGAAGCTTCCCTGAAAAGTTATGGCACAATGCGTAAAAACGCTTTTCAGCCTGAGATAAGGTGGGTTTCGGAACGCCAAACATAAAAGTGTTGATAACTTTGGAAAAACACTTCAGACAGTTTAGATTTGATGTGCAACTACTAGAAAGACCCTTTCTGCTATAGTGGGAGGTTAAAATTTCATGTTCTGAAGCTTCCCTGAAAAGTTATGGCACAAAGCACAAAAACGCTTTTCAGCCTGAGTGAAGTGGGTTTCGGAACGCCAAACATAAAAGTGTTGATAACTTTTGAAAAACACTTCAGACAGCTTAGATTTGATGTGCAACTACTAGAAAGACCCTTTCTGCTATAGTGGGAGGTTAAAATTTCATGTTCTGAAGCTTCCCTGAAAAGTTATGGCACAATGCACAAAAACGCTTTTCAGCCTGAGATAAGGTGGGTTTCGGAACGCCAAACATAAAAGTGTTGATAATTTTCGAAAAACACTTCAGACAGCTTAGATTTGATGTGCACCTACTAGAAAGACCCTTTCTGCTATAGTGGGAGGTTAAAATTTCATGTTCTGAAGCTTCCCTGAAAAGTTATGGCACAATGCACAAAAACGCTTTTCAGCCTGAGATAAGGTGGGTTTCGGAACGCCAAACATAAAAGTGTTAATAACTTTGGAAAAACACTTCAGACAGTTTAGATTTGATGTGCAACTACTAGAAAGACCCTTTCTGCTATAGTGGGAGGTTAAAATTTCATGTTCTGAAGCTTCCCTGAAAAGTTATGGCACAATCCACAAAAACGCTTTTCAGCCTGAGATAAGGTGGGTTTCGGAACGCCAAACATAAAAGTGTTAATAACTTTGGAAAAACACTTCAGACAGTTTAGATTTGATGTGCAACTACTAGAAAGACCCTTTCTGCTATAGTGGGAGGTTAAAATTTCAAGTTCTGAAGCTTCCCTGAAAAGTTATGGCACAATCCACAAAAACGCTTTTCAGCCTGAGATAAGGTGGGTTTCGGAACGCCAAACATAAAAGTGTTAATAACTTTGGAAAAACACTTCAGACAGTTTAGATTTCATGTGCAACTACTAGAAAGACCCTTTCTGCTATAGTGGGAGGTTAGAATTTCATGTTCTGAAGCTTCCCTGAAAAGTTATGGCACAATGCACAAAAACGCTTTTCAGCCTGAGATAAGGTGGGTTTCGGAACGCCAAACATAAAAGTGTTAATAACTTTGGAAAAACACTTCAGACAGTTTAGATTTGATGTGCAACTACTAGAAAGACCCTTTCTGCTATAGTGGGAGGTTAAAATTTCATGTTCTGAAGCTTCCCTGAAAAGTTATGGCACAATGCACAAAAACGCTTTTCAGCCTGAGATAAGGTGGGTTTCGGAACGCCAAACATAAAAGTGTTGATAACTTTCGAAAAACACTTCAGACAGCTTAGATTTGATGTGCACCTACTAGAAAGACCCTTTCTGCTATAGTGGGAGGTTAAAATTTCATGTTCTGAAGCTTCCCTGAGAAGTTATGGCACAATGCGTAAAAACGCTTTTCAGCCTGAGATAAGGTGGGTTTCGGAACGCCAAACATAAAAGTGTTGATAACTTTGGAAAAACACTTCAGACAGTTTAGATTTGATGTGCAACTACTAGAAAGACCCTTTCTGCTATAGTGGGAGGTTAAAATTTCATGTTCTGAAGCTTCCCTGAAAAGTTATGGCACGATGCACAAAAACGCTTTTCAGCCTGAGATAAGGTGGGTTTCGGAACGCCAAACATAAAAGTGTTGATAACTTTCGAAAAACACTTCAGACAGCTTAGATTTGATGTGCACCTACTAGAAAGACCCTTTCTGCTATAGTGGGAGGTTAAAATTTCATGTTCTGAAGCTTCCCTGAGAAGTTATGGCACAATGCGTAAAAACGCTTTTCAGCCTGAGATAAGGTGGGTTTCGGAACGCCAAACATAAAAGTGTTGATAACTTTCGAAAAACACTTCAGACAGCTTAGATTTGATGTGCACCTACTAGAAAGACCCTTTCTGCTATAGTGGGAGGTTAAAATTTCATGTTCTGAAGCTTCCCTGAGAAGTTATGGCACAATGCGTAAAAACGCTTTTCAGCCTGAGATAAGGTGGGTTTCGGAACGCCAAACATAAAAGTGTTGATAACTTTTGAAAAACACTTCAGACAGCTTAGATTTGATGTGCAACTACTAGAAAGATCCTTTCTGCTATAGTGGGAGGTTAAAATTTAATGTTCTGAAGCTTCCCTGAAAAGTTATGGCACAATGCACAAAAACGCTTTTCAGCCTGAGATAAGGTGGGTTTCGGAACGCCAAACATAAAAGTGTTAATAACTTTGGAAAAACACTTCAGACAGTTTAGATTTGATGTGCAACTACTAGAAAGACCCTTTCTGCTATAGTGGGAGGTTAAAATTTCATGTTCTGAAGCTTCCCTGAAAAGTTATGGCACAATGCACAAAAACGCTTTTAAGCCTGAGATAAGGTGGGTTTCGGAACGCCAAACATAAAAGTGTTGATAACTTTCGAAAAACACTTCAGACAGTTTAGATTTGATGTGCAACTACTAGAAAGACCCTTTCTGCAATAGTGGGAGGTTAAAATTTCATGTTCTGAAGCTTCCCTGAAAAGTTATGGCACAATGCACAAAAACGCTTTTCAGCCTGAGATAAGGTGGGTTTCGGAACGCCAAACATAAAAGTGTTAATAACTTTGGAAAAACACTTCAGACAGTTTAGATTTGATGTGCAACTACTAGAAAGACCCTTTCTGCTATAGTGGGAGGTTAAAATTTCATGTTCTGAAGCTTCCCTGAAAAGTTATGGCACAATGCACAAAAACGCTTTTCAGCCTGAGATAAGGTGGGTTTCGGAACGCCAAACATAAAAGTGTTGATAACTTTCGAAAAACACTTCAGACAGCTGAGATTTGATGTGCACCTACTAGAAAGACCCTTTCTGCTATAGTGGGAGGTTAAAATTTCATGTTCTGAAGCTTCCCTGAAAAGTTATGGCACAATGCACAAAAACGCTTTTCAGCCTGAGATAAGGTGGGTTTCGGAACGCCAAACATAAAAGTGTTGATAACTTTCGAAAAACACTTCAGACAGCTGAGATTTGATGTGCACCTACTAGAAAGACCCTTTCTGCTATAGTGGGAGGTTAAAATTTCATGTTCTGAAGCTTCCCTGAAAAGTTATGGCACAATGCGTAAAAACGCTTTTCAGCCTGAGATAAGGTGGGTTTCGGAACGCCAAACATAAAAGTGTTGAGAACTTTGGAAAAACACTTCAGACATTTTAGATTTGATGTGCAACTACTAGAAAGACCCTTTCTGCTATAGTGGGAGGTTAAAATTTCATGCTCTGATGCTTCCCTGAAAAGTTATGGCACAAAGCACAAAAACGCTTTTCAGCCTGAGATAAGGTGGGTTTCAGAACGCCAAACATAAAAGTGTTAATAACTTTGGAAAAACACTTCAGACAGTTTAGATTTGATGTGCAACTACTAGAAAGACCCTTTCTGCTATAGTGGGAGGTTAAAATTTCATGTTCTGAAGCTTCCCTGAAAAGTTATGGCACAATGCACAAAAACGCTTTTCAGCCTGAGATAAGGTGGGTTTCGGAACGCCAAACATAAAAGTGTTGATAACTTTCGAAAAACACTTCAGACAGCTTAGATTTGATGTGCACCTACTAGAAAGACCCTTTCTGCTATAGTGGGAGGTTAAAATTTCATGTTCTGAAGCTTCCCTGAAAAGTTATGGCACAATGCGTAAAAACGCTTTTCAGCCTGAGATAAGGTGGGTTTCGGAACGCCAAACATAAAAGTGTTGATAACTTTCGAAAAACACTTCAGACAGCTTAGATTTGATGTGCACCTACTAGAAAGACCCTTTCTGCTATAGTGGGAGGTTAAAATTTCATGTTCTGAAGCTTCCCTGAAAAGTTATGGCACAATGCGTAAAAACGCTTTTCAGCCTGAGATAAGGTGGGTTTCGGAACGCCAAACATAAAACTGTTGATAACTTTGGAAAAACACTTCAGACAGTTTAGATTTGATGTGCAACTACTAGAAAGACCCTTTCTGCTATAGTGGGAGGTTAAAATTTCATGTTCTGAAGCTTCCCTGAAAAGTTATGGCACAATGCACAAAAACGCATTTCAGCCTCAGATAAGGTGGGTTTCGGAACGCCAAACATAAAAGTGTTAATAACTTTGGAAAAACACTTCAGCCAGTTTAGATTTGATGTGCAACTACTAGAAAGACCCTTTCTGCTATAGTGGGAGGTTAAAATTTCATGTTCTGAAGCTTCCCTGAAAAGTTATGGCACAATGCACAAAAACGCTTTTCAGCCTGAGAGAAGGTGGGTTTCGGAACGCCAAACATAAAAGTGTTGATAACTTTTGAAAAACACTTCAGACAGCTTAGATTTGATGTGCAACTACTAGAAAGACCCTTTCTGCTATAGTGGGAGGTTAAAATTTCATGTTCTGAAGCTTCCCTGAAAAGTTATGGCACAATGCACAAAAACGCTTTTCAGCCTGAGATAAGGTGGGTTTCGGAACGCCAAACATAAAAGTGTTGATAATTTTCGAAAAACACTTCAGACAGCTTAGATTTGATGTGCACCTACTAGAAAGACCCTTTCTGCTATAGTGGGAGGTTAAAATTTCATGTTCTGAAGCTTCCCTGAAAAGTTATGGCACAATGCACAAAAACGCTTTTCAGCCTGAGATAAGGTGGGTTTCGGAACGCCAAACATAAAAGTGTTAATAACTTTGGAAAAACACTTCAGACAGTTTAGATTTGATGTGCAACTACTAGAAAGACCCTTTCTGCTATAGTGGGAGGTAAAAATTTCATGTTCTGAAGCTTCCCTGAAAAGTTATGGCACAATGCACAAAAACGCTTTTCAGCCTGAGATAAGGTGGGTTTCGGAACGCCAAACATAAAAGTGTTGATAACTTTCGAAAAACACTTCAGACAGCTTAGATTTGATGTGCACCTACTAGAAAGACCCTTTCTGCTATAGTGGGAGGTTAAAATTTCATGTTCTGAAGCTTCCCTGAAAAGTTATGGCACAATGCGTAAAAACGCTTTTCAGCCTGAGATAAGGTGGGTTTCGGAACGCCAAACATAAAAGTGTTGATAACTTTGGAAAAACACTTCAGACAGTTTAGATTTGATGTGCAACTACTAGAAAGACCCTTTCTGCTATAGTGGGAGGTTAAAATTTCATGTTCTGAAGCTTCCCTGAAAAGTTATGGCACAATGCACAAAAACGCTTTTCAGCCTGAGATAAGGTGGGTTTCGGAACGCCAAATATAAAAGTGTTGATAACTTTTGAAAAACACTTCAGACAGCTTAGATTTGATGTGCAACTACTAGAAAGACCCTTTCTGCTATAGTGGGAGGTTAAAATTTCATGTTCTGAAGCTTCCCTGAAAAGTTATGGCACAATGCACAAAAACGCTTTTCAGCCTGAGATAAGGTGGGTTTCGGAACGCCAAACATAAAAGTGTTGATAACTTTCGAAAAACACTTCAGACAGCTTAGATTTGATGTGCACCTACTAGAAAGACACTTTCTGCTATAGTGGGAGGTTAACATTTCATGTTCTGAAGCTTCCCTGAAAAGTTATGGCACAATGCGTAAAAACGCTTTTCAGCCTGAGATAAGGTGGGTTTCGGAACGCCAAACATAAAAGTGTTGAAAACTTTGGAAAAACACTTCAGACAGTTTAGATTTGATGTGCAACTACTAGAAAGACCCTTTCTGCTATAGTGGGAGGTTAAAATTTCATGTTCTGAAGATTCCCTGAAAAGTTATGGCACAATGCACAAAAACGCTTTTCAGCCTGAGATAAGGTGGGTTTCGGAACGCCAAACATAAAAGTGTTGATAACTTTGGAAAAACACTTCAGACAGCTTAGATTTGATGTGCAACTACTAGAAAGACCCTTTCTGCTATAGTGGGAGGTTAAAATTTCATGTTCTGAAGCTTCCCTGAAAAGTTATGGCACAATGCACAAAAACGCTTTTCAGCCTGAGATAAGGTGGGTTTCGGAACGCCAAACATAAAAGTGTTGATAACTTTGGAAAAACACTTCAGACAGCTTAGATTTGATGTGCACCTACTAGAAAGACCCTTTCTGCTATAGTGGGAGGTTAAAATTTCATGTTCTGAAGCTTCCCTGAAAAGTTATGGCACAATGCACAAAAACGCTTTTCAGCCTGAGATAAGGTGGGTTTCGGAACGCCAAACATAAAAGTGTTAATAACTTTGGAAAACCAC
Organism: Synchiropus splendidus; assembly: GCF_027744825.2. Lineage (NCBI taxonomy): Eukaryota > Metazoa > Chordata > Actinopteri > Syngnathiformes > Callionymidae > Synchiropus > Synchiropus splendidus. Next base: position 36,136,745 of record NC_071337.1, read on the forward strand.
TTCAGACAGTTTAGATTTTATGTGCAACTACTCGAAAGACCCTTTCTGCTATAGTGGGAGGTTAAAATTTCATGTTCTGAAGCTTCCCTGAAAAGTTATGGCACAATGCACAAAAACGCTTTTCAGCCTGAGATAAGGTGGGTTTCGGAACGCCAAACATAAAAGTGTTAATAACTTTGGAAAAACACTTCAGACAGTTTAGATTTGATGTGCAACTACTAGAAAGCCCCTTTTTGCTATAGTGGGAGGTTAAAATTTCATGTTCTGAAGCTTCCCTGAAAAGTTATGGCACAATGCGTAAAAACGCTTTTCAGCCTGAGATAAGGTGGGTTTCGGAACGCCAAACATAAAAGTGTTGATAACTTTCGAAAAACACTTCAGACAGCTTAGATTTGATGTGCACCTACTAGAAAGACCCTTTCTGCTATAGTGGGAGGTTAAAATTTCATGTTCTGAAGCTTCCCTGAAAAGTTATGGCACAATGCACAAAAACGCTTTTCAGCCTGAGATAAGGTGGGTTTCGGAACGCCAAACATAAAAGTGTTAATAACTTTGGAAAAACACTTCAGACAGTTTAGATTTGATGTGCAACTACTAGAAAGACCCTTTCTGCTATAGTGGGAGGTTAAAATTTCATGTTCTGAAGCTTCCCTGAAAAGTTATGGCACAATCCACAAAAACGCTTTTCAGCCTGAGATAAGGTGGGTTTCGGAACGCCAAACATAAAAGTGTTGATAACTTTCGAAAAACACTTCAGACAGTTTAGATTTGATGTGCAACTACTAGAAAGACCCTTTCTGCTATAGTGGGAGGTTAAAATTTCATGTTCTGAAGCTTCCCTGAAAAGTTATGGCACAATGCACAAAAACGCTTTTCAGCCTGAGATAAGGTGGGTTTCGGAACGCCAAACATAAAAGTGTTGATAACTTTCGAAAAACACTTCAGACAGTTTAGATTTGATGTGCACCTACTAGAAAGACCCTTTCTGCTATAGTGGGAGGTTAAAATTTCATGTTCTGAAGCTTCCCTGAAAAGTTATGGCACAATGCGTAAAAACGCTTTTCAGCCTGAGATAAGGTGGGTTTCGGAACGCCAAACATAAAAGTGTTGATAACTTTGGAAAAACACTTCAGACAGTTTAGATTTGATGTGCAACTACTAGAAAGACCCTTTCTGCTATAGTGGGAGGTTAAAATTTCATGTTCTGAAGCTTCCCTGAAAAGTTATGGCACAATGCACAAAAACGCTTTTCAGCCTGAGAGAAGGTGGGTTTCGGAACGCCAAACATAAAAGTGTTGATAACTTTTGAAAAACACTTCAGACAGCTTAGATTTGATGTGCAACTACTAGAAAGACCCTTTCTGCTATAGTGGGAGGTTAAAATTTCATGTTCTGAAGCTTCCCTGAAAAGTTATGGCACAATGCACAAAAACGCTTTTCAGCCTGAGATAAGGTGGGTTTCGGAACGCCAAACATAAAAGTGTTAATAACTTTGGAAAAACACTTCAGACAGTTTAGATTTGATGTGCAACTACTAGAAAGACCCATTCTGCTATAGTGGGAGGTTAAAATTTCATGTTCTGAAGCTTCCCTGAAAAGTTATGGCACAATCCACAAAAACGCTTTTCAGCCTGAGATAAAGTGGGTTTCGGAACGCCAAACATAAAAGTGTTGATAACTTTCGAAAAACACTTCAGACAGTTTAGATTTGATGTGCAACTACTAGAAAGACCCTTTCTGCTATAGTGGGAGGTTAAAATTTCATGTTCTGAAGCTTCCCTGAAAAGTTATGGCACAATGCACAAAAACGCTTTTCAGCCTGAGATAAGGTGGGTTTCGGAACGCCAAACATAAAAGTGTTGATAACTTTCGAAAAACTCTTCAGACAGTTTAGATTTGATGTGCACCTACTAGAAAGACCCTTTCTGCTATAGTGGGAGGTTAAAATTTCATGTTCTGAAGCTTCCCTGAAAAGTTATGGCACAATGCGTAAAAACGCTTTTCAGCCTGAGATAAGGTGGGTTTCGGAACGCCAAACATAAAAGTGTTGATAACTTTGGAAAAACACTTCAGACAGTTTAGATTTGATGTGCAACTACTAGAAAGACCCTTTCTGCTATAGTGGGAGGTTAAAATTTCATGTTCTGAAGCTTTCCTGAAAAGTTATGGCACAATGCGTAAAAACGCTTTTCAGCCTGAGATAAGGTGGGTTTCGGAACGCCAAACATAAAAGTGTTGATAACTTTGGAAAAACACTTCAGACAGTTTAGATTTGATGTGCAACTACTAGAAAGACCCTTTCTGCTATAGTGGGAGGTTAAAATTTCATGTTCTGAAGCTTCCCTGAAAAGTTATGGCACAATGCACAAAAACGCTTTTCAGCCTGAGATAAGGTGGGTTTCGGAACGCCAAATATAAAAGTGTTGATAACTTTTGAAAAACACTTCAGACAGCTTAGATTTGATGTGCAACTACTAGAAAGACCCTTTCTGCTATAGTGGGAGGTTAAAATTTCATGTTCTGAAGCTTCCCTGAAAAGTTATGGCACAATGCACAAAAACGCTTTTCAGCCTGAGATAAGGTGGGTTTCGGAACGCCAAACATAAAAGTGTTGATAACTTTCGAAAAACACTTCAGACAGCTTAGATTTGATGTGCACCTACTAGAAAGACACTTTCTGCTATAGTGGGAGGTTAAAATTTCATGTTCTGAAGCTTCCCTGAAAAGTTATGGCACAATGCGTAAAAACGCTTTTCAGCCTGAGATAAGGTGGGTTTCGGAACGCCAAACATAAAAGTGTTGAAAACTTTGGAAAAACACTTCAGACAGTTTAGATTTGATGTGCAACTACTAGAAAGACCCTTTCTGCTATAGTGGGAGGTTAAAATTTCATGTTCTGAAGCTTCCCTGAAAAGTTATGGCACAATGCGTAAAAACGCTTTTCAGCCTGAGATAAGGTGGGTTTCGGAACGCCAAACATAAAAGTGTTGATAACTTTGGAAAAACACTTCAGACAGTTTAGATTTGATGTGCAACTACTAGAAAGACCCTTTCTGCTATAGTGGGAGGTTAAAATTTCATGTTCTGAAGCTTTCCTGAAAAGTTATGGCACAATGCGTAAAAACGCTTTTCAGCCTGAGATAAGGTGGGTTTCGGAACGCCAAACATAAAAGTGTTGATAACTTTGGAAAAACACTTCAGACAGTTTAGATTTGATGTGCAACTACTAGAAAGACCCTTTCTGCTATAGTGGGAGGTTAAAATTTCATGTTCTGAAGCTTCCCTGAAAAGTTATGGCACAATGCACAAAAACGCTTTTCAGCCTGAGATAAGGTGGGTTTCGGAACGCCAAATATAAAAGTGTTGATAACTTTTGAAAAACACTTCAGACAGCTTAGATTTGATGTGCAACTACTAGAAAGACCCTTTCTGCTATAGTGGGAGGTTAAAATTTCATGTTCTGAAGCTTCCCTGAAAAGTTATGGCACAATGCACAAAAACGCTTTTCAGCCTGAGATAAGGTGGGTTTCGGAACGCCAAACATAAAAGTGTTGATAACTTTCGAAAAACACTTCAGACAGCTTAGATTTGATGTGCACCTACTAGAAAGACACTTTCTGCTATAGTGGGAGGTTAAAATTTCATGTTCTGAAGCTTCCCTGAAAAGTTATGGCACAATGCGTAAAAACGCTTTTCAGCCTGAGATAAGGTGGGTTTCGGAACGCCAAACATAAAAGTGTTGAAAACTTTGGAAAAACACTTCAGACAGTTTAGATTTGATGTGCAACTACTAGAAAGACCCTTTCTGCTATAGTGGGAGGTTAAAATTTCATGTTCTGAAGATTCCCTGAAAAGTTATGGCACAATGCACAAAAACGCTTTTCAGCCTGAGATAAGGTGGGTTTCGGAACGCCAAACATAAAAGTGTTGATAACTTTGGAAAAACACTTCAGACAGCTTAGATTTGATGTGCAACTACTAGAAAGACCCTTTCTGCTATAGTGGGAGGTTAAAATTTCATGTTCTGAAGCTTCCCTGAAAAGTTATGGCACAATGCACAAAAACGCTTTTCAGCCTGAGATAAGGTGGGTTTCGGAACGCCAAACATAAAAGTGTTGATAACTTTGGAAAAACACTTCAGACAGCTTAGATTTGATGTGCACCTACTAGAAAGACCCTTTCTGCTATAGTGGGAGGTTAAAATTTCATGTTCTGAAGCTTCCCTGAAAAGTTATGGCACAATGCACAAAAACGCTTTTCAGCCTGAGATAAGGTGGGTTTCGGAACGCCAAACATAAAAGTGTTAATAACTTTGGAAAACCACTTCAGACAGTTTAGATTTTATGTGCAACTACTCGAAAGACCCTTTCTGCTATAGTGGGAGGTTAAAATTTCATGTTCTGAAGCTTCCCTGAAAAGTTATGGCACAATGCACAAAAACGCTTTTCAGCCTGAGATAAGGTGGGTTTCGGAACGCCAAACATAAAAGTGTTAATAACTTTGGAAAAACACTTCAGACAGTTTAGATTTGATGTGCAACTACTAGAAAGCCCCTTTTTGCTATAGTGGGAGGTTAAAATTTCATGTTCTGAAGCTTCCCTGAAAAGTTATGGCACAATGCGTAAAAACGCTTTTCAGCCTGAGATAAGGTGGGTTTCGGAACGCCAAACATAAAAGTGTTGATAACTTTCGAAAAACACTTCAGACAGCTTAGATTTGATGTGCACCTACTAGAAAGACCCTTTCTGCTATAGTGGGAGGTTAAAATTTCATGTTCTGAAGCTTCCCTGAAAAGTTATGGCACAATGCACAAAAACGCTTTTCAGCCTGAGATAAGGTGGGTTTCGGAACGCCAAACATAAAAGTGTTAATAACTTTGGAAAAACACTTCAGACAGTTTAGATTTGATGTGCAACTACTAGAAAGACCCTTTCTGCTATAGTGGGAGGTTAAAATTTCATGTTCTGAAGCTTCCCTGAAAAGTTATGGCACAATCCACAAAAACGCTTTTCAGCCTGAGATAAGGTGGGTTTCGGAACGCCAAACATAAAAGTGTTGATAACTTTCGAAAAACACTTCAGACAGTTTAGATTTGATGTGCAACTACTAGAAAGACCCTTTCTGCTATAGTGGGAGGTTAAAATTTCATGTTCTGAAGCTTCCCTGAAAAGTTATGGCACAATGCACAAAAACGCTTTTCAGCCTGAGATAAGGTGGGTTTCGGAACGCCAAACATAAAAGTGTTGATAACTTTCGAAAAACACTTCAGACAGTTTAGATTTGATGTGCACCTACTAGAAAGACCCTTTCTGCTATAGTGGGAGGTTAAAATTTCATGTTCTGAAGCTTCCCTGAAAAGTTATGGCACAATGCGTAAAAACGCTTTTCAGCCTGAGATAAGGTGGGTTTCGGAACGCCAAACATAAAAGTGTTGATAACTTTGGAAAAACACTTCAGACAGTTTAGATTTGATGTGCAACTACTAGAAAGACCCTTTCTGCTATAGTGGGAGGTTAAAATTTCATGTTCTGAAGCTTCCCTGAAAAGTTATGGCACAATGCACAAAAACGCTTTTCAGCCTGAGAGAAGGTGGGTTTCGGAACGCCAAACATAAAAGTGTTGAAAACTTTGGAAAAACACTTCAGACAGTTTAGATTTGATGTGCAACTACTAGAAAGACCCTTTCTGCTATAGTGGGAGGTTAAAATTTCATGTTCTGAAGATTCCCTGAAAAGTTATGGCACAATGCACAAAAACGCTTTTCAGCCTGAGATAAGGTGGGTTTCGGAACGCCAAACATAAAAGTGTTGATAACTTTGGAAAAACACTTCAGACAGCTTAGATTTGATGTGCAACTACTAGAAAGACCCTTTCTGCTATAGTGGGAGGTTAAAATTTCATGTTCTGAAGCTTCCCTGAAAAGTTATGGCACAATGCACAAAAACGCTTTTCAGCCTGAGATAAGGTGGGTTTCGGAACGCCAAACATAAAAGTGTTGATAACTTTGGAAAAACACTTCAGACAGCTTAGATTTGATGTGCACCTACTAGAAAGACCCTTTCTGCTATAGTGGGAGGTTAAAATTTCATGTTCTGAAGCTTCCCTGAAAAGTTATGGCACAATGCACAAAAACGCTTTTCAGCCTGAGATAAGGTGGGTTTCGGAACGCCAAACATAAAAGTGTTAATAACTTTGGAAAACCACTTCAGACAGTTTAGATTTTATGTGCAACTACTCGAAAGACCCTTTCTGCTATAGTGGGAGGTTAAAATTTCATGTTCTGAAGCTTCCCTGAAAAGTTATGGCACAATGCACAAAAACGCTTTTCAGCCTGAGATAAGGTGGGTTTCGGAACGCCAAACATAAAAGTGTTAATAACTTTGGAAAAACACTTCAGACAGTTTAGATTTGATGTGCAACTACTAGAAAGCCCCTTTTTGCTATAGTGGGAGGTTAAAATTTCATGTTCTGAAGCTTCCCTGAAAAGTTATGGCACAATGCGTAAAAACGCTTTTCAGCCTGAGATAAGGTGGGTTTCGGAACGCCAAACATAAAAGTGTTGATAACTTTCGAAAAACACTTCAGACAGCTTAGATTTGATGTGCACCTACTAGAAAGACCCTTTCTGCTATAGTGGGAGGTTAAAATTTCATGTTCTGAAGCTTCCCTGAAAAGTTATGGCACAATGCACAAAAACGCTTTTCAGCCTGAGATAAGGTGGGTTTCGGAACGCCAAACATAAAAGTGTTAATAACTTTGGAAAAACACTTCAGACAGTTTAGATTTGATGTGCAACTACTAGAAAGACCCTTTCTGCTATAGTGGGAGGTTAAAATTTCATGTTCTGAAGCTTCCCTGAAAAGTTATGGCACAATCCACAAAAACGCTTTTCAGCCTGAGATAAGGTGGGTTTCGGAACGCCAAACATAAAAGTGTTGATAACTTTCGAAAAACACTTCAGACAGTTTAGATTTGATGTGCAACTACTAGAAAGACCCTTTCTGCTATAGTGGGAGGTTAAAATTTCATGTTCTGAAGCTTCCCTGAAAAGTTATGGCACAATGCACAAAAACGCTTTTCAGCCTGAGATAAGGTGGGTTTCGGAACGCCAAACATAAAAGTGTTGATAACTTTCGAAAAACACTTCAGACAGTTTAGATTTGATGTGCACCTACTAGAAAGACCCTTTCTGCTATAGTGGGAGGTTAAAATTTCATGTTCTGAAGCTTCCCTGAAAAGTTATGGCACAATGCGTAAAAACGCTTTTCAGCCTGAGATAAGGTGGGTTTCGGAACGCCAAACATAAAAGTGTTGATAACTTTGGAAAAACACTTCAGACAGTTTAGATTTGATGTGCAACTACTAGAAAGACCCTTTCTGCTATAGTGGGAGGTTAAAATTTCATGTTCTGAAGCTTCCCTGAAAAGTTATGGCACAATGCACAAAAACGCTTTTCAGCCTGAGATAAGGTGGGTTTCGGAACGCCAAACATAAAAGTGTTGATAACTTTTGAAAAACACTTCAGACAGCTTAGATTTGATGTGCAACTACTAGAAAGACCCTTTCTGCTATAGTGGGAGGTTAAAATTTCATGTTCTGAAGCTTCCCTGAAAAGTTATGGCACAATGCACAAAAACGCTTTTCAGCCTGAGATAAGGTGGGTTTCGGAACGCCAAACATAAAAGTGTTAATAACTTTGGAAAAACACTTCAGACAGTTTAGATTTGATGTGCAACTACTAGAAAGACCCATTCTGCTATAGTGGGAGGTTAAAATTTCATGTTCTGAAGCTTCCCTGAAAAGTTATGGCACAATCCACAAAAACGCTTTTCAGCCTGAGATAAAGTGGGTTTCGGAACGCCAAACATAAAAGTGTTGATAACTTTCGAAAAACACTTCAGACAGTTTAGATTTGATGTGCAACTACTAGAAAGACCCTTTCTGCTATAGTGGGAGGTTAAAATTTCATGTTCTGAAGCTTCCCTGAAAAGTTATGGCACAATGCACAAAAACGCTTTTCAGCCTGAGATAAGGTGGGTTTCGGAACGCCAAACATAAAAGTGTTGATAACTTTCGAAAAACTCTTCAGACAGTTTAGATTTGATGTGCACCTACTAGAAAGACCCTTTCTGCTATAGTGGGAGGTTAAAATTTCATGTTCTGAAGCTTCCCTGAAAAGTTATGGCACAATGCGTAAAAACGCTTTTCAGCCTGAGATAAGGTGGGTTTCGGAACGCCAAACATAAAAGTGTTGATAACTTTGGAAAAACACTTCAGACAGTTTAGATTTGATGTGCAACTACTAGAAAGACCCTTTCTGCTATAGTGGGAGGTTAAAATTTCATGTTCTGAAGCTTCCCTGAAAAGTTATGGCACAATGCACAAAAACGCTTTTCAGCCTGAGAGAAGGTGGGTTTCGGAACGCCAAACATAAAAGTGTTGATAACTTTTGAAAAACACTTCAGACAGCTTAGATTTGATGTGCAACTACTAGAAAGACCCTTTCTGCTATAGTGTGAGGTTAAAATTTCATGTTCTGAAGCTTCCCTGAAAAGTTATGGCACAATGCACAAAAACGCTTTTCAGCCTGAGATAAGGTGGGTTTCGGAACGCCAAACATAAAAGTGTTAATAACTTTGGAAAAACACTTCAGACAGTTTAGATTTGATGTGCAACTACTAGAAAGACCCTTTCTGCTATAGTGGGAGGTTAAAATTTCAAGTTCTGAAGCTTCCCTGAAAAGTTATGGCACAATCCACAAAAACGCTTTTCAGCCTGAGATAAGGTGGGTTTCGGAACGCCAAACATAAAAGTGTTGATAACTTTGGAAAAACACTTCAGACAGTTTAGATTTGATGTGCAACTACTAGAAAGACCCTTTCTGCTATAGTTGGAGGTTAAAATTTCATGTTCTGAAGCTTCCCTGAAAAGTTATGGCACAATGCGTAAAAACGCTTTTCAGCCTGAGATAAGGTGGGTTTCGGAACGCCAAACATAAAAGTGTTGATAACTTTGGAAAAACACTTCAGACAGTTTAGATTTGATGTGCAACTACTAGAAAGACCCTTTCTGCTATAGTGTGAGGTTAAAATTTCATGTTCTGAAGCTTCCCTGAAAAGTTATGGCACAATGCACAAAAACGCTTTTCAGCCTGAGATAAGGTGGGTTTCGGAACGCCAAACATAAAAGTGTTAATAACTTTGGAAAAACACTTCAGACAGTTTAGATTTGATGTGCAACTACTAGAAAGACCCTTTCTGCTATAGTGGGAGGTTAAAATTTCATGTTCTGAAGCTTCCCTGAAAAGTTACGGCACAATGCACAAAAACGCCTTTCAGCCTGAGATAAGGTGGGTTTCGGAACGCCAAACATAAAAGTGTTAATAACTTTGGAAAAACACTTCAGACAGTTTAGATTTGATGTGCAACTACTAGAAAGACCCTTTCTGCTATAGTGGGAGGTTAAAATTTCATGTTCTGAAGCTTCCCTGAAAAGTTATGGCACAATGCGTAAAAACGCTTTTCAGCCTGAGATAAGGTGGGTTTCGGAACGCCAAACATAAAAGTGTTGATAACTTTGGAAAAACACTTCAGACAGTTTAGATTTGATGTGCAACTACTAGAAAGACTCTTTCTGCTATAGTGGGAGGTTAAAATTTCATGTTCTGAAGCTTCCCTGAAAAGTTATGGCACAATGCACAAAAACGCTTTTCAGCCTGAGATAAGGTGGGTTTCGGAACGCCAAACATAAAAGTGTTGATAACTTTGGAAAAACACTTCAGACAGTTTAGATTTGATGTGCAACTACTCGAAAGACTCTTTCTGCTATAGTGTGAGGTTAAAATTTCATGTTCTGAAGCTTCCCTGAAAAGTTATGGCACAATGCACAAAAACGCCTTTCAGCCTGAGATAAGGTGGGTTTCGGAACGCCAAACATAAAAGTGTTAATAACTTTGGAAAAACACTTCAGACAGTTTAGATTTGATGTGCAACTACTAGAAAGACCCTTTCTGCTATAGTGGGAGGTTAAAATTTCATGTTCTGAAGCTTCCCTGAAAAGTTATGGCACAATGCACAAAAACGCTTTTCAGCCTGAGATAAGGTGGGTTTCGGAACGCCAAACATGAAAGTGTTGATAACTTTCGAAAAACACTTCAGACAGCTTAGATTTGATGTGCACCTACTAGAAAGACCCTTTCTGCTATAGTGGGAAGTTAAAATTTCATGTTCTGAAGCTTCCCTGAAAAGTTATGGCACAATGCGTAAAAACGCTTTTCAGCCTGAGATAAGGTGGGTTTCGGAACGCCAAACATAAAAGTGTTGATAACTTTCGAAAAACACTTCAGACAGTTTAGATTTGATGTGCAACTACTAGAAAGACCCTTTCTGCTATAGTGGGAGGTTAAAATTTCATGTTCTGAAGCTTTCCTGAAAAGTTATGGCACAATGCACAAAAACGCTTTTCAGCCTGAGATAAGGTGGGTTTCAGAACGCCAAACATGACAGTGTTGATAACTTTCGAAAAACACTTCAGACAGCTTAGATTTGATGTGCACCTACTAGAAAGACCCTTTCTGCTATAGTGGGAGGTTAAAATTTCATGTTCTGAAGCTTCCCTGAAAACTTATGGCACAATGCGTAAAAACGCTTTTCAGCCTGAGATAAGGTGGGTTTCGGAACGCCAAACATAAAAGTGTTGATAACTTTGGAAAAACACTTCAGACAGTTTAGATTTGATGTGCAACTACTAGAAAGACCCTTTCTGCTATAGTGGGAGGTTAAAATTTCATGTTCTGAAGCTTCCCTGAAAAGTTATGGCACAATGCACAAAAACGCTTTTCAGCCTGAGATAAGGTGGGTTTCGGAACGCCAAACATAAAAGTGTTAATAACTTTGGAAAAACACTTCAGACAGTTTAGATTTGATGTGCAACTACTAGAAAGACCCTTTCTGCTATAGTGGGAGGTTAAAATTTCATGTTCTGAAGCTTCCCTGAAAAGTTATGGCACAATGCACAAAAACGCTTTTCAGCCTGAGATAAGGTGGGTTTCGGAACGCCAAACATAAAAGTGTTGATAACTTTCGAAAAACACTTCAGACAGCTTAGATTTGATGTGCAACTACTAGAAAGACCCTTTCTGCTATAGTGGGAGGTTAAAATTTCATGTTCTGAAGCTTCCCTGAAAAGTTATGGCACAATGCACAAAAACGCTTTTCAGCCTGAGATAAGGTGGGTTTCGGAACGCCAAACATAAAAGTGTTGATAACTTTGGAAAAACACTTCAGACAGTTTAGATTTGATGTGCAACTACTAGAAAGACCCTTTCTGCTATAGTTGGAGCTTAAAATTTCATGTTCTGAAGCTTCCCTGAAAAGTTATGGCACAATGCACAAAAACGTTTTTCAGCCTGAGATAAGGTGGGTTTCGGAACGCCAAACATAAAAGTGTTAATAACTTTGGGAAAACACTTCAGACAGTTTAGATTTGATGTGCAACTACTAGAAAGACCCTTTCTGCTATAGTGGGAGGTTAAAATTTCATGTTCTGAAGCTTCCCTGAAAAGTTATGGCACAATGCACAAAAACGCTTTTCAGCCTGAGATAAGGTGGGTTTCGGAACGCCAAACATAAAAGTGTTGATAACTTTGGAAAAACACTTCAGACAGTTTAGATTTGATGTGCAACTACTAGAAAGACCCTTTCTGCTATAGTTGGAGGTTAAAATTTCATGTTCTGAAGCTTTCCTGAAAAGTTATGGCACAATGCACAAAAACGCTTTTCAGCCTGAGATAAGGTGGGTTTCGGAACGCCAAACATAAAAGTGTTGATAACTTTGGAAAAACACTTCAGACAGTTTAGATTTGATGTGCAACTACTAGAAAGACCCTTTCTGCTATAGTGTGAGGTTAAAATTTCATGTTCTGAAGCTTCCCTGAAAAGTTATGGCACAATGCACAAAAACGCTTTTCAGCCTGAGATAAGGTGGGTTTCGGAACGCCAAACATAAAAGTGTTAATAACTTTGGAAAAACACTTCAGACAGTTTAGATTTGATGTGCACCTACTAGAAAGACCCTTTCTGCTATAGTGGGAGGTTAAAATTTCATGTTCTGAAGCTTCCCTGAAAAGTTATGGCACAATGCACAAAAACGCTTTTCAGCCTGAGATAAGGTGGGTTTCGGAACGCCAAACATAAAAGTGTTAATAACTTTGGGAAAACACTTCAGACAGTTTAGATTTGATGTGCAACTACTAGAAAGACCCTTTCTGCTATAGTGGGAGGTTAAAATTTCATGTTCTGAAGCTTCCCTGAAAAGTTATGGCACAATGCACAAAAACGCTTTTCAGCCTGAGATAAGGTGGGTTTCGGAACGCCAAAAATAAAAGTGTTGATAACTTTCGAAAAACACTTCAGACAGCTTAGATTTGATGTGCAACTACTAGAAAGACCCTTTCTGCTATAGTGGGAGGTTAAAATTTCATGTTCTGAAGCTTCCCTGAAAAGTTATGGCACAATGCACAAAAACGCTTTTCAGCCTGAGATAAGGTGGGTTTCGGAACGCCAAACATAAAAGTGTTGATAACTTTGGAAAAACACTTCAGACAGTTTAGATTTGATGTGCAACTACTAGAAAGACCCTTTCTGCTATAGTTGGAGGTTAAAATTTCATGTTCTGAAGCTTTCCTGAAAAGTTATGGCACAATGCACAAAAACGCTTTTCAGCCTGAGATAAGGTGGGTTTCGGAACGCCAAACATAAAAGTGTTGATAACTTTGGAAAAACACTTCAGACAGTTTAGATTTGATGTGCAACTACTAGAAAGACCCTTTCTGCTATAGTGTGAGGTTAAAATTTCATGTTCTGAAGCTTCCCTGAAAAGTTATGGCACAATGCACAAAAACGCTTTTCAGCCTGAGATAAGGTGGGTTTCGGAACGCCAAACATAAAAGTGTTAATAACTTTGGAAAAACACTTCAGACAGTTTAGATTTGATGTGCAACTGCTAGAAAGACCCTTTCTGCTATAGTGGGAGGTTAAAATTTCATGTTCTGACGCTTCCCTGAAAAGTTATGGCACAATGCACAAAAACGCTTTTCAGCCTGAGATAAGGTGGGTTTCGGAACGCCAAACATAAAAGTGTTAATAACTTTGGAAAAACACTTCAGACAGTTTAGATTTGATGTGCACCTACTAGAAAGACCCTTTCTGCTATAGTGGGAGGTTAAAATTTCATGTTCTGAAGCTTCCCTGAAAAGTTATGGCACAATGCACAAAAACGCTTTTCAGCCTGAGATAAGGTGGGTTTCGGAACGCCAAACATAAAAGTGTTGATAACTTTCGAAAAACACTTCAGACAGCTTAGATTTGATGTGCACCTACTAGAAAGACACTTTCTGCTATAGTGGGAGGTTAAAATTTCATGTTCTGAAGCTTCCCTGAAAAGTTATGGCACAATGCGTAAAAACGCTTTTCAGCCTGAGATAAGGTGGGTTTCGGAACGCCAAACATAAAAGTGTTGATAACTTTGGAAAAACACTTCAGACAGTTTAGATTTGATGTGCAACTACTAGAAAGACCCTTTCTGCTATAGTGGGAGGTTAAAATTTCATGTTCTGAAGCTTCCCTGAAAAGTTATGGCACAATGCACAAAAACGCTTTTCAGCCTGAGGTAAGGTGGGTTTCGGAACGCCAAACATAAAAGTGTTGATAACTTTGGAAAAACACTTCAGACAGTTTAGATTTGATGTGCAACTACTAGAAAGACCCTTTCTGCTATAGTTGGAGGTTAAAATTTCATGTTCTGAAGCTTTCCTGAAAAGTTATGGCACAATGCACAAAAACGCTTTTCAGCCTGAGATAAGGTGGGTTTCGGAACGCCAAACATAAAAGTGTTGATAACTTTGGAAAAACACTTCAGACAGTTTAGATTTGATGTGCAACTACTAGAAAGACCCTTTCTGCTATAGTGTGAGGTTAAAATTTCATGTTCTGAAGCTTCCCTGAAAAGTTATGGCACAATGCACAAAAACGCTTTTCAGCCTGAGATAAGGTGGGTTTCGGAACGCCAAACATAAAAGTGTTAATAACTTTGGAAAAACACTTCAGACAGTTTAGATTTGATGTGCAACTACTAGAAAGACCCTTTCTGCTATAGTGGGAGGTTAAAATTTCATGTTCTGAAGCTTCCCTGAAAAGTTATGGCACAATGCACAAAAACGCTTTTCAGCCTGAGATAAGGTGGGTTTCGGAACGCCAAACATAAAAGTGTTAATAACTTTGGAAAAACACTTCAGACAGTTTAGATTTGATGTGCAACTACTAGAAAGACCCTTTCTGCTATAGTGGGAGGTTAAAATTTCATGTTCTGAAGCTTCCCTGAAAAGTTATGGCACAATGCGTAAAAACGCTTTTCAGCCTGAGATAAGGTGGGTTTCGGAACGCCAAACATAAAAGTGTTGATAACTTTGGAAAAACACTTCAGACAGTTTAGATTTGATGTGCAACTACTAGAAAGACTCTTTCTGCTGTAGTGGGAGGTTAAAATTTCATGTTCTGAAGCTTCCCTGAAAAGTTATGGCACAATGCGCAAAAACGCTTTTCAGTCTGAGATAAGGTGGGTTTCGGAACGCCAAACATAAAAGTGTTGATAACTTTTGAAAAACACTTCAGACAGCTTAGATTTGATGTGCAACTACTAGAAAGACCCTTTCTGCTATAGTGGGAGGTTAAAATTTCATGTTCTGAAGCTTCCCTGAAAAGTTATGGCACAATGCACAAAAACGCTTTTCAGCCTGAGATAAGGTGGGTTTCGGAACGCCAAACATAAAAGTGTTGATAACTTTCGAAAAACACTTCAGACAGCTTAGATTTGATGTGCACCTACTAGAAAGACACTTTCTGCTATAGTGGGAGGTTAAAATTTCATGTTCTGAAGCTTCCCTGAAAAGTTATGGCACAATGCGTAAAAACGCTTTTCAGCCTGAGATAAGGTGGGTTTCGGAACGCCAAACATAAAAGTGTTGATAACTTTGGAAAAACACTTCAGACAGTTTAGATTTGATGTGCAACTACTAGAAAGACCCTTTCTGCTATAGTGGGAGGTTAAAATTTCATGTTCTGAAGCTTCCCTGAAAAGTTATGGCACAATGCACAAAAACGCTTTTCAGCCTGAGATAAGGTGGGTTTCGGAACGCCAAACATAAAAGTGTTGATAACTTTGGAAAAACACTTCAGACAGCATAGATTTGATGTGCAACTACTAGAAAGACCTTTTCTGCTATAGTGGGAGGTTAAAATTTCATGTTCTGAAGCTTCCCTGAAAAGTTATGGCACAATGCACAAAAACGCTTTTCAGCCTGAGATAAGGTGGGTTTCGGAACGCCAAACATAAAAGTGTTGATAACTTTGGAAAAACACTTCAGATAGCTTAGATTTGATGTGCACCTACTAGAAAGACCCTTTCTGCTATAGTGGGAGGTTAAAATTTCATGTTCTGAAGCTTCCCTGAAAAGTTATGGCACAATGCACAAAAACGCTTTTCAGCCTGAGATAAGGTGGGTTTCGGAACGCCAAACATAAAAGTGTTGATAACTTTGGAAAAACACTTCAGACAGTTTAGATTTGATGTGCAACTACTAGAAAGACCCTTTCTGCTATAGTGGGAGGTTAAAATTTCATGTTCTGAAGCTTCCCTGAAAAGTTATGGCACAATGCACAAAAACGCTTTTCAGCCTGAGATAAGGTGGGTTTCGGAACGCCAAACATAAAAGTGTTAATAACTTTGGAAAAACACTTCAGACAGCTTAGATATGATGTGCAACTACTAGAAAGACCCTTTCTGCTATAGTGGGAGGTTAAAATGTCATGTTCTGAAGCTTCCCTGAAAAGTTATGGCACAATGCACAAAAACGCTTTTCAGCCTGAGATAAGGTGGGTTTCGGAACGCCAAACATAAAAGTGTTAATAACTTTGGAAAAACACTTCAGACAGTTTAGATTTGATGTGCAACTACTAGAAAGACCCTTTCTGCTATAGTGGGAGGTTAAAATTTCATGTTCTTAAGCTTCCCTGAAAAGTTATGGCACAATGCACAAAAACGCTTTTCAGCCTGAGATAAGGTGGGTTTCGGAACGCCAAACATAAAAGTGTTGATAACTTTCGAAAAACACTTCAGACAGCTTAGATTTGATGTGCACCTACTAGAAAGACCCTTTCTGCTATAGTGGGAGGTTAAAATTTCATGTTCTGAAGCTTCCCTGAAAAGTTATGGCACAATGAGTAAAAACGCTTTTCAGCCTGAGATAAGGTGGGTTTCGGAACGCCAAACATAAAAGTGTTGATAACTTTGGAAAAACACTTCAGACAGTTTAGATTTGATGTGCAACTACTAGAAAGACCCTTTCTGCTATAGTGGGAGGTTAAAATTTCATGTTCTGAAGCTTCCCTGAAAAGTTATGGCACAATGCACAAAAACGCTTTTCAGCCTGAGATAAGGTGGGTTTCGGAACGCCAAACATAAAAGTGTTGATAACTTTGGAAAAACACTTCAGACAGTTTAGATTTGATGTGCAACTACTAGAAAGACCCTTTCTGCTATAATGGGAGGTTAAAATTTCATGTTCTGAAGCTTCCCTGAAAAGTTATGGCACAATGCACAAAAACGCTTTTCAGCCTGAGATAAGGTGGGTTTCGGAACGCCAAACATAAAAGTGTTAATAACTTTGGAAAAACACTTCAGACAGCTTAGATTTGATGTGCAACTACTAGAAAGACACTTTCTGCTATAGTGGGAGGTTAAAATTTCATGTTCTGAAGCTTCCCTGAAAAGTTATGGCACAATGCACAAAAACGCTTTTCAGCCTGAGATAAGGTGGGTTTCGGAACGCCAAACATAAAAGTGTTAATAACTTTGGAAAAACACTTCAGACAGTTTAGATTTGATGTGCAACTACTAGAAAGACCATATCTGCTATAGTGGGAGGTTAAAATTTCATGTTCTGAAGCTTCCCTGAAAAGTTATGGCACAATGCACAAAAACGCTTTTCAGCCTGAGATAAGGTGGGTTTCGGAACGCCAAACATAAAAGTGTTGATAACTTTCGAAAAACACTTCAGAGAGCTTAGATTTGATGTGCACCTACTAGAAAGACCCTTTCTGCTATAGTGGGAGGTTAAAATTTCATGTTCTGAAGCTTCCCTGAAAAGTTATGGCACAATGCGTAAAAACGCTTTTCAGCCTGAGATAAGGTGGGTTTCGGAACGCCAAACATAAAAGTGTTGATAACTTTGGAAAAACACTTCAGATAGCTTAGATTTGATGTGCAACTACTAGAAAGACCCTTTCTGCTATAGTGGGAGGTTAAAATTTCATGTTCTGAAGCTTCCCTGAAAAGTTATGGCACAATGCACAAAAACGCTTTTCAGCCTGAGATAAGGTGGGTTTCGGAACGCCAAACATAAAAGTGTTAATAACTATGGAAAAACACTTCAGACAGTTTAGATTTGATGTGCAACTACCAGAAAGACCCTTTCTGCTATAGTGGGAGGTTAAAATTTCATGTTCTGAAGCTTCCCTGAAAAGTTATGGCACAATGCACAAAAACGCTTTTCAGCCTGAGATAAGGTGGGTTTCGGAACGCCAAACATAAAAGTGTTAATAACTTTGGAAAAACCCTTCAGACAGCTTAGATATGATGTGCAACTACTAGAAAGACCCTTTCTGCTATAGTGGGAGGTTAAAATGTCATGTTCTGAAGCTTCCCTGAAAAGTTATGGCACAATGCACAAAAACGCTTTTCAGCCTGAGATAAGGTGGGTTTCGGAACGCCAAACATAAAAGTGTTAATAACTTTGGAAAAACACTTCAGACAGTTTAGATTTGATGTGCAACTACTAGAAAGACCCTTTCTGCTATAGTGGGAGGTTAAAATTTCATGTTCTTAAGCTTCCCTGAAAAGTTATGGCACAATGCACAAAAACGCTTTTCAGCCTGAGATAAGGTGGGTTTCGGAACGCCAAACATAAAAGTGTTGATAACTTTCGAAAAACACTTCAGACAGCTTAGATTTGATGTGCACCTACTAGAAAGACCCTTTCTGCTATAGTGGGAGGTTAAAATTTCATGTTCTGAAGCTTCCCTGAAAAGTTATGGCACAATGAGTAAAAACGCTTTTCAGCCTGAGATAAGGTGGGTTTCGGAACGCCAAACATAAAAGTGTTGATAACTTTGGAAAAACACTTCAGACAGTTTAGATTTGATGTGCAACTACTAGAAAGACCCTTTCTGCTATAGTGGGAGGTTAAAATTTCATGTTCTGAAGCTTCCCTGAAAAGTTATGGCACAATGCACAAAAACGCTTTTCAGCCTGAGATAAGGTGGGTTTCGGAACGCCAAACATAAAAGTGTTGATAACTTTGGAAAAACACTTCAGACAGTTTAGATTTGATGTGCAACTACTAGAAAGACCCTTTCTGCTATAGTGGGAGGTTAAAATTTCATGTTCTGAAGCTTCCCTGAAAAGTTATGGCACAATGCACAAAAACGCTTTTCAGCCTGAGATAAGGTGGGTTTCGGAACGCCAAACATAAAAGTGTTAATAACTTTGGAAAAACACTTCAGACAGCTTAGATTTGATGTGCAACTACTAGAAAGACCCTTTCTGCTATAGTGGGAGGTTAAAATTTCATGTTCTGAAGCTTCCCTGAAAAGTTATGGCACAATGCGTAAAAACGCTTTTCAGCCTGAGATAAGGTGGGTTTCGGAACGCCAAACATAAAAGTGTTGATAACTTTGGAAAAACACTTCAGACAGTTTAGATTTGATGTGCAACTACTAGAAAGACCCTTTCTGCTATAGTGGGAGGTTAAAATTTCATGTTCTGAAGCTTCCCTGAAAAGTTATGGCACAATGCACAAAAACGCTTTTCAGCCTGAGATAAGGTGGGTTTCGGAACGCCAAACATAAAAGTGTTAATAACTTTGGAAAAACACTTCAGACAGTTTAGATTTGATGTGCAACTACTAGAAAGACCCTTTCTGCTATAGTGGGAGGTTAAAATTTCATGTTCTGAAGCTTCCCTGAAAAGTTATGGCACAATGCACAAAAACGCCTTTCAGCCTGAGATAAGGTGGGTTTCGGAACGCCAAACATAAAAGTGTTAATAACTTTGGAAAAACACTTCAGACAGCTTAGATTTGATGTGCAACTACTAGAAAGACCCTTTCTGCTATAGTGGGAGGTTAAAATTTCATGTTCTGAAGCTTCCCTGAAAAGTTATGGCACAATGCGTAAAAACGCTTTTCAGCCTGAGATAAGGTGGGTTTCGGAACGCCAAACATAAAAGTGTTGATAACTTTGGAAAAACACTTCAGACAGTTTAGATTTGATGTGCAACTACTAGAAAGACCCTTTCTGCTATAGTGGGAGGTTAAAATTTCATGTTCTGAAGCTTCCCTGAAAAGTTATGGCACAATGCACAAAAACGCTTTTCAGCCTGAGATAAGGTGGGTTTCGGAACGCCAAACATAAAAGTGTTAATAACTTTGGAAAAACACTTCAGACAGTTTAGATTTGATGTGCAACTACTAGAAAGACCCTTTCTGCTATAGTGGGAGGTTAAAATTTCATGTTCTGAAGCTTCCCTGAAAAGTTATGGCACAATGCACAAAAACGCCTTTCAGCCTGAGATAAGGTGGGTTTCGGAACGGCAAACATAAAAGTGTTAATAACTTTGGAAAAACACTTCAGACAGTTTAGATTTGATGTGCAACTACTAGAAAGACCCTTTCTGCTATAGTGGGAGGTTAAAATTTCATGTTCTGAAGCTTCCCTGAAAAGTTATGGCACAATGCACAAAAACGCTTTTCAGCCTGAGATAAGGTGGGTTTCGGAACGCCAAACATAAAAGTGTTGATGACTTTCGAAAAACACTTCAGACAGCTTAGATTTGATGTGCACCTACTAGAAAGACCCTTTCTGCTCTAGTGTGAGGTTAAAATTTCATGTTCTGAAGCTTCCCTGAAAAGTTATGGCACAATGCGTAAAAACGCTTTTCAGCCTGAGATAAGGTGGGTTTCGGAACGCCAAACATAAAAGTGTTGATAACTTTGCAAAAACACTTCAGACAGTTTAGATTTGATGTGCAACTACTAGAAAGACCCTTTCTGCTATAGTGGGAGGTTAAAATTTCATGTTCTGAAGCTTTCCTGAAAAGTTATGGCACAATGCACAAAAACGCTTTTCAGCCTGAGATAAGTTGGGTTTCGGAACGCCAAACATAAAAGTGTTGATAACTTTCGAAAAACACTTCAGACAGCTTAGATTTGATGTGCAACTACAAGAAAGACCCTTTCTGCTATAGTGGGAGGTTAAAATTTCATGTTCTGAAGCTTCCCTGAAAAGTTATGGCACAATGCACAAAAACGCTTTTCAGCCTGAGATAAGGTGGGTTTCGGAACGCCAAACATAAAAGTGTTGATAACTTTTGAAAAACACTTCAGACAGCTTAGATTTGATGTGCAACTACTAGAAAGACCCTTTCTGCTATAGTGGGAGGTTAAAATTTCATGTTCTGAAGCTTCCCTGAAAAGTTATGGCACAATGCACAAAAACGCTTTTCAGCCTGAGATAAGGTGGGTTTCGGAACGCCAAACATAAAAGTGTTGATAACTTTCGAAAAACACTTCAGACAGCTTAGATTTGATGTGCACCTACTAGAAAGACCCTTTCTGCTATAGTGGGAGGTTAAAATTTCATGTTCTAAAGCTTCCCTGAAAAGTTATGGCACAATGCACAAAAACGCTTTTCAGCCTGAGATAAGGTGGGTTTCGGAACGCCAAACATAAAAGTGTTAATAACTTTGGAAAAACACTTCAGACAGTTTAGATTTGATGTGCAACTACTAGAAAGTCACTTTCTGCTATAGTGGGAGGTTAAAATTTCATGTTCTGAAGCTTCCCTGAAAAGTTATGGCACAATGCACAAAAACGCTTTTCAGCCTGAGATAAGGTGGGTTTCGGAACGCCAAACATAAAAGTGTTAATAACTTTGGAAAAACACTTCAGACAGTTTAGATTTGATGTGCAACTACTAGAAAGACCCTTTCTGCTATAGTGGGAGGTTAAAATTTCATGTTCTGAAGCTTCCCTGAAAAGTTATGGCACAATGCACAAAAACGCTTTTCAGCCTGAGATAAGGTGGGTTTCGGAACGCCAAACATAAAAGTGTTAATAACTTTGGAAAAACACTTCAGACAGTTTAGATTTGATGTGCAACTACTAGAAAGACCCTTTCTGCTATAGTGGGAGGTTAAAATTTCATGTTCTGAAGCTTCCCTGAAAAGTTATGGCACAATGCGTAAAAACGCTTTTCAGCCTGAGATAAGGTGGGTTTCGGAACGCCAAACATAAAAGTGTTGATAACTTTCGAAAAACACTTCAGAGAGCTTAGATTTGATGTGCACCTACTAGAAAGACCCTTTCTGCTATAGTGGGAGGTTAAAATTTCATGTTCTGAAGCTTCCCTGAAAAGTTATGGCACAATGCGTAAAAACGCTTTTCAGCCTGAGAAAAGGTGGGTTTCGGAACGCCAAACATAAAAGTGTTGATAACTTTGGAAAAACACTTCAGACAGTTTAGATTTGATGTGCAACTACTAGAAAGACCCTTTCTGCTATAGTGGGAGGTTAAAATTTCATGTTCTGAAGCTTCCCTGAAAAGTTATGGCACAATGCACAAAAACGCTTTTCAGCCTGAGATAAGGTGGGTTTCGGAACGCCAAACATAAAAGTGTTAATAACTTTGGAAAAACACTTCAGACAGTTTAGATTTGATGTGCAACTACTAGAAAGACCCTTTCTGCTATAGTGGGAGGTTAAAATTTCATGTTCTGAAGCTTCCCTGAAAAGTTATGGCACAATGCGTAAAAACGCTTTTCAGCCTGAGAAAAGGTGGGTTTCGGAACGCCAAACATAAAAGTGTTGATAACTTTGGAAAAACACTTCAGACAGTTTAGATTTGATGTGCAACTACTAGAAAGACCCTTTCTGCTATAGTGGGAGGTTAAAATTTCATGTTCTGAAGCTTCCCTGAAAAGTTATGGCACAATGCACAAAAACGCTTTTCAACCTGAGATAAGGTGGGTTTCGGAACGCCAAACATAAAAGTGTTAATAACTTTGGAAAAACACTTCAGACAGTTTAGATTTGATGTGCAACTACTAGAAAGACCCTTTCTGCTATAGTGGGAGGTTAAAATTTCATGTTCTGAAGCTTCCCTGAAAAGTTATGGCACAATGCACAAAAACGCTTTTCAGCCTGAGATAAGGTGGGTTTCGGAACGCCAAACATAAAAGTGTTGATAACTTTGGAAAAACACTTCAGACAGCTTAGATTTGATGTGCACCTACTAGAAAGCCCCTTTCTGCTATAGTGGGAGGTTAAAATTTCATGTTCTGAAGCTTCCCTGAAAAGTTATGGCACAATGCACAAAAACGCTTTTCAGCCTGAGATAAGGTGGGTTTCGGAACGCCAAACATAAAAGTGTTAATAACTTTGGAAAAACACTTCAGACAGTTTAGATTTGATGTGCAACTACTAGAAAGACCCTTTCTGCTATAGTGGGAGGTTAAAATTTCATGTTCTGAAGCTTCCCTGAAAAGTTATGGCACAATGCACAAAAACGCTTTTCAGCCTGAGATAAGGTGGGTTTCGGAACGCCAAACATAAAAGTGTTAATAACTTTGGAAAAACACTTCAGACAGTTTAGATTTGATGTGCAACTACTAGAAAGCCCCTTTCTGCTATAGTGGGAGGTTAAAATTTCATGTTCTGAAGCTTCCCTGAAAAGTTATGGCACAATGCACAAAAACGCTTTTCAGCCTGAGATAAGGTGGGTTTCGGAACGCCAAACATAAAAGTGTTGATAACTTTCAAAAAACACTTCAGACAGCTTAGATTTGATGTGCACCTACTAGAAAGACCCTTTCTGCTATAGTGGGAGGTTAAAATTTCATGTTCTGAAGCTACCCTCAAAAGTTATGGCACAATGCGTAAAAACGCTTTTCAGCCTGAGATAAGGTGGGTTTCGGAACGCCAAACATAAAAGTGTTGATAACTTTGGAAAAACACTTCAGACAGTTTAGATTTGATGTGCAACTACTAGAAAGACCCTTTCTGGTATAGTGGGAGGTTAAAATTTCATGTTCTGTAGCTTCCCTGAAAAGTTATGGCACAATGCACAAAAACGCTTTTCAGCCTGAGATAAGGTGGGTTTCGGAACGCCAAACATAAAAGTGTTAATAACTTTGGAAAAACACTTCAGACAGCTTAGATATGATGTGCAACTACTAGAAAGACCCTTTCTGCTATAGTGGGAGGTTAAAATTTCATGTTCTGAAGCTTCCCTGAAAAGTTATGGCACAATGCACAAAAACGCTTTTCAGCCTGAGATAAGGTGGGTTTCGGAACGCCAAACATAAAAGTGTTAATAACTTTGGAAAAACACTTCAGACAGTTTAGATTTGATGTGCAACTACTAGAAAGACCCTTTCTGCTATAGTGGGAGGTTAAAATTTCATGTTCTGAAGCTTCCCTGAAAAGTTATGGCACAATGCACAAAAACGCTTTTCAGCCTGAGATAAGGTGGGTTTCGGAACGCCAAACATAAAAGTGTTGATAACTTTCGAAAAACACTTCAGACAGCTTAGATTTGATGTGCACCTACTAGAAAGACCCTTTCTGCTATAGTGGGAGGTTAAAATTTCATGTTCTGAAGCTTCCCTGAAAAGTTATGGCACAATGCGTAAAAACGCTTTTCAGCCTGAGATAAGGTGGGTTTCGGAACGCCAAACATAAAAGTGTTGATAACTTTGGAAAAACACTTCAGACAGTTTAGATTTGATGTGCAACTACTAGAAAGACCCTTTCTGCTATAGTGGGAGGTTAAAATTTCATGTTCTGAAGCTTCCCTGAAAAGTTATGGCACAATGCACAAAAACGCTTTTCAGCCTGAGATAAGGTGGGTTTCGGAACGCCAAATATAAAAGTGTTGATAACTTTTGAAAAACACTTCAGACAGCTTAGATTTGATGTGCAACTACTAGAAAGAGCATTTCTGCTATAGTGGGAGGTTAAAATTTCATGTTCTGAAGCTTCCCTGAAAAGTTATGGCACAATGCACAAAAACGCTTTTCAGCCTGAGATAAGGTGGGTTTCGGAACGCCAAACATAAAAGTGTTGATAACTTTCGAAAAACACTTCAGACAGCTTAGATTTGATGTGCACCTACGAGAAAGACACTTTCTGCTATAGTGGGAGGTTAAAATTTCATGTTCTGAAGCTTCCCTGAAAAGTTATGGCACAATGCGTAAAAACGCTTTTCAGCCTGAGATAAGGTGGGTTTCGGAACGCCAAACATAAAAGTGTTGATAACTTTGGAAAAACACTTCAGACAGTTTAGATTTGATGTGCAACTACTAGAAAGACCCTTTCTGCTATAGTGGGAGGTTAAAATTTCATGTTCTGAAGCTTCCCTGAAAAGTTATGGCACAATGCACAAAAACGCTTTTCAGCCTGAGATAAGGTGGGTTTCGGAACGCCAAACATAAAAGTGTTAATAACTTTGGAAAAACACTTCAGACAGTTTAGATTTGATGTGCAACTACTAGAAAGACCCTTTCTGCTATAGTGGGAGGTTAAAATTTCATGTTCTGAAGCTTCCCTGAAAAGTTATGGCACAATGCACAAAAACGCTTTTCAGCCTGAGATAAGGTGGGTTTCGGAACGCCAAACATAAAAGTGTTAATAACTTTGGAAAAACACTTCAGACAGTTTAGATTTGATGTGCAACTACTAGAAAGACCCTTTCTGCTATAGTGGGAGGTTAAAATTTCATGTTCTGAAGCTTCCCTGAAAAGTTATGGCACAATGCACAAAAACGCTTTTCAGCCTGAGATAAGGTGGGTTTCGGAACGCCAAACATAAAAGTGTTGATAACTTTGGAAAAACACTTCAGACAGCTTAGATTTGATGTGCACCTACTAGAAAGACCCTTTCTGCTATAGTGGGAGGTTAAAATTTCATGTTCTGAAGCTTCCCTGAAAAGTTATGGCACAATGCACAAAAACGCTTTTCAGCCTGAGATAAGGTGGGTTTCGGAACGCCAAACATAAAAGTGTTAATAACTTTGGAAAAACACTTCAGACAGTTTAGATTTGATGTGCAACTACTAGAAAGACCCTTTCTGCTATAGTGGGAGGTTAAAATTTCATGTTCTGAAGCTTCCCTGAAAAGTTATGGCACAATGCACAAAAACGCTTTTCAGCCTGAGATAAGGTGGGTTTCGGAACGCCAAACATAAAAGTGTTAATAACTTTGGAAAAACACTTCAGACAGCTTAGATTTGATGTGCAACTACTAGAAAGACCCTTTCTGCTATAGTGGGAGGTTAAAATTTCATGTTCTGAAGCTTCCCTGAAAAGTTATGGCACAATGCACAAAAACGCTTTTCAGCCTGAGATAAGGTGGGTTTCGGAACGCCAAATATAAAAGTGTTGATAACTTTTGAAAAACACTTCAGACAGCTTAGATTTGATGTGCAACTACTAGAAAGAGCATTTCTGCTATAGTGGGAGGTTAAAATTTCATGTTCTGAAGCTTCCCTGAAAAGTTATGGCACAATGCACAAAAACGCTTTTCAGCCTGAGATAAGGTGGGTTTCGGAACGCCAAACATAAAAGTGTTGATAACTTTCGAAAAACACTTCAGACAGCTTAGATTTGATGTGCACCTACTAGAAAGACACTTTCTGCTATAGTGGGAGGTTAAAATTTCATGTTCTGAAGCTTCCCTGAAAAGTTATGGCACAATGCGTAAAAACGCTTTTCAGCCTGAGATAAGGTGGGTTTCGGAACGCCAAACATAAAAGTGTTGATAACTTTGGAAAAACACTTCAGACAGTTTAGATTTGATGTGCAACTACTAGAAAGACCCTTTCTGCTATAGTGGGAGGTTAAAATTTCATGTTCTGAAGCTTCCCTGAAAAGTTATGGCACAATGCACAAAAACGCTTTTCAGCCTGAGATAAGGTGGGTTTCGGAACGCCAAACATAAAAGTGTTAATAACTTTGGAAAAACACTTCAGACAGTTTAGATTTGATGTGCAACTACTAGAAAGACCCTTTCTGCTATAGTGGGAGGTTAAAATTTCATGTTCTGAAGCTTCCCTGAAAAGTTATGGCACAATGCACAAAAACGCTTTTCAGCCTGAGATAAGGTGGGTTTCGGAACGCCAAACATAAAAGTGTTAATAACTTTGGAAAAACACTTCAGACAGTTTAGATTTGATGTGCAACTACTAGAAAGACCCTTTCTGCTATAGTGGGAGGTTAAAATTTCATGTTCTGAAGCTTCCCTGAAAAGTTATGGCACAATGCACAAAAACGCTTTTCAGCCTGAGATAAGCTGGGTTTCGGAACGCCAAACATAAAAGTGTTGATAACTTTGGAAAAACACTTCAGACAGCTTAGATTTGATGTGCACCTACTAGAAAGACCCTTTCTGCTATAGTGGGAGGTTAAAATTTCATGTTCTGAAGCTTCCCTGAAAAGTTATGGCACAATGCACAAAAACGCTTTTCAGCCTGAGATAAGGTGGGTTTCGGAACGCCAAACATAAAAGTGTTAATAACTTTGGAAAAACACTTCAGACAGTTTAGATTTGATGTGCAACTACTAGAAAGACCCTTTCTGCTATAGTGGGAGGTTAAAATTTCATGTTCTGAAGCTTCCCTGAAAAGTTATGGCACAATGCACAAAAACGCTTTTCAGCCTGAGATAAGGTGGGTTTCGGAACGCCAAACATAAAAGTGTTAATAACTTTGGAAAAACACTTCAGACAGCTTAGATATGATGTGCAACTACTAGAAAGACCCTTTCTGCTATAGTGGGAGGTTAAAATTTCATGTTCTGAAGCTTCCCTGAAAAGTTATGGCACAATGCACAAAAACGCTTTTCAGCCTGAGATAAGGTGGGTTTCGGAACGCCAAACATAAAAGTGTTAATAACTTTGGAAAAACACTTCAGACAGTTTAGATTTGATGTGCAACTACTAGAAAGACCCTTTCTGCTATAGTGGGAGGTTAAAATTTCATGTTCTGAAGCTTCCCTGAAAAGTTATGGCACAATGCACAAAAACGCTTTTCAGCCTGAGATAAGGTGGGTTTCGGAACGCCAAACATAAAAGTGTTAATAACTTTGGAAAAACACTTCAGACAGTTTAGATTTGATGTGCAACTACTAGAAAGACCCTTTCTGCTATAGTGGGAGGTTAAAATTTCATGTTCTGAAGCTTCCCTGAAAAGTTATGGCACAATGCACAAAAACGCTTTTCAGCCTGAGATAAGGTGGGTTTCGGAACGCCAAACATAAAAGTGTTGATAACTTTGGAAAAACACTTCAGACAGCTTAGATTTGATGTGCACCTACTAGAAAGCCCCTTTCTGCTATAGTGGGAGGTTAAAATTTCAAGTTCTGAAGCTTCCCTGAAAAGTTATGGCACAATGCACAAAAACGCTTTTCAGCCTGAGATAAGGTGGGTTTCGGAACGCCAAACATAAAAGTGTTAATAACTTTGGAAAAACACTTCAGACAGTTTAGATTTGATGTGCAACTACTAGAAAGACCCTTTCTGCTATAGTGGGAGGTTAAAATTTCATGTTCTGAAGCTTCCCTGAAAAGTTATGGCACAATGCACAAAAACGCTTTTCAGCCTGAGATAAGGTGGGTTTCGGAACGCCAAACATAAAAGTGTTAATAACTTTGGAAAAACACTTCAGACAGTTTAGATTTGATGTGCAACTACTAGAAAGCCCCTTTCTGCTATAGTGGGAGGTTAAAATTTCATGTTCTGAAGCTTCCCTGAAAAGTTATGGCACAATGCACAAAAACGCTTTTCAGCCTGAGATAAGGTGGGTTTCGGAACGCCAAACATAAAAGTGTTGATAACTTTCAAAAAACACTTCAGACAGCTTAGATTTGATGTGCACCTACTAGAAAGACCCTTTCTGCTATAGTGGGAGGTTAAAATTTCATGTTCTGAAGCTTCCCTGAAAAGTTATGGCACAATGCACAAAAACGCTTTTCAGCCTGAGATAAGGTGGGTTTCGGAACGCCAAACATAAAAGTGTTGATAACTTTCGAAAAACACTTCAGACAGCTTAGATTTGATGTGCACCTACTAGAAAGACCCTTTCTGCTATAGTGGGAGGTTAAAATTTCATGTTCTGAAGCTTCCCTGAAAAGTTATGGCACAATGCGTAAAAACGCTTTTCAGCCTGAGATAAGGTGGGTTTCGGAACGCCAAACATAAAAGTGTTGATAACTTTGGAAAAACACTTCAGACAGTTTAGATTTGATGTGCAACTACTAGAAAGACCCTTTCTGCTATAGTGGGAGGTTAAAATTTCATGTTCTGAAGCTTCCCTGAAAAGTTATGGCACAATGCACAAAAACGCTTTTCAGCCTGAGATAAGGTGGGTTTCGGAACGCCAAATATAAAAGTGTTGATAACTTTTGAAAAACACTTCAGACAGCTTAGATTTGATGTGCAACTACTAGAAAGACCCTTTCTGCTATAGTGGGAGGTTAAAATTTCATGTTCTGAAGCTTCCCTGAAAAGTTATGGCACAATGCACAAAAACGCTTTTCAGCCTGAGATAAGGTGGGTTTCGGAACGCCAAACATAAAAGTGTTGATAACTTTGGAAAAACACTTCAGACAGCTTAGATATGATGTGCACCTACTAGAAAGACACTTTCTGCTATAGTGGGAGGTTAAAATTTCATGTTCTGAAGCTTCCCTGAAAAGTTATGGCACAATGCGTAAAAACGCTTTTCAGCCTGAGATAAGGTGGGTTTCGGAACGCCAAACATAAAAGTGTTGATAACTTTGGAAAAACACTTCAGACAGTTTAGATTTGATGTGCAACTACTAGAAAGACCCTTTCTGCTATAGTGGGAGGTTAAAATTTCATGTTCTGAAGATTCCCTGAAAAGTTATGGCACAATGCACAAAAACGCTTTTCAGCCTGAGATAAGGTGGGTTTCGGAACGCCAAACATAAAAGTGTTGATAACTTTCGAAAAACACTTCAGACAGCTTAGATTTGATGTGCACCTACTAGAAAGACCCTTTCTGCTATAGTGGGAGGTTAAAATTTCATGTTCTGAAGCTTCCCTGAAAAGTTATGGCACAATGCGTAAAAACGCTTTTCAGCCTGAGATAAGGTGGGTTTCGGAACGCCAATCATGAAAGTGTTGATAACTTTGGAAAAACACTTCAGACAGATTAGATTTGATGGGCAACTACTAGAAAGACCCTTTCTGCTATAGTGGGAGGTTAAAATTTCATGTTCTGAAGCTTCCCTGAAAAGTTATGGCACAATGCACAAAAATGCTTTTCAGCCTGAGATAAGGTGGGTTTCGGAACGCCAAACATAAAAGTGTTAATAACTTTGGAAAAACACTTCAGACAGCTTAGATATGATGTGCAACTACTAGAAAGACCCTTTCTGCTATAGTGGGAGGTCAAAATTTCATGTTCTGAAGCTTCCCTGAAAAGTTATGGCACAACGCACAAAAACGCTTTTCAGCCTGAGATAAGGTGGGTTTCGGAAAGCCAAACATAAAAGTGTTAATAACTTTGGAAAAACACTTCAGACAGTTTAGATTTGATGTGCAACTACTAGAAAGACCCTTTCTGCTATAGTGGGAGGTTAAAATTTCATGTTCTGAAGCTTCCCTGAAAAGTTATGGCACAATGCACAAAAACGCATTTCAGCCTGAGATAAGGTGGGTTTCGGAACGCCAAACATAAAAGTGTTAATAACTTTGGAAAAACACTTCAGACAGTTTAGATTTGATGTGCAACTACTAGAAAGACCCTTTCTGCTATAGTGGGAGGTTAAAATTTCATGTTCTGAAGCTTCCCTGAAAAGTTATGGCACAATGCACAAAAACGCTTTTCAGCCTGATATAAGGTGGGTTTCGGAACGCCAAACATAAAAGTGTTGATAACTTTGGAAAAACACTTCAGACAGCTTAGATTTGATGTGCACCTACTAGAAAGACCCTTTCTGCTTTAGTGGGAGGTTAAAATTTCATGTTCTGAAGCTTCCCTGAAAAGTTATGGCACAATGCACAAAAACGCTTTTCAGCCTGAGATAAGGTGGGTTTCGGAACGCCAAACATAAAAGTGTTAATAACTTTGGAAAAACACTTCAGACAGTTTAGATTTGATGTGCAACTACTAGAAAGACCCTTTCTGCTATAGTGGGAGGTTAAAATTTCATGTTCTGAAGCTTCCCTGAAAAGTTATGGCACAATGCACAAAAACGCTTTTCGGCCTGAGATAAGGTGGGTTTCGGAACGCCAAACATAAAAGTGTTAATAACGTTGGAAAAACACTTCAGACAGCTTAGATATGATGTGCAACTACTAGAAAGACCCTTTCTGCTATAGTGGGAGGTTAAAATTTCATGTTCTGAAGCTTCCCTGAAAAGTTATGGCACAATGCACAAAAACGCTTTTCAGCCTGAGATAAGGTGGGTTTCGGAACGCCAAACATAAAAGTGTTAATAACTTTTGAAAAACACTTCGGACAGTTTAGATGTGATGTGCAACTACTAGAAAGACCCTTTCTGCTATAGTGGGAGGTTAAAATTTCATGTTCTGAAGCTTCCCTGAAAAGTTATGGCACAATGCACAAAAACGCATTTCAGCCTGAGATAAGGTGGGTTTCGGAACGCCAAACATAAAAGTGTTAATAACTTTGGAAAAACACTTCAGACAGTTTAGATTTGATGTGCAACTACTAGAAAGACCCTTTCTGCTATAGTGGGAGGTTAAAATTTCATGTTCTGAAGCTTCCCTGAAAAGTTATGGCACAATGCACAAAAACGCTTTTCAGCCTGATATAAGGTGGGTTTCGGAACGCCAAACATAAAAGTGTTGATAACTTTGGAAAAACACTTCAGACAGCTTAGATTTGATGTGCACCTACTAGAAAGACCCTTTCTGCTATAGTGGGAGGTTAAAATTTCATGTTCTGAAGCTTCCCTGAAAAGTTATGGCACAATGCACAAAAACGCTTTTCAGCCTGAGATAAGGTGGGTTTCGGAACGCCAAACATAAAAGTGTTAATAACTTTGGAAAAACACTTCAGACAGTTTAGATTTGATGTGCAACTACTAGAAAGACCCTTTCTGCTATAGTGGGAGGTTAAAATTTCATGTTCTGAAGCTTCCCTGAAAAGTTATGGCACAATGCACAAAAACGCTTTTCGGCCTGAGATAAGGTGGGTTTCGGTACGCCAAACATAAAAGTGTTAATAACGTTGGAAAAACACTTCAGACAGCTTAGATATGATGTGCAACTACTAGAAAGACCCTTTCTGCTATAGTGGGAGGTTAAAATTTCATGTTCTGAAGCTTCCCTGAAAAGTTATGGCACAATGCACAAAAACGCTTTTCAGCCTGAGATAAGGTGGGTTTCGGAACGCCAAACATAAAAGTGTTAATAACTTTGGAAAAACACTTCAGACAGTTTAGATTTGATGTGCAACTACTAGAAAGACCCTTTCTGCTATAGTGGGAGGTTAAAATTTCATGTTCTGAAGCTTCCCTGAAAAGTTATGGCACAATGCACAAAAACGCTTTTCAGCTAGAGATAAAGTGGGTTTCGGAACGCCAAACATAAAAGTGTTAATAACTTTGGAAAAACACTTCAGACAGTTTAGATTTGATGTGCAACTACTAGAAAGCCCCTTTCTGCTATAGTGGGAGGTTAAAATTTCATGTTCTGAAGCTTCCCTGAAAAGTTATGGCACAATGCACAAAAACGCTTTTCAGCCTGAGATAAGGTGGGTTTCGGAACGCCAAACATAAAAGTGTTGATAACTTTGGAAAAACACTTCAGACAGCCTAGATTTGATGTGCACCTACTAGAAAGACCCATTCTGCTACAGTGGGAGGTTAAAATTTCATGTTCTGAAGCTTCCCTGAAAAGTTATGGCACAATGCACAAAAACGCTTTTCAGCCTGAGATAAGGTGGGTTTCGGAACGCCAAACATAAAAGTGTTGATAACTTTGGAAAAACACTTCAGACAGTTTAGATTTGATGTGCAACTACTAGAAAGACCCTTTCTGCTTTAGTGGGAGGTTAAAATTTCATGTTCTGAAGCTTCCCTGAAAAGTTATGGCACAATGCACAAAAACGCTTTTCAGCCTGAGATAAGGTGGGTTTCGGAACGCCAAACATAAAAGTGTTAATAACTTTGGAAAAACACTTCAGACAGTTTAGATTTGATGTGCAACTACTAGAAAGCCCCTTTCTGCTATAGTGGGAGGTTAAAATTTCATGTTCTGAAGCTTCCCTGAAAAGTTATGGCACAATGCACAAAAACGCTTTTCAGCCTGAGATAAGGTGGGTTTCGGAACGCCAAACATAAAAGTGTTGATAACTTTCAAAAAACACTTCAGACAGCTTAGATTTGATGTGCACCTACTAGAAAGACCCTTTCTGCTATAGTGGGAGGTTTAAGTTTCATGTTCTGAAGCTTCCCTCAAAAGTTGTGGCACAATGCGTAAAAACGCTTTTCAGCCTGAGATAAGGTGGGTTTCGGAACGCCTAACATAAAAGTGTTGATAACTTTGGAAAAACACTTCAGACAGTTTAGATTTGATGTGCAACTACTAGAAAGACCCTTTCTGGTATAGTGGGAGGTTAAAATTTCATGTTCTGAAGCTTTCTTGAAAAGTTATGGCACAATGCACAAAAACGCTTTTCAGCCTGAGATAAGGTGGGTTTCGGAACGCCAAACATAAAAGTGTTAATAACTTTGGAAAAACACTTCAGACAGCTTAGATATGATGTGCAACTACTAGAAAGACCCTTTCTGCTATAGTGGGAGGTTAAAATTTCATGTTCTGAAGCTTCCCTGAAAAGTTATGGCACAATGCACAAAAACGCTTTTCAGCCTGAGATAAGGTGGGTTTCGGAACGCCAAACATAAAAGTGTTAATAACTTTGGAAAAACACTTCAGACAGCTTAGATTTGATGTGCACCTACTAGAAAGACCCTTTCTGCTATAGTGGGAGGTTAAAATTTCATGTTCCGAAGCTTCCCTGAAAAGTTATGGCACAATGCGTAAAAACGCTTTTCAGCCTGAGATAAGGTGGGTTTCGGAACGCCAAACATAAAAGTGTTGATAACTTTGGAAAAACACTTCAGACAGTTTAGATTTGATGTGCAACTACTAGAAAGACCCTTTCTGCTATAGTGGGAGGTTAAAATTTCATGTTCTGAAGCTTCCCTGAAAAGTTATGGCACAATGCACAAAAACGCTTTTCAGCCTGAGATAAGGTGGGTTTCGGATCGCCAAACATAAAAGTGTTGATAACTTTGGAAAAACACTTCAGACAGCTTAGATTTGATGTGCACCTACTAGAAAGACCCTTTCTGCTGTAGTGGGAGGTTAAAATTTCATGTTCTGAAGCTTCCCTGAAAAGTTATGGCACAATGCACAAAAACGCTTTTCAGCCTGAGATAAGGTGGGTTTCGGAACGCCAAACATAAAAGTGTTAATAACTTTGGAAAAACACTTCAGACAGTTTAGATTTGATGTGCAACTACTAGAAAGACCCTTTCTGCTATAGTGGGAGGTTAAAATTTCATGTTCTGAAGCTTCCCTGAAAAGTTATGGCACAATGCACAAAAACGCTTTTCAGCCTGAGATAAGGTGGGTTTCGGAACGCCAAACATAAAAGTGTTAATAACTTTGGAAAAACACTTCAGACAGCTTAGATATGATGTGCAACTACTAGAAAGACCCTTTCTGCTATAGTGGGAGGTTAAAATTTCATGTTCTGAAGCTTCCGTGAAAAGTTATGGCACAATGCACAAAAACGCTTTTCAGCCTGAGATAAGGTGGGTTTCGGAACGCCAAACATAAAAGTGTTAATAACTTTGGAAAAACACTTCAGACACCTTAGATTTGATGTGCACCTACTAGAAAGACCCTTTCTGCTATAGTGGGAGGTTAAAATTTCATGTTCTGAAGCTTCCCTGAAAAGTTATGGCACAATGCGTAAAAACGCTTTTCAGCCAGAGATAAGGTGGGTTTCGGAACGCCAAACATAAAAGTGTTGATAACTTTGGAAAAACACTTCAGACAGTTTAGATTTGATGTGCAACTACTAGAAAGACCCTTTCTGCTATAGTGGGAGGTTAAAATTTCATGTTCTGAAGCTTCCCTGAAAAGTTATGGCACAATGCACAAAAACGCTTTTCAGCCTGAGATAAGGTGGGTTTCGGAACGCCAAACATAAAAGTGTTGATAACTTTCGAAAAACACTTCAGACAGCTTAGATTTGATGTGCAACTACTAGAAAGACCCTTTCTGCTGTAGTGGGAGGTTAAAATTTCATGTTCTGAAGCTTCCCTGAAAAGTTATGGCACAATGCACAAAAACGCTTTTCAGCCTGAGATAAGGTGGGTTTCGGAACGCCAAACATAAAAGTGTTGATAACTTTCGAAAAACACTTCAGACAGCTTAGATTTGATGTGCACCTACTAGAAAGACCCTTTCTGCTATAGTGGGAGGTTAAAATTTCATGTTCTGAAGCTTCCCTGAAAAGTTATGGCACAATGCGTAAAAACGCTTTTCAGCCTGAGATAAGGTGGGTTTCGGAACGCCAAACATAAAAGTGTTGATAACTTTGGAAAAACACTTCAGACAGTTTAGATTTGATGTGCAACTACTAGAAAGACCCTTTCTGCTATATTTGGTGGTTAAAATTTCATGTTCTGAAGCTTCCCTGAAAAGTTATGGCACAATGCACAAAAACGCTTTTCAGCCTGAGATAAGGTGGGTTTCGGAACGCCAAACATAAAAGTGTTGATAACTTTGGAAAAACACTTCAGACAGTTTAGATTTGATGTGCAACTACTAGAAAGACCCTTTCTGCTATAGTGGGAGGTTAAAATTTCATGTTCTGAAGCTTCCCTGAAAAGTTATGGCACAATGCACAAAAACGCTTTTCAGCCTGAGATAAGGTGGGTTTCGGAACGCCAAACATAAAAGTGTTAATAACTTTGGAAAAACACTTCAGACAGTTTAGATTTGATGTGCAACTACTAGAAAGCCCCTTTCTGCTATAGTGGGAGGTTAAAATTTCATGTTCTGAAGCTTCCCTGAAAAGTTATGGCACAATGCACAAAAACGCTTTTCAGCCTGAGATAAGGTGGATTTCGGAACGCCAAACATAAAAGTGTTGATAACTTTGGAAAAACACGTCAGACAGCTTAGATTTGATGTGCACCTACTAGAAAGACCCTTTCTGCTATAGTGGGAGGTTAAAATTTCATGTTCTGAAGCTTCCCTGAAAAGTTATGGCACAATGCACAAAAACGCTTTTCAGCCTGAGATAAGGTGGGTTTCGGAACGCCAAACATTAAAGTGTTAATGACTTTGGAAAAACACTTCAAACAGTTTAGATTTGATGTGCAACTACGAGAAAGACCCTTTCTGCTATAGTGGGAGGTTAAAATTTCATGTTCTGAAGCTTCCCTGAAAAGTTATGGCACAATGCACAAAAACGCTTTTCAGCCTGAGATAAGGTGGGTTTCGGAACGCCAAACATAAAAGTGTTAATAACTTTGGAAAAACACTTCAGACAGTTTAGATTTGATGTGCAACTACTAGAAAGCCCCTTTCTGCTATAGTGGGAGGTTCAAATTTCATGTTCTGAAGCTTCCCTGAAAAGTTATGGCACAATGCACAAAAACGCTTTTCAGCCTGAGATAAGGTGGGTTTCGGAACGCCAAACATAAAAGTGTTGATAACTTTCGAAAAACACTTCAGACAGCTTAGATTTGATGTGCACCTACTAGAAAGACCCTTTCTGCTATAGTGGGAGGTTAAAATTTCATGTTCTGAAGCTTCCCTGAAAAGTTATGGCACAATGCGTAAATACGCTTTTCAGCCTGAGATAAGGTGGGTTTCGGAACGCCTAACATAAAAGTGTTGATAACTTTGGAAAAACACTTCAGACAGTTTAGATTTGATGTGCAACTACGAGAAAGACCCTTTCTGCTATAGTGGGAGGTTAAAATTTCATGTTCTGAAGCTTCCCTGAAAAGTTATGGCACAATGCACAAAAACGCTTTTCAGCCTGAGATAAGGTGGGTTTCGGAACGCCAAACATAAAAGTGTTAATAACTTAGGAAAAACACTTCAGACAGCTTAGATATGATGTGCAACTACTAGAAAGACCCTTTCTGCTATAGTGGGAGGTTAAAATTTCATGTTCTGAAGCTTCCCTGAAAAGTTATGGCACAATGCACAAAAACGCTTTTCAGCCTGAGATAAGGTGGGTTTCGGAACGCCAAACATAAAAGTATTGATAACTTTGGAAAAACACTTCAGACAGCTTAGATTTGATGTGCACCTACTAGAAAGACCCTTTCTGCTATAGTGGGAGGTTAAAATTTCATGTTCTGAAGCTTCCCTGAAAAGTTATGGCACAATGCGTAAAAACGCTTTTCAGCCTGAGATAAGGTGGGTTTCGGAACGCCAAACATAAAAGTGTTGATAACTTTGGAAAAACACTTCAGACAGTTTAGATTTGATGTGCAACTACTAGAAAGACCCTTTCTGCTATAGTGGGAGGTTAAAATTTCATGTTCTGAAGCTTCCCTGAAAAGTTATGGCACAATGCACAAAAACGCTTTTCAGCCTGAGATAAGGTGGGTTTCGGAACGCCAAACATAAAAGTGTTGATAACTTTGGAAAAACACTTCAGACAGTTTAGATTTGATGTGCAACTACTAGAAAGACCCTTTCTGCTGTAGTGGGAGGTTAAAATTTCATGTTCTGAAGCTTCCCTGAAAAGTTATGGCACAATGCACAAAAACGCTTTTCAGCCTGAGATAAGGTGGGTTTCGGAACGCCAAACATAAAAGTGTTAATAACTTTGGAAAAACACTTCAGACAGTTTAGATTTGATGTGCAACTACTAGAAAGACCCTTTCTGCTATAGTGGGAGGTTAAAATTTCATGTTCTGAAGCTTCCCTGAAAAGTTATGGCACAATGCACAAAAACGCTTTTCAGCCTGAGATAAGGTGGGTTTCGGAACGCCAAACATAAAAGTGTTAATAACTTTGGAAAAACACTTCAGACAGTTTAGATTTGATATGCAACTACTAGAAAGACCCTTTCTGCTATAGTGGGAGGTTAAAATTTCATGTTCTGAAGCTTCCCTGAAAAGTTATGGCACAATGCACAAAAACGCTTTTCAGCCTGAGATAAGGTGGGTTTCGGAACGCCAAACATAAAAGTGTTGATAACTTTCGAAAAACACTTCAGAGAGCTTAGATTTGATGTGCACCTACTAGAAAGACCCTTTCTGCTATAGTGGGAGGTTAAAATTTCATGTTCTGAAGCTTCCCTGAAAAGTTATGGCACAATGCGTAAAAACGCTTTTCAGCCTGAGATAAGGTGGGTTTCGGAACGCCAAACATAAAAGTGTTGATAACTTTCGAAAAACACTTCAGACAGTTTAGATTTGATGTGCAACTACTAGAAAGACCCTTTCTGCTATAGTGGGAGGTTAAAATTTCATGTTCTGAAGCTTCCCTGAAAAGTTATGGCACAATGCACAAAAACGCTTTTCAGCCTGAGATAAGGTGGGTTTCGGAACGCCAAACATAAAAGTGTTAATAACTTTGGAAAAACACTTCAGACAGTTTAGATTTGATGTGCAAGTACTAGAAAGACCCTTTCTGCTATAGTGGGAGGTTAAAATTTCATGTTCTGAAGCTTCCCTGAAAAGTTATGGCACAATGCACAAAAACCCTTTTCAGCCTGAGATAAGGTGGGTTTCGGAACGCCAAACATAAAAGTGTTGATAACTTTGGAAAAACACTTCAGACAGTTTAGATTTGATGTGCAACTACTAGAAAGACCCTTTCTGCTATAGTGGGAGGTTAAAATTTCATGTTCTGAAGCTTCCCTGAAAAGTTATGGCACAATGCACAAAAACGCTTTTCAGCCTGAGATAAGGTGGGTTTCGGAACGCCAAACATAAAAGTGTTGATAACTTTCGAAAAACACTTCAGAGAGCTTAGATTTGATGTGCACCTACTAGAAAGACCCTTTCTGCTATAGTGGGAGGTTAAAATTTCATGTTCTGAAGCTTCCCTGAAAAGTTATGGCACAATGCGTAAAAACGCTTTTCAGCCTGAGATAAGGTGGGTTTCGGAACGCCAAACATAAAAGTGTTAATAACTTTGGAAAAACACTTCAGACAGTTTAGATTTGATGTGCAACTACTAGAAAGACCCTTTCTGCTATAGTGGGAGGTTAAAATTTCATGTTCTGAAGCTTCCCTGAAAAGTTATGGCACAATGCGTAAAAACGCTTTTCAGCCTGAGATAAGGTGGGTTTCGGAACGCCAAACATAAAAGTGTTGATAACTTTGGAAAAACACTTCAGACAGTTTAGATTTGATGTGCAACTACTAGAAAGACCCTTTCTGCTATAGTGGGAGGTTAAAATTTCATGTTCTGAAGCTTCCCTGAAAAGTTATGGCACAATGCACAAAAACGCTTTTCAGCCTGAGATAAGGTGGGTTTCGGAACGCCAAACATAAAAGTGTTGATAACTTTTGAAAAACACTTCAGACAGCTTAGATTTGATGTGCAACTACTAGAAAGACCCTTTCTGCTATAGTGGGAGGTTAAAATTTCATGTTCTGAAGCTTCCCTGAAAAGTTATGGCACAATGCACAAAAACGCTTTTCAGCCTGAGATAAGGTGGGTTTCGGAACGCCAAACATAAAAGTGTTGATAACTTTGGAAAAACACTTCAGACAGTTTAGATTTGATGTGCAACTACTAGAAAGACCCTTTCTGCTATAGTGGGAGGTTAAAATTTCATGTTCTGAAGCTTCCCTGAAAAGTTATGGCACAATGCACAAAAACGCTTTTCAGCCTGAGATAAGGTGGGTTTCGGAACGCCAAACATAAAAGTGTTGATAACTTTCGAAAAACACTTCAGAGAGCTTAAATTTGATGTGCACCTA
This sequence comes from Synchiropus splendidus, assembly GCF_027744825.2. NCBI lineage: Eukaryota > Metazoa > Chordata > Actinopteri > Syngnathiformes > Callionymidae > Synchiropus > Synchiropus splendidus. The sequence goes on from NC_071337.1 coordinate 36,175,879, forward strand.
CTAGAAAGACCCTTTCTGCTATAGTGGGAGGTTAAAATTTCATGTTCTGAAGCTTCCCTGAAAAGTTATGGCACAATGCGTAAAAACGCTTTTCAGCCTGAGATAAGGTGGGTTTCGGAACGCCAAACATAAAAGTGTTGATAACTTTGGAAAAACACTTCAGACAGCTTAGATTTGATGTGCAACTACTAGAAAGACCCTTTCTGCTATAGTGGGAGGTTAAAATTTCATGTTCTGAAGCTTCCCTGAAAAGTTATGGCACAATGCACAAAAACGCTTTTCAGCCTGAGATAAGGTGGGTTTCGGAACGCCAAACATAAAAGTGTTGATAACTTTGGAAAAACACTTCAGACAGTTTAGATTTGATGTGCAACTACTAGAAAGACCCTTTCTGCTATAGTGGGAGGTTAAAATTTCATGTTCTGAAGCTTCCCTGAAAAGTTATGGCACAATGCACAAAAACGCTTTTCAGCCTGAGATACGGTGGGTTTCGGAACGCCAAACATAAAAGTGTTAATAACTTTGGAAAAACACTTCAGACAGTTTAGATTTGATGTGCAACTACTAGAAAGACCCTTTCTGCTATAGTGGGAGGTTAAAATTTCATGTTCTGAAGCTTCCCTGAAAAGTTATGGCACAATGCGTAAAAACGCTTTTCAGCCTGAGATAAGGTGGGTTTCGGAACGCCAAACATAAAAGTGTTGATAACTTTGGAAAAACACTTCACACAGTTTAGATTTGATGTGCAACTACTAGAAAGACCCTTTCTGCTATAGTGGGAGGTTAAAATTTCATGTTCTGAAGCTTCCCTGAAAAGTTATGGCACAATGCACAAAAACGCTTTTCAGCCTGAGATAAGGTGGATTTCGGAACGCCAAACATAAAAGTGTTGATAACTTTCGAAAAACACTTCAGAGAGCTTAGATTTGATGTGCACCTACTAGAAAGACCCTTTCTGCTATAGTGGGAGGTTAAAATTTCATGTTCTGAAGCTTCCCTGTAAAGTTATGGCACAATGCGTAAAAACGCTTTTCAGCCTGAGATAAGGTGGGTTTCGGAACGCCAAACATAAAAGTGTTGATAACTTTGGAAAAACACTTCAGACAGTTTAGATTTGATGTGCAACTACTAGAAAGACCCTTTCTGCTATAGTGGGAGGTTAAAATTTCATGTTCTGAAGCTTCCCTGAAAAGTTATGGCACAATGCACAAAAACGCTTTTCAGCCTGAGATAAGGTGGGTTTCGGAACGCCAAACATAAAAGTGTTGATAACTTTGGAAAAACACTTCAGACAGCTTAGATTTGATGTGCACCTACTAGAAAGACCCTTTCTGCTATAGTGGGAGGTTAAAATTTCATGTTCTGAAGCTTCCCTGAAAAGTTATGGCACAATGCGTAAAAACGCTTTTCAGCCTGAGATAAGGTGGGTTTCGGAACGCCAAACATAAAAGTGTTGATAACTTTGGAAAAACACTTCAGACAGTTTAGATTTGATGTGCAACTACGAGAAAGACCCTTTCTGCTATAATGGGAGGTTAAAATTTCATGTTCTGAAGCTTCCCTGAAAAGTTATGGCACAATGCACAAAAACGCTTTTCAGCCTGAGATAAGGTGGGTTTCGGAACGCCAAACATAAATGTGTTAATAACTTTGGAAAAACACTTGAGACAGTTTAGATTTGATGTGCAACTACTAGAAAGACCCTTTCTGCTATAGTGGGAGGTTAAAATTTCATGTTCTGAAGCTTCCCTGAAAAGTTATGGCACAATGCGTAAAAACGCTTTTCAGCCTGAGATAAGGTGGGTTTCGGAACGCCAAACATAAAAGTGTTGATAACTTTTGAAAAACACTTCAGACAGTTTAGATTTGATGTGCAACTACTAGAAAGACCCTTTCTGCTATAGTGGGAGGTTAAAATTTCATGTTCTGAAGCTTCCCTGAAAAGTTATGGCACAATGCACAAAAACGCTTTTCAGCCTGAGATAAGGTGGGTTTCGGAACGCCAAACATAAAAGTGTTGATAACTTTCGAAAAACACTTCAGAGAGCTTAGATTTGATGTGCACCTACTAGAAAGACCCTTTCTGCTATAGTGGGAGGTTAAAATTTCATGTTCTGAAGCTTCCCTGAAAAGTTATGGCACAATGCGTGAAAACGCTTTTCAGCCTGAGATAAGGTGGGTTTCGGAACGCCAAACATAAAAGTGTTGATAACTTTGGAAAAACACTTCACACAGTTTAGATTTGATGTGCAACTACTAGAAAGACCCTTTCTGCTATAGTGGGAGGTTAAAATTTCATGTTCTGAAGCTTCCCTGAAAAGTTATGGCACAATGCACAAAAACGCTTTTCAGCCTGAGATAAGGTGGGTTTCGGAACGCCAAACATAAAAGTGTTGATAACTTTGGAAAAACACTTCAGACAGCTTAGATTTGATGTGCACCTACTAGAAAGACCCTTTCTGCTATAGTGGGAGGTTAAAATTTCATGTTCTGAAGCTTCCCTGAAAAGTTATGGCACAATGCGTAAAAACGCTTTTCAGCCTGAGATAAGGTGGGTTTCGGAACGCCAAACATAAAAGTGTTGATAACTTTGGAAAAACACTTCAGACAGTTTAGATTTGATGTGCAACTACGAGAAAGACCCTTTCTGCTATAATGGGAGGTTAAAATTTCATGTTCTGAAGCTTCCCTGAAAAGTTATGGCACAATGCACAAAAACGCTTTTCAGCCTGAGATAAGGTGGGTTTCGGAACGCCAAACATAAATGTGTTAATAACTTTGGAAAAACACTTGAGACAGTTTAGATTTGATGTGCAACTACTAGAAAGACCCTTTCTGCTATAGTGGGAGGTTAAAATTTCATGTTCTGAAGCTTCCCTGAAAAGTTATGGCACAATGCGTAAAAACGCTTTTCAGCCTGAGATAAGGTGGGTTTCGGAACGCCAAACATAAAAGTGTTGATAACTTTTGAAAAACACTTCAGACAGTTTAGATTTGATGTGCAACTACTAGAAAGACCCTTTCTGCTATAGTGGGAGGTTAAAATTTCATGTTCTGAAGCTTCCCTGAAAAGTTATGGCACAATGCACAAAAACGCTTTTCAGCCTGAGATAAGGTGGGTTTCGGAACGCCAAACATAAAAGTGTTGATAACTTTCGAAAAACACTTCAGAGAGCTTAGATTTGATGTGCACCTACTAGAAAGACCCTTTCTGCTATAGTGGGAGGTTAAAATTTCATGTTCTGAAGCTTCCCTGAAAAGTTATGGCACAATGCGTAAAAACGCTTTTCAGCCTGAGATAAGGTGGGTTTCGGAACGCCAAACATAAAAGTGTTGATAACTTTGGAAAAACACTTCACACAGTTTAGATTTGATGTGCAACTACTAGAAAGACCCTTTCTGCTATAGTGGGAGGTTAAAATTTCATGTTCTGAAGCTTTCCTGAAAAGTTATGGCACAATGCACAAAAACGCTTTTCAGCCTGAGATAAGGTGGGTTTCGGAACGCCAAACATAAAAGTGTTGATAACTTTTGAAAAACACTTCAGACAGCTTAGATTTGATGTGCAACTACTAGAAAGACCCTTTCTGCTATAGTGGGAGGTTAAAATTTCATGTTCTGAAGCTTCCCTGAAAAGTTATGGCACAATGCACAAAAACGCTTTTCAGCCTGAGATAAGGTGGGTTTCGGAACGCCAAACATAAAAGTGTTGATAACTTTCGAAAAACACTTCAGACAGGTTAGATTTGATGTGCACCTACTAGAAAGACCCTTTCTGCTATAGTGGGAGGTTAAAATTTCATGTTCTGAAGCTTCCCTGAAAAGTTATGGCACAATGCACAAAAACGCTTTTCAGCCTGAGATAAGGTGGGTTTCGGAACGCCAAACATAAAAGTGTTGATAACTTTGGAAAAACACTTCAGACAGTTTAGATTTGATGTGCAACTACTAGAAAGACCCTTTCTGCTATAGTGGGAGGTTAAAATTTCATGTTCTGAAGCTTCCCTGAAAAGTTATGGCACAATGCACAAAAACGCTTTTCAGCCTGAGATAAGGTGGGTTTCGGAACGCCAAACATAAAAGTGTTAATAACTTTGGAAAAACACTTCAGACAGTTTAGATTTGATGTGCAACTACTAGAAAGACCCTTTCTGCTATAGTGGGAGGTTAAAATTTCATGTTCTGAAGCTTCCCTGAAAAGTTATGGCACAATGCGTAAAAACGCTTTTCAGCCTGAGATAAGGTGGGTTTCGGAACGCCAAACATAAAAGTGTTGATAACTTTGGAAAAACACTTCAGACAGTTTAGATTTGATGTGCAACTACTAGAAAGACCCTTTCTGCTATAGTGGGAGGTTAAAATTTCATGTTCTGAAGCTTCCCTGAAAAGTTATGGCACAATGCACAAAAACGCTTTTCAGCCTGAGATAAGGTGGGTTTCGGAACGCCAAACATAAAAGTGTTGATAACTTTCGAAAAACACTTCAGAGAGCTTAGATTTGATGTGCACCTACTAGAAAGACCCTTTCTGCTATAGTGGGAGGTTAAAATTTCATGTTCTGAAGCTTCCCTGAAAAGTTATGGCACAATGCGTAATAACGCTTTTCAGCCTGAGATAAGGTGGGTTTCGGAACGCCAAACATAAAAGTGTTGATAACTTTGGAAAAACACTTCACACAGTTTAGATTTGATGTGCAACTACTAGAAAGACCCTTTCTGCTATAGTGGGAGGTTAAAATTTCATGTTCTGAAGCTTCCCTGAAAAGTTATGGCACAATGCACAAAAACGCTTTTCAGCCTGAGATAAGGTGGGTTTCGGAACGCCGAACATAAAAGTGTTGATAACTTTCGAAAAACACTTCAGAGAGCTTAGATTTGATGTGCACCTACTAGAAAGACCCTTTCTGCTATAGTCGGAGGTTAAAATTTCATGTTCTGAAGCTTCCCTGAAAAGTTATGGCACAATGCGTAAAAACGCTTTTCAGCCTGAGATAAGGTGGGTTTCGGAACGCCAAACATAAAAGTGTTGATAACTTTGGAAAAACACTTCAGACAGCTTAGATTTGATGTGCAACTACTAGAAAGACCCTTTCTGCTATAGTGGGAGGTTAAAATTTCATGTTCTGAAGCTTCCCTGAAAAGTTATGGCACAATGCACAAAAACGCTTTTCAGCCTGAGATAAGGTGGGTTTCGGAACGCCAAACATAAAAGTGTTGATAACTTTGGAAAAACACTTCAGACAGTTTAGATTTGATGTGCAACTACTAGAAAGACCCTTTCTGCTATAATGGGAGGTTAAAATTTCATGTTCTGAAGCTTCCCTGAAAAGTTATGGCACAATGCACAAAAACGCTTTTCACCCTGAGATAAGGTGGGTTTCGGAACGCCAAACATAAAAGTGTTAATAACTTTGGAAAAACACTTCAGACAGTTTAGATTTGATGTGCAACTACTAGAAAGACCCTTTCTGCTATAGTGGGAGGTTAAAATTTCATGTTCTGAAGCTTCCCTGAAAAGTTATGGCACAATGCGTAAAAACGCTTTTCAGCCTGAGATAAGGTGGGTTTCGGAACGCCAAACATAAAAGTGTTGATAACTTTGGAAAAACACTTCAGACAGTTTAGATTTGATGTGCAACTACTAGAAAGACCCTTTCTGCTATAGTGGGAGGTTAAAATTTCATGTTCTGAAGCTTCCCTGAAAAGTTATGGCACAATGCACAAAAACGCTTTTCAGCCTGAGATAAGGTGGGTTTCGGAACGCCAAACATAAAAGTGTTGATAACTTTCGAAAAACACTTCAGACAGCTTAGATTTGATGTGCACCTACTAGAAAGACCTTTTCTGCTATAGTGGGAGGTTAAGATTTCATGTTCTGAAGCTTCCCTGAAAAGTTATGGCACAATGCGTAAAAACGCTTTTCAGCCTGAGATAAGGTGGGTTTCGGAACGCCAAACATAAAAGTGTTGATAACTTTGGAAAAACACTTCAGACAGTTTAGATTTGATGTGCAACTACTAGAAAGACCCTTTCTGCTATAATGGGAGGTTAAAATTTCATGTTCTGAAGCTTCCCTGAAAAGTTATGGCACAATGCACAAAAACGCTTTTCAGCCTGAGATGAGGTGGGTTTCGGAACGCCAAACATAAAAGTGTTAATAACTTTGGAAAAACACTTGAGACAGTTTAGATTTGATGTGCAACTACTAGAAAGACCCTTTCTGCTATAGTGGGAGGTTAAAATTTCATGTTCTGAAGCTTCCCTGAAAAGTTATGGCACAATGCGTAAAAACGCTTTTCAGCCTGAGATAAGGTGGGTTTCGGAACGCCAAACATAAAAGTGTTGATAACTTTTGAAAAACACTTCAGACAGTTTAGATTTGATGTGCAACTACTAGAAAGACCCTTTCTGCTATAGTGGGAGGTTAAAATTTCATGTTCTGAAGCTTCCCTGAAAAGTTATGGCACAATGCACAAAAACGCTTTTCAGCCTGAGATAAGGTGGGTTTCGGAACGCCAAACATAAAAGTGTTGATAACTTTCGAAAAACACTTCAGAGAGCTTAGATTTGATGTGCACCTACTAGAAAGACCCTTTCTGCTATAGTGGGAGGTTAAAATTTCATGTTCTGAAGCTTCCCTGAAAAGTTATGGCACAATGCACAAAAACGCTTTTCAGCCTGAGATAAGGTGGGTTTCGGAACGCCAAACATAAAAGTGTTGATAACTTTGGAAAAACACTTCACACAGTTTAGATTTGATGTGCAACTACTAGAAAGACCCTTTCTGCTATAGTGGGAGGTTAAAATTTCATGTTCTGAAGCTTCCCTGAAAAGTTATGGCACAATGCACAAAAACACTTTTCAGCCTGAGATAAGGTGGGTTTCGGAACGCCAAACATAAAAGTGTTGATAACTTTCGAAAAACACTTCAGACAGCTTAGATTTGATGTGCACCTACTAGAAAGACCCTTTGTGCTATAGTGGGAGGTTAAAATTTCATGTTCTGAAGCTTCCCTGAAAAGTTATGGCACAATGCGTAAAAACGCTTTTCAGCCTGAGATAAGGTGGGTTTCGGAACGCCAAACATAAAAGTGTTGATAACTTTGGAAAAACACTTCAGACAGTTTAGATTTGATGTGCAACTACTAGAAAGACCCTTTCTGCTATAATGGGAGGTTAAAATTTCATGTTCTGAAGCTTCCCTGAAAAGTTATGGCACAATGCACAAAAACGCTTTTCAGCCTGAGATAAGGTGGGTTTCGGAACGCCAAACATAAAAGTGTTAATAACTTTGGAAAAACACTTGAGACAGTTTAGATTTGATGTGCAACTACTAGAAAGACCCTTTCTGCTATAGTGGGAGGTTAAAATTTCATGTTCTGAAGCTTCCCTGAAAAGTTATGGCACAATGCGTAAAAACGCTTTTCAGCCTGAGATAAGGTGGGTTTCGGAACGCCAAACAAAAAAGTGTTGATAACTTTGGAAAAACACTTCAGACAGTTTAGATTTGATGTGCAACTACTAGAAAGACCCTTTCTGCTATAATGGGAGGTTAAAATTTCATGTTCTGAAGCTTCCCTGAAAAGTTATGGCACAATGCACAAAAACGCTTTTCAGCCTGAGATAAGGTGGGTTTCGGAACGCCAAACATAAAAGTGTTAATAACTTTGGAAAAACACTTGAGACAGTTTAGATTTGATGTGCAACTACTAGAAAGACCCTTTCTGCTATAGTGGGAGGTTAAAATTTCATGTTCTGAAGCTTCCCTGAAAAGTTATGGCACAATGCGTAAAAACGCTTTTCAGCCTGAGATAAGGTGGGTTTCGGAACGCCAAACATAAAAGTGTTGATAACTTTTGAAAAACACTTCAGACAGTTTAGATTTGATGTGCAACTACTAGAAAGACCCTTTCTGCTATAGTGGGAGGTTAAAATTTCATGTTCTGAAGCTTCCCTGAAAAGTTATGGCACAATGCACAAAAACGCTTTTCAGCCTGAGATAAGGTGGGTTTCGGAACGCCAAACATAAAAGTGTTGATAACTTTCGAAAAACACTTCAGAGAGCTTAGATTTGATGTGCACCTACTAGAAAGACCCTTTCTGCTATAGTGGGAGGTTAAAATTTCATGTTCTGAAGCTTCCCTGAAAAGTTATGGCACAATGCGTAAAAACGCTTTTCAGCCTGAGATAAGGTGGGTTTCGGAACGCCAAACATAAAAGTGTTGATAACTTTGGAAAAACACTTCACACAGTTTAGATTTGATGTGCAACTACTAGAAAGACCCTTTCTGCTATAGTGGGAGGTTAAAATTTCATGTTCTGAAGCTTTCCTGAAAAGTTATGGCACAATGCACAAAAACGCTTTTCAGCCTGAGATAAGGTGGGTTTCGGAACGCCAAACATAAAAGTGTTGATAACTTTTGAAAAACACTTCAGACAGCTTAGATTTGATGTGCAACTACTAGAAAGACCCTTTCTGCTATAGTGGGAGGTTAAAATTTCATGTTCTGAAGCTTCCCTGAAAAGTTATGGCACAATGCACAAAAACGCTTTTCAGCCTGAGATAAGGTGGGTTTCGGAACGCCAAACATAAAAGTGTTGATAACTTTCGAAAAACACTTCAGACAGGTTAGATTTCATGTGCACCTACTAGAAAGACCCTTTCTGCTATAGTGGGAGGTTAAAATTTCATGTTCTGAAGCTTCCCTGAAAAGTTATGGCACAATGCGTAAAAACGCTTTTCAGCCTGAGATAAGGTGGGATTCGGAACGCCAAACATAAAAGTGTTGATAACTTTGGAAAAACACTTCAGACAGTTTAGATTTGATGTGCAACTACTAGAAAGACCCTTTCTGCTATAGTGGGAGGTTAAAATTTCATGTTCTGAAGCTTCCCTGAAAAGTTATGGCACAATGCACAAAAACGCTTTTCAGCCTGAGATAAGGTGGGTTTCGGAACGCCAAACATAAAAGTGTTGATAACTTTTGAAAAACACTTCAGACAGCTTAGATTTGATGTGCAACTACTAGAAAGACCCTGTCTGCTATAGTGGGAGGTTAAAATTTCATGTTCTGAAGCTTTCCTGAAAAGTTATGGCACAATGCACAAAAACGCTTTTCAGCCTGAGATAAGGTGGGTTTCGGAACGCCAAACATAAAAGTGTTGATAACTTTTGAAAAACACTTCAGACAGCTTAGATTTGATGTGCAACTACTAGAAAGACCCTTTCTGCTATAGTGGGAGGTTAAAATTTCATGTTCTGAAGCTTCCCTGAAAAGTTATGGCACAATGCACAAAAACGCTTTTCAGCCTGAGATAAGGTGGGTTTCGGAACGCCAAACATAAAAGTGTTGATAACTTTCGAAAAACACTTCAGACAGGTTAGATTTGATGTGCACCTACTAGAAAGACCCTTTCTGCTATAGTGGGAGGTTAAAATTTCATGTTCTGAAGCTTCCCTGAAAAGTTATGGCACAATGCGTAAAAACGCTTTTCAGCCTGAGATAAGGTGGGTTTCGGAACGCCAAACATAAAAGTGTTGATAACTTTGGAAAAACACTTCAGACAGTTTAGATTTGATGTGCAACTACTAGAAAGACCCTTTCTGCTATAGTGGGAGGTTAAAATTTCATGTTCTGAAGCTTCCCTGAAAAGTTATGGCACAATGCACAAAAACGCTTTTCAGCCTGAGATAAGGTGGGTTTCGGAACGCCAAACATAAAAGTGTTGATAACTTTCGAAAAACACTTCAGAGAGCTTAGATTTGATGTGCACCTACTAGAAAGACCCTTTCTGCTATAGTGGGAGGTTAAAATTTCATGTTCTGAAGCTTCCCTGAAAAGTTATGGCACAATGCGTAAAAACGCTTTTCAGCCTGAGATAAGGTGGGTTTCGGAACGCCAAACATAAAAGTGTTGATAACTTTGGAAAAACACTTCACACAGTTTAGATTTGATGTGCAACTACTAGAAAGACCCTTTCTGCTATAGTGGGAGGTTAAAATTTCATGTTCTGAAGCTTTCCTGAAAAGTTATGGCACAATGCACAAAAACGCTTTTCAGCCTGAGATAAGGTGGGTTTCGGAACGCCAAACATAAAAGTGTTGATAACTTTCGAAAAACACTTCAGACAGGTTAGATTTGATGTGCACCTACTAGAAAGACCCTTTCTGCTATAGTGGGAGGTTAAAATTTCATGTTCTGAAGCTTCCCTGAAAAGTTATGGCACAATGCGTAAAAACGCTTTTCAGCCTGAGATAAGGTGGGATTCGGAACGCCAAACATAAAAGTGTTGATAACTTTTGAAAAACACTTCAGACAGCTTAGATTTGATGTGCAACTACTAGAAAGACCCTGTCTGCTATAGTGGGAGGTTAAAATTTCATGTTCTGAAGCTTTCCTGAAAAGTTATGGCACAATGCACAAAAACGCTTTTCAGCCTGAGATAAGGTGGGTTTCGGAACGCCAAACATAAAAGTGTTGATAACTTTTGAAAAACACTTCAGACAGCTTAGATTTGATGTGCAACTACTAGAAAGACCCTTTCTGCTATAGTGGGAGGTTAAAATTTCATGTTCTGAAGCTTCCCTGAAAAGTTATGGCACAATGCACAAAAACGCTTTTCAGCCTGAGATAAGGTGGGTTTCGGAACGCCAAACATAAAAGTGTTGATAACTTTCGAAAAACACTTCAGACAGGTTAGATTTGATGTGCACCTACTAGAAAGACCCTTTCTGCTATAGTGGGAGGTTAAAATTTCATGTTCTGAAGCTTCCCTGAAAAGTTATGGCACAATGCGTAAAAACGCTTTTCAGCCTGAGATAAGGTGGGTTTCGGAACGCCAAACATAAAAGTGTTGATAACTTTGGAAAAACACTTCAGACAGTTTAGATTTGATGTGCAACTACTAGAAAGACCCTTTCTGCTATAGTGGGAGGTTAAAATTTCATGTTCTGAAGCTTCCCTGAAAAGTTATGGCACAATGCACAAAAACGCTTTTCAGCCTGAGATAAGGTGGGTTTCGGAAAGCCAAACATAAAAGTGTTAATAACTTTGGAAAAACACTTCAGACAGTTTAGATTTGATGTGCAACTACTAGAAAGACCCTTTCTGCTATAGTGGGAGGTTAAAATTTCATGTTCTGAAGCTTCCCTGAAAAGTTATGGCACAATGCGTAAAAACGCTTTTCAGCCTGAGATAAGGTGGGTTTCGGAACGCCAAACATAAAAGTGTTGATAACTTTGGAAAAACACTTCAGACAGTTTAGATTTGATGTGCAACTACTAGAAAGACCCTTTCTGCTATAGTCGGAGGTTAAAATTTCATGTTCTGAAGCTTCCCTGAAAAGTTATGGCACAATGCACAAAAACGCTTTTCAGCCTGAGATAAGGTGGGTTTCGGAACGCCAAACATAAAAGTGTTGATAACTTTCGAAAAACACTTCAGAGAGCTTAGATTTGATGTGCACCTACTAGAAAGACCCTTTCTGCTATAGTGGGAGGTTAAAATTTCATGTTCTGAAGCTTCCCTGAAAAGTTATGGCACAATGCGTAAAAACGCTTTTCAGCCTGAGATAAGGTGGGTTTCGGAACGCCAAACATAAAAGTGTTGATAACTTTGGAAAAACACTTCAGACAGCTTAGATTTGATGTGCAACTACTAGAAAGACCCTTTCTGCTATAGTGGGAGGTTAAAATTTCATGTTCTGAAGCTTCCCTGAAAAGTTATGGCACAATGCACAAAAACGCTTTTCAGCCTGAGATAAGGTGGGTTTCGGAACGCCAAACATAAAAGTGTTGATAACTTTCGAAAAACACTTCAGACAGCTTAGATTTGATGTGCACCTACTAGAAAGACCCTTTCTGCTATAGTGGGAGGTTAAAATTTCATGTTCTGAAGCTTCCCTGAAAAGTTATGGCACAATGCGTAAAAACGCTTTTCAGCCTGAGATAAGGTGGGTTTCGGAACGCCAAACATAAAAGTGTTGATAACTTTGGAAAAACACTTCAGACAGTTTAGATTTGATGAGCAACTACTAGAAAGACCCTTTCTGCTATAGTGGGAGGTTAAAATTTCATGTTCTGAAGCTTCCCTGAAAAGTTATGGCACAATGCACAAAAACGCTTTTCAGCCTGAGATAAGGTGGGTTTCGGAACGCCAAACATAAAAGTGTTAATAACTTTGGAAAAACACTTCAGACAGTTTAGATTTGATGTGCAACTACTAGAAAGACCCTTTCTGCTATAGTGGGAGGTTAAAATTTCATGTTCTGAAGCTTCCCTGAAAAGTTATGGCACAATGCGTAAAAACGCTTTTCAGCCTGAGATAAGGTGGGTTTCGGAACGCCAAACATAAAAGTGTTGATAACTTTGGAAAAACACTTCAGACAGTTTAGATTTGATGTGCAACTACTAGAAAGACCCTTTCTGCTATAGTCGGAGGTTAAAATTTCATGTTCTGAAGCTTCCCTGAAAAGTTATGGCACAATGCACAAAAACGCTTTTCAGCCTGAAATATGGTGGGTTTCGGAACGCCAAACATAAAAGTGTTGATAACTTTCGAAAAACACTTCAGAGAGCTTAGATTTGATGTGCACCTACTAGAAAGACCCTTTCTGCTATAGTGGGAGGTTAAAATTTCATGTTCTGAAGCTTCCCTGAAAAGTTATGGCACAATGCGTAAAAACGCTTTTCAGCCTGAGATAAGGTGGGTTTCGGAACGCCAAACATAAAAGTGTTGATAACTTTGGAAAAACACTTCAGACAGTTTAGATTTGATGTGCAACTACTAGAAAGACCCTTTCTGCTATAGTGGGAGGTTAAAATTTCATGTTCTGAAGCTTCCCTGAAAAGTTATGGCACAATGCACAAAAACGCTTTTCAGCCAGAGATAAGGTGGGTTTCGGAACGCCAAACATAAAAGTGTTAATAACTTTGGAAAAACACTTCAGACAGTTTAGATTTGATGTGCAACTACTAGAAAGACCCTTTCTGCTATAGTGGGAGGTTAAAATTTCATGTTCTGAAGCTTCCCTGAAAAGTTATGGCACAATGCGTAAAAACGCTTTTCAGCCTGAGATAAGGTGGGTTTCGGAACGCCAAACATAAAAGTGTTGATAACTTTGGAAAAACACTTCAGACAGTTTAGATTTGATGTGCAACTACTAGAAAGACCCTTTCTGCTATAGTGGGAGGTTAAAATTTCATGTTCTGAAGCTTCCCTGAAAAGTTATGGCACAATGCACAAAAACGCTTTTCAGCCTGAGATAAGGTGGGTTTCGGAACGCCAAACATAAAAGTGTTGATAACTTTCGAAAAACACTTCAGAGAGCTTAGATTTGATGTGCACCTACTAGAAAGACCCTTTCTGCTATAGTGGGAGGTTAAAATTTCATGTTCTGAAGCTTCCCTGAAAAGTTATGGCACAATGCGTAAAAACGCTTTTCAGCCTGAGATATGGTGGGTTTCGGAACGCCAAACATAAAAGTGTTGATAACTTTGGAAAAACACTTCACACAGTTTAGATTTGATGTGCAACTACTAGAAAGACCCTTTCTGCTATAGTCGGAGGTTAAAATTTCATGTTCTGAAGCTTCCCTGAAAAGTTATGGCACAATGCACAAAAACGCTTTTCAGCCTGAAATATGGTGGGTTTCGGAACGCCAAACATAAAAGTGTTGATAACTTTCGAAAAACACTTCAGAGAGCTTAGATTTGATGTGCACCTACTAGAAAGACCCTTTCTGCTATAGTGGGAGGTTAAAATTTCATGTTCTGAAGCTTCCCTGAAAAGTTATGGCACAATGCGTAAAAACGCTTTTCAGCCTGAGATAAGGTGGGTTTCGGAACGCCAAACATAAAAGTGTTGATAACTTTGGAAAAACACTTCAGACAGTTTAGATTTGATGTGCAACTACTAGAAAGACCCTTTCTGCTATAGTGGGAGGTTAAAATTTCATGTTCTGAAGCTTCCCTGAAAAGTTATGGCACAATGCACAAAAACGCTTTTCAGCCAGAGATAAGGTGGGTTTCGGAACGCCAAACATAAAAGTGTTAATAACTTTGGAAAAACACTTCAGACAGTTTAGATTTGATGTGCAACTACTAGAAAGACCCTTTCTGCTATAGTGGGAGGTTAAAATTTCATGTTCTGAAGCTTCCCTGAAAAGTTATGGCACAATGCGTAAAAACGCTTTTCAGCCTGAGATAAGGTGGGTTTCGGAACGCCAAACATAAAAGTGTTGATAACTTTGGAAAAACACTTCAGACAGTTTAGATTTGATGTGCAACTACTAGAAAGACCCTTTCTGCTATAGTGGGAGGTTAAAATTTCATGTTCTGAAGCTTCCCTGAAAAGTTATGGCACAATGCACAAAAACGCTTTTCAGCCTGAGATAAGGTGGGTTTCGGAACGCCAAACATAAAAGTGTTGATAACTTTCGAAAAACACTTCAGAGAGCTTAGATTTGATGTGCACCTACTAGAAAGACCCTTTCTGCTATAGTGGGAGGTTAAAATTTCATGTTCTGAAGCTTCCCTGAAAAGTTATGGCACAATGCGTAAAAACGCTTTTCAGCCTGAGATATGGTGGGTTTCGGAACGCCAAACATAAAAGTGTTGATAACTTTGGAAAAACACTTCACACAGTTTAGATTTGATGTGCAACTACTAGAAAGACCCTTTCTGCTATAGTGGGAGGTTAAAATTTCATGTTCTGAAGCTTTCCTGAAAAGTTATGGCACAATGCACAAAAACGCTTTTCAGCCTGAGATAAGGTGGGTTTCGGAACGCCAAACATAAAAGTGTTGATAACTTTCGAAAAACACTTCAGACAGCTTAGATTTGATGTGCAACTACTAGAAAGACCCTTTCTGCTATAGTGGGAGGTTAAAATTTCATGTTCTGAAGCTTCCCTGAAAAGTTATGGCACAATGCACAAAAACGCTTTTCAGCCTGAGATAAGGTGGGTTTCGGAACGCCAAACATAAAAGTGTTGATAACTTTGGAAAAACACTTCAGACAGTTTAGATTTGATGTGCAACTACTAGAAAGACCCTTTCTGCTATAGTGGGAGGTTAAAATTTC
Organism: Synchiropus splendidus; assembly: GCF_027744825.2. Classification (NCBI taxonomy): domain Eukaryota; kingdom Metazoa; phylum Chordata; class Actinopteri; order Syngnathiformes; family Callionymidae; genus Synchiropus; species Synchiropus splendidus. The sequence continues at coordinate 36,190,960 of NC_071337.1, forward strand.
ATGTTCTGAAGCTTTCCTGAAAAGTTATGGCACAATGCACAAAAACGCTTTTCAGCCTGAGATAAGGTGGGTTTCGGAACGCCAAACATAAAAGTGTTGATAACTTTTGAAAAACACTTCAGACAGCTTAGATTTGATGTGCAACTACTAGAAAGACCCTTTCTGCTATAGTGGGAGGTTAAAATTTCATGTTCTGAAGCTTTCCTGAAAAGTTATGGCACAATGCACAAAAACGCTTTTCAGCCTGAGATAAGGTGGGTTTCGGAACGCCAAACATAAAAGTGTTGATAACTTTCGAAAAACACTTCAGAGAGCTTAGATTTGATGTGCACCTACTAGAAAGACCCTTTCTGCTATAGTGGGAGGTTAAAATTTCATGTTCTGAAGCTTCCCTGAAAAGTTATGGCACAATGCGTAAAAACGCTTTTCAGCCTGAGATAAGGTGGGTTTCGGAACGCCAAACATAAAAGTGTTGATAACTTTGGAAAAACACTTCAGACAGTTTAGATTTGATGTGCAACTACTAGAAAGACCCTTTCTGCTATAGTGGGAGGTTAAAATTTCATGTTCTGAAGCTTCCCTGAAAAGTTATGGCACAATGCACAAAAACGCTTTTCAGCCTGAGATAAGGTGGGTTTCGGAACGCCAAACATAAAAGTGTTAATAACTTTGGAAAAACACTTCAGACAGTTTAGATTTGATGTGCAACTACTAGAAAGACCCTTTCTGCTATAGTGGGAGGTTAAAATTTCATGTTCTGAAGCTTCCCTGAAAAGTTATGGCACAATGCGTAAAAACGCTTTTCAGCCTGAGATAAGGTGGGTTTCGGAACGCCAAACATAAAAGTGTTGATAACTTTGGAAAAACACTTCAGACAGTTTAGATTTGATGTGCAACTACTAGAAAGACCCTTTCTGCTATAGTGGGAGGTTAAAATTTCATGTTCTGAAGCTTCCCTGAAAAGTTATGGCACAATGCACAAAAACGCTTTTCAGCCTGAGATAAGGTGGGTTTCGGAACGCCAAACATCAAAGTGTTGATAACTTTCGAAAAACACTTCAGAGAGCTTAGATTTGATGTGCACCTACTAGAAAGACCCTTTCTGCTATAGTGGGAGGTTAAAATTTCATGTTCTGAAGCTTCCCTGAAAAGTTATGGCACAATGCGTAAAAACGCTTTTCAGCCTGAGATAAGGTGGGTTTCGGAACGCCAAAGATAAAAGTGTTGATAACTTTGGAAAAACACTTCACACAGTTTAGATTTGATGTGCAACTACTAGAAAGACCCTTTCTGCTATAGTGGGAGGTTAAAATTTCATGTTCTGAAGCTTTCCTGAAAAGTTATGGCACAATGCACAAAAACGCTTTTCAGCCTGAGATAAGGTGGGTTTCGGAACGCCAAACATAAAAGTGTTGATAACTTTTGAAAAACACTTCAGACAGCTTAGATTTGATGTGCAACTACTAGAAAGACCCTTTCTGCTATAGTGGGAGGTTAAAATTTCATGTTCTGAAGCTTCCCTGAAAACTTATGGCACAATCCACAAAAACGCTTTTCAGCCTGAGATAAGGTGGGTTTCGGAACGCCAAACATAAAAGTGTTGATAACTTTCGAAAAACACTTCAGACAGCTTAGATTTGATGTGCAACTACTAGAAAGACCCTTTCTGCTATAGTGGGAGGTTAAAATTTCATGTTCTGAAGCTTCCCTGAAAAGTTATGGCACAATGCACAAAAACGCTTTTCAGCCTGAGATAAGGTGGGTTTCGGAACGCCAAACATAAAAGTGTTGATAACTTTGGAAAAACACTTCAGACAGTTTAGATTTGATGTGCAACTACTAGAAAGACCCTTTCTGCTATAGTGGGAGGTTAAAATTTCATGTTCTGAAGCTTCCCTGAAAAGTTATGGCACAATGCGTAAAAACGCTTTTCAGCCTGAGATAAGGTGGGTTTCGGAACGCCAAACATAAAAGTGTTGATAACTTTTGAAAAACACTTCAGACAGCTTAGATTTGATGTGCAACTACTAGAAAGACCCTTTCTGCTATAGTGGGAGGTTAAAATTTCATGTTCTGAAGCTTCCCTGAAAAGTTATGGCACAATGCACAAAAACGCTTTTCAGCCTGAGATAAGGTGGGTTTCGGAACGCCAAACATAAAAGTGTTGATAACTTTCGAAAAACACTTCAGACAGCTTAGATTTGATGTGCACCTACTAGAAAGACCCTTTCTGCTATAGTGGGAGGTTAAAATTTCATGTTCTGAAGCTTCCCTGAAAAGTTATGGCACAATGCGTAAAAACGCTGTTCAGCCTGAGATAAGGTGGGTTTCGGAACGCCAAACATAAAAGTGTTGATAACTTTGGAAAAACACTTCAGACAGTTTAGATTTGATATGCAACTACTAGAAAGACCCTTTCTGCTATAGTGGGAGGTTAAAATTTCATGTTCTGAAGCTTCCCTGAAAAGTTATGGCACAATGCACAAAAACGCTTTTCAGCCTGAGATAAGGTGGGTTTCGGAACGCCAAACATAAAAGTGTTAATAACTTTGGAAAAACACTTCAGACAGTTTAGATTTGATGTCCAACTACTAGAAAGACCCTTTCTGCTATAGTGGGAGGTTAAAATTTCATGTTCTGAAGCTTCCCTGAAAAGTTATGGCACAATGCACAAAAACGCTTTTCAGCCTGAGATAAGGTGGGTTTCGGAACGCCAAACATAAAAGTGTTAATAACTTTGGAAAAACACTTCAGACAGTTTAGATTTGATGTGCAACTACTAGAAAGACCCTTTCTGCTATAGTGGGAGGTTAAAATTTCATGTTCTGAAGCTTTCCTGAAAAGTTATGGCACAATGCACAAAAACGCTTTTCAGCCTGAGATAAGGTGGGTTTCGGAACGCCAAACATAAAAGTGTTGATAACTTTCGAAAAACATTTCAGAGAGCTTAGATTTGATGTGCACCTACTAGAAAGACCCTTTCTGCTATAGTGGGAGGTTAAAATTTCATGTTCTGAAGCTTCCCTGAAAAGTTATGGCACAATGCGTACAAACGCTTTTCAGCCTGAGATAAGGTGGGTTTCGGAACGCCAAACATAAAAGTGTTGATAACTTTGGAAAAACACTTCAGACAGTTTAGATTTGATGTGCAACTACTAGAAAGACCCTTTCTGCTATAGTGGGAGGTTAAAATTTCATGTTCTGAAGCTTTCCTGAAAAGTTATGGCACAATGCACAAAAACGCTTTTCAGCCTGAGATAAGGTGGGTTTCGGAACGCCAAACATAAAAGTGTTGATAACTTTTGAAAAACACTTCAGACAGCTTAGATTTGATGTGCAACTACTAGAAAGACCCTTTCTGCTATAGTGGGAGGTTAAAATTTCATGTTCTGAAGCTTCCCTGAAAAGTTATGGCACAATGCACAAAAACGCTTTTCAGCCTGAGATAAGGTGGGTTTCGGAACGCCAAACATAAAAGTGTTGATAACTTTGGAAAAACACTTCAGACAGTTTAGATTTGATGTGCAACTACTAGAAAGACCCTTTCTGCTATAGTGGGAGGTTAAAATTTCATGTTCTGAAGCTTCCCTGAAAAGTTATGGCACAATGCACAAAAACGCTTTTCAGCCTGAGATAAGGTGGGTTTCGGAACGCCAAACATAAAAGTGTTAATAACTTTGGAAAAACACTTCAGACAGTTTAGATTTGATGTGCAACTACTAGAAAGACCCTTTCTGCTATAGTGGGAGGTTAAAATTTCATGTTCTGAAGCTTCCCTGAAAAGTTATGGCACAATGCACAAAAACGCTTTTCAGCCTGAGATAAGGTGGGTTTCGGAACGCCAAACATAAAAGTGTTGATAACTTTCGAAAAACACTTCAGACAGGTTAGATTTGATGTGCACCTACTAGAAAGACCCTTTCTGCTATAGTGGGAGGTTAAAATTTCATGTTCTGAAGCTTCCCTGAAAAGTTATGGCACAATGCGTAAAAACGCTTTTCAGCCTGAGATAAGGTGGGTTTCGGAACGCCAAACATAAAAGTGTTGATAACTTTGGAAAAACACTTCAGACAGTTTAGATTTGATGTGCAACTACTAGAAAGACCCTTTCTGCTATAGTGGGAGGTTAAAATTTCATGTTCTGAAGCTTTCCTGAAAAGTTATGGCACAATGCACAAAAACGCTTTTCAGCCTGAGATAAGGTGGGTTTCGGAACGCCAAACATAAAAGTGTTGATAACTTTCGAAAAACACTTCAGAGAGCTTAGATTTGATGTGCACCTACTAGAAAGACCCTTTCTGCTATAGTGGGAGGTTAAAATTTCATGTTCTGAAGCTTCCCTGAAAAGTTATGGCACAATGCGTAAAAACGCTTTTCAGCCTGAGATAAGGTGGGTTTCGGAACGCCAAACATAAAAGTGTATATAACTTTGGAAAAACACTTCAGACAGTTTAGATTTGATGTGCAACTACTAGAAAGACCCTTTCTGCTATAGTGGGAGATTAAAATTTCATGTTCTGAAGCTTTCCTGAAAAGTTATGGCACAATGCACAAAAACGCTTTTCAGCCTGAGATAAGGTGGGTTTCGGAACGCCAAACATAAAAGTGTTGATAACTTTTGAAAAACACTTCAGACAGCTTAGATGTGATGTGCAACTACTAGAAAGACCCTTTCTGCTATAGTGGGAGGTTAAAATTTCATGTTCTGAAGCTTCCCTGAAAAGTTATGGCACAATGCACAAAAACGCTTTTCAGCCTGAGATAAGGTGGGTTTCGGAACGCCAAACATAAAAGTGTTGATAACTTTGGAAAAACACTTCAGACAGTTTAGATTTGATGTGCAACTACTAGAAAGACCCTTTCTGCTATAGTGGGAGGTTAAAATTTCATGTTCTGAAGCTTTCCTGAAAAATTATGGCACAATGCACAAAAACGCTTTTCAGCCTGAGATAAGGTGGGTTTCGGAACGCCAAACATAAAAGTGTTGATAACTTTCGAAAAACACTTCAGAGAGCTTAGATTTGATGTGCACCTACTAGAAAGACCCTTTCTGCTATAGTGGGAGGTTAAAATTTCATGTTCTGAAGCTTCCCTGAAAAGTTATGGCACAATGCGTAAAAACGCTTTTCAGCCTGAGATAAGGTGGGTTTCGGAACGCCAAACATAAAAGTGTTGATAACTTTGGAAAAACACTTCAGACAGTTTAGATTTGATGTGCAACTACTAGAAAGACCCTTTCTGCTAAAGTGGGAGGTTAAAATTTCATGTTCTGAAGCTTTCCTGAAAAGTTATGGCAAAATGCACAAAAACGCTTTTCAGCCTGAGATAAGGTGGGTTTCGGAACGCCAAACATGAAAGTGTTGATAACTTTTGAAAAACACTTCAGACAGCTTAGATTTGATGTGCAACTACTAGAAAGACCCTTTCTGCTATAGTGGGAGGTTAAAATTTCATGTTCTGAAGCTTCCCTGAAAAGTTATGGCACAATGCACAAAAACGCTTTTCAGCCTGAGATAAGGTGGGTTTCGGAACGCCAAACATAAAAGTGTTGATAACTTTGGAAAAACACTTCAGACAGTTTAGATTTGATGTGCAACTACTAGAAAGACCCTTTCTGCTATAGTGGGAGGTTAAAATTTCATGTTCTGAAGCTTCCCTGAAAAGTTATGGCACAATGCACAAAAACGCTTTTCAGCCTGAGATAAGGTGGGTTTCGGAACGCCAAACATAAAAGTGTTAATAACTTTGGAAAAACACTTCAGACAGTTTAGATTTGATGTGCAACTACTAGAAAGACCCTTTCTGCTATAGTGGGAGGTTAAAATTTCATGTTCTGAAGCTTCCCTGAAAAGTTATGGCACAATGCACAAAAACGCTTTTCAGCCTGAGATAAGGTGGGTTTCGGAACGCCAAACATAAAAGTGTTGATAACTTTCGAAAAACACTTCAGAGAGCTTAGATTTGATGTGCACCTACTCGAAAGACCCTTTCTGCTATAGTGGGAGGTTAAAATTTCATGTTCTGAAGTTTCCCTGAAAAGTTATGGCACAATGCGTAAAAACGCTTTTCAGCCTGAGATAAGGTGGGTTTCGGAACGCCAAACATAAAAGTGTTGATAACTTTGGAAAAACACTTCAGACAGTTTAGATTTGATGTGCAACTACTAGAAAGACCCTTTCTGCTATAGTGGGAGGTTAAAATTTCATGTTCTGAAGCTTTCCTGAAAAGTTATGGCACAATGCACAAAAACGCTTTTCAGCCTGAGATAAGGTGGGTTTCGGAACGCCAAACATAAAAGTGTTGATAACTTTAGAAAAACACTTCAGACAGCTTAGATTTGATGTGCAACTACTAGAAAGACCCTTTCTGCTATAGCGGGAGGTTAAAATTTCATGTTCTGAAGCTTCCCTGAAAAGTTATGGCACAATGCACAAAAACGCTTTTCAGCCTGAGATAAGGTGGGTTTCGGAAAGCCAAACATAAAAGTGTTGATAACTTTGGAAAAACACTTCAGACAGTTTAGATTTGATGTGCAACTACTAGAAAGACCCTTTCTGCTATAGTGGGAGGTTAAAATTTCATGTTCTGAAGCTTTCCTGAAAAGTTATGGCACAATGCACAAAAACGCTTTTCAGCATGAGATAAGGTGGGTTTCGGAACGCCAAACATAAAAGTGTTGATAACTTTTGAAAAACACTTCAGACAGCTTAGATTTGATGTGCAACTACTAGAAAGACCCTTTCTGCTATAGTGGGAGGTCAAAATTTCATGTTCTGAAGCTTCCCTGAAAAGTTATGGCACAATGCACAAAAACGCTTTTCAGCCTGAGATAAGGTGGGTTTCGGAACGCCAAACATAAAAGTGTTGATAACTTTGGAAAAACACTTCAGACAGTTTAGATTTGATGTGCAACTACTAGAATGACCCTTTCTGCTATAGTGGGAGGTTAAAATTTCATGTTCTGAAGCTTCCCAGAAAAGTTATGGCACAATGCACAAAAACGCTTTTCAGCCTGAGATAAGGTGGGTTTCGGAACGCCAAACATAAAAGTGTTAACAACTTTGGAAAAACACTTCAGACAGTTTAGATTTGATGTGCAACTACTAGAAAGACCCTTTCTGCTATAGTGGGAGGTTAAAATTTCATGTTCTGAAGCTTCCCTGAAAAGTTATGGCACAATGCACAAAAACGCTTTTCAGCCTGAGATGAGGTGGGTTTCGGAACGCCAAACATAAAAGTGTTGACAACTTTCGAAAAACACTTCAGAGAGCTTAGATTTGATGTGCACCTACTAGAAAGACCCTTTCTGCTATAGTGGGAGGTTAAAATTTCATGTTCTGAAGCTTCCCTGAAAAGTTATGGCACAATGCGTAAAAACGCTTTTCAGCCTGAGATAAGGTGGGTTTCGGAACGCCAAACATAAAAGTGTTGATAACTTTGGAAAAACACTTCAGACAGTTTAGATTTGATGTGCAACTACTAGAAAGACCCTTTCTGCTATAGTGGGAGGTTAAAATTTCATGTTCTGAAGCTTTCCTGAAAAGTTATGGCACAATGCACAAAAACGCTTTTCAGCCTGAGATAAGGTGGGTTTCGGAACGCCAAACATAAAAGTGTTGATAACTTTTGAAAAACACTTCAGACAGCTTAGATTTGATGTGCAACTACTTGAAAGACCCTTTCTGCTATAGTGGGAAGTTAAAATTTCATGTTCTGAAGATTCCCTGAAAAGTTATGGCACAATGCACAAAAACGCTTTTCAGCCTGAGATAAGGTGGGTTTCGGAACGCCAAACATAAAAGTGTTGATAACTTTCGAAAAACACTTCAGACAGCTTAGATTTGATGTGCACCTACTAGAAAGACCCTTTCTGCTATAGTGGGAGGTTAAAATTTCATGTTCTGAAGCTTCCCTGAAAAGTTATGGCACAATGCGTAAAAACGCTTTTCAGCCTGAGATAAGGTGGGTTTCGGAACGCCAAACATAAAAGTGTTGATAACTTTGGAAAAACACTTCAGACAGTTTAGATTTGATGTGCAACTACTAGAAAGACCCTTTCTGCTATAGTGGGAGGTTAAAATTTCATGTTCTGAAGCTTCCCTGAAAAGTTATGGCACAATGCACAAAAACGCTTTTCAGCCTGAGATAAGGTGGGTTTCGGAACGCCAAACATAAAAGTGTTGATAACTTTCGAAAAACACTTCAGAGAGCTTAGATTTGATGTGCACCTACTAGAAAGACCCTTTCTGCTATAGTGGGAGGTTAAAATTTCATGTTCTGAGGCTTCCCTGAAAAGTTATGGCACAATGCGTAAAAACGCTTTTCAGCTTGAGATAAGGTGGGTTTCGGAACGCCAAACATAAAAGTGTTGATAACTTTGGAAAAACACTTCAGACAGTTTAGATTTGATGTGCAACTACTAGAAAGACCCTTTCTGCTATAGTGGGAGGTTAAAATTTCATGTTCTGAAGCTTTCCTGAAAAGTTATGGCACAATGCACAAAAACGCTTTTCAGCCTGAGATAAGGTGGGTTTCGGAACGCCAAACATAAAAGTGTTGATAACTTTTGAAAAACACTTCAGACAGCTTAGATTTGATGTGCAACTACTAGAAAGACCCTTTCTGCTGTAGTGGGAGGTTAAAATTTCATGTTCTGAAGCTTCCCTGAAAAGTTATGGCACAATGCACAAAAACGCTTTTCAGCCTGAGATAAGGTGGGTTTCGGAACGCCAAACATAAAAGTGTTGATAACTTTCGAAAAACACTTCAGACAGGTTAGATTTGATGTGCACCTACTAGAAAGACCCTTTCTGCTATAGTGGGAGGTTAAAATTTCATGATCTGAAGCTTCCCTGAAAAGTTATGGCACAATGCGTAAAAACGCTTTTCAGCCTGAGATAAGGTGGGTTTCGGAACGCCAAACATAAAAGTGTTGATAACTTTGGAAAAACACTTCAGACAGTTTAGATTTGATGTGCAACTACTAGAAAGACCCTTTCTGCTATAGTGGGAGGTTAAAATTTCATGTTCTGAAGCTTTCCTGAAAAGTTATGGCACAATGCACAAAAACGCTTTTCAGCCTGAGATAAGGTGGGTTTCGGAACGCCAAACATAAAAGTGTTGATAACTTTCGAAAAACACTTCAGAGAGCTTAGATTTGATGTGCACCTACTAGAAAGACCCTTTCTGCTATAGTGGGAGGTTAAAATTTCATGTTCTGAAGCTTCCCTGAAAAGTTATGGCACAATGCGTAAAAACGCTTTTCAGCCTGAGATAAGGTGGGTTTCGGAACGCCAAACATAAAAGTGTATATAACTTTGGAAAAACACTTCAGACAGTTTAGATTTGATGTGCAACTACTAGAAAGACCCTTTCTGCTATAGTGGGAGATTAAAATTTCATGTTCTGAAGCTTTCCTGAAAAGTTATGGCACAATGCACAAAAACGCTTTTCAGCCTGAGATAAGGTGGGTTTCGGAACGCCAAACATAAAAGTGTTGATAACTTTTGAAAAACACTTCAGACAGCTTAGATGTGATGTGCAACTACTAGAAAGACCCTTTCTGCTATAGTGGGAGGTTAAAATTTCATGTTCTGAAGCTTCCCTGAAAAGTTATGGCACAATGCACAAAAACGCTTTTCAGCCTGAGATAAGGTGGGTTTCGGAACGCCAAACATAAAAGTGTTGATAACTTTGGAAAAACACTTCAGACAGTTTAGATTTGATGTGCAACTACTAGAAAGACCCTTTCTGCTATAGTGGGAGGTTAAAATTTCATGTTCTGAAGCTTTCCTGAAAAATTATGGCACAATGCACAAAAACGCTTTTCAGCCTGAGATAAGGTGGGTTTCGGAACGCCAAACATAAAAGTGTTGATAACTTTCGAAAAACACTTCAGAGAGCTTAGATTTGATGTGCACCTACTAGAAAGACCCTTTCTGCTATAGTGGGAGGTTAAAATTTCATGTTCTGAAGCTTCCCTGAAAAGTTATGGCACAATGCGTAAAAACGCTTTTCAGCCTGAGATAAGGTGGGTTTCGGAACGCCAAACATAAAAGTGTTGATAACTTTGGAAAAACACTTCAGACAGTTTAGATTTGATGTGCAACTACTAGAAAGACCCTTTCTGCTAAAGTGGGAGGTTAAAATTTCATGTTCTGAATCTTTCCTGAAAAGTTATGGCAAAATGCACAAAAACGCTTTTCAGCCTGAGATAAGGTGGGTTTCGGAACGCCAAACATGAAAGTGTTGATAACTTTTGAAAAAAACTTCAGACAGCTTAGATTTGATGTGCAACTACTAGAAAGACCCTTTCTGCTATAGTGGGAGGTTAAAATTTCATGTTCTGAAGCTTCCCTGAAAAGTTATGGCACAATGCACAAAAACGCTTTTCAGCCTGAGATAAGGTGGGTTTCGGAACGCCAAACATAAAAGTGTTGATAACTTTGGAAAAACACTTCAGACAGTTTAGATTTGATGTGCAACTACTAGAAAGACCCTTTCTGCTATAGTGGGAGGTTAAAATTTCATGTTCTGAAGCTTCCCTGAAAAGTTATGGCACAATGCACAAAAACGCTTTTCAGCCTGAGATAAGGTGGGTTTCGGAACGCCAAACATAAAAGTGTTAATAACTTTGGAAAAACACTTCAGACAGTTTAGATTTGATGTGCAACTACTAGAAAGACCCTTTCTGCTATAGTGGGAGGTTAAAATTTCATGTTCTGAAGCTTCCCTGAAAAGTTATGGCACAATGCACAAAAACGCTTTTCAGCCTGAGATAAGGTGGGTTTCGGAACGCCAAACATAAAAGTGTTGATAACTTTCGAAAAACACTTCAGAGAGCTTAGATTTGATGTGCACCTACTCGAAAGACCCTTTCTGCTATAGTGGGAGGTTAAAATTTCATGTTCTGAAGTTTCCCTGAAAAGTTATGGCACAATGCGTAAAAACGCTTTTCAGCCTGAGATAAGGTGGGTTTCGGAACGCCAAACATAAAAGTGTTGATAACTTTGGAAAAACACTTCAGACAGTTTAGATTTGATGTGCAACTACTAGAAAGACCCTTTCTGCTATAGTGGGAGGTTAAAATTTCATGTTCTGAAGCTTTCCTGAAAAGTTATGGCACAATGCACAAAAACGCTTTTCAGCCTGAGATAAGGTGGGTTTCGGAACGCCAAACATAAAAGTGTTGATAACTTTAGAAAAACACTTCAGACAGCTTAGATTTGATGTGCAACTACTAGAAAGACCCTTTCTGCTATAGCGGGAGGTTAAAATTTCATGTTCTGAAGCTTCCCTGAAAAGTTATGGCACAATGCACAAAAACGCTTTTCAGCCTGAGATAAGGTGGGTTTCGGAAAGCCAAACATAAAAGTGTTGATAACTTTGGAAAAACACTTCAGACAGTTTAGATTTGATGTGCAACTACTAGAAAGACCCTTTCTGCTATAGTGGGAGGTTAAAATTTCATGTTCTGAAGCTTTCCTGAAAAGTTATGGCACAATGCACAAAAACGCTTTTCAGCATGAGATAAGGTGGGTTTCGGAACGCCAAACATAAAAGTGTTGATAACTTTTGAAAAACACTTCAGACAGCTTAGATTTGATGTGCAACTACTAGAAAGACCCTTTCTGCTATAGTGGGAGGTCAAAATTTCATGTTCTGAAGCTTCCCTGAAAAGTTATGGCACAATGCACAAAAACGCTTTTCAGCCTGAGATAAGGTGGGTTTCGGAACGCCAAACATAAAAGTGTTGATAACTTTGGAAAAACACTTCAGACAGTTTAGATTTGATGTGCAACTACTAGAATGACCCTTTCTGCTATAGTGGGAGGTTAAAATTTCATGTTCTGAAGCTTCCCAGAAAAGTTATGGCACAATGCACAAAAACGCTTTTCAGCCTGAGATAAGGTGGGTTTCGGAACGCCAAACATAAAAGTGTTAACAACTTTGGAAAAACACTTCAGACAGTTTAGATTTGATGTGCAACTACTAGAAAGACCCTTTCTGCTATAGTGGGAGGTTAAAATTTCATGTTCTGAAGCTTCCCTGAAAAGTTATGGCACAATGCACAAAAACGCTTTTCAGCCTGAGATGAGGTGGGTTTCGGAACGCCAAACATAAAAGTGTTGACAACTTTCGAAAAACACTTCAGACAGCTTAGATTTGATGTGCAACTACTTGAAAGACCCTTTCTGCTATAGTGGGAAGTTAAAATTTCATGTTCTGAAGATTCCCTGAAAAGTTATGGCACAATGCACAAAAACGCTTTTCAGCCTGAGATAAGGTGGGTTTCGGAACGCCAAACATAAAAGTGTTGATAACTTTCGAAAAACACTTCAGACAGCTTAGATTTGATGTGCACCTACTAGAAAGACCCTTTCTGCTATAGTGGGAGGTTAAAATTTCATGTTCTGAAGCTTCCCTGAAAAGTTATGGCACAATGCGTAAAAACGCTTTTCAGCCTGAGATAAGGTGGGTTTCGGAACGCCAAACATAAAAGTGTTGATAACTTTGGAAAAACACTTCAGACAGTTTAGATTTGATGTGCAACTACTAGAAAGACCCTTTCTGCTATAGTGGGAGGTTAAAATTTCATGTTCTGAAGCTTCCCTGAAAAGTTATGGCACAATGCACAAAAACGCTTTTCAGCCTGAGATAAGGTGGGTTTCGGAACGCCAAACATAAAAGTGTTGATAACTTTCGAAAAACACTTCAGAGAGCTTAGATTTGATGTGCACCTACTAGAAAGACCCTTTCTGCTATAGTGGGAGGTTAAAATTTCATGTTCTGAGGCTTCCCTGAAAAGTTATGGCACAATGCGTAAAAACGCTTTTCAGCTTGAGATAAGGTGGGTTTCGGAACGCCAAACATAAAAGTGTTGATAACTTTGGAAAAACACTTCAGACAGTTTAGATTTGATGTGCAACTACTAGAAAGACCCTTTCTGCTATAGTGGGAGGTTAAAATTTCATGTTCTGAAGCTTTCCTGAAAAGTTATGGCACAATGCACAAAAACGCTTTTCAGCCTGAGATAAGGTGGGTTTCGGAACGCCAAACATAAAAGTGTTGATAACTTTTGAAAAACACTTCAGACAGCTTAGATTTGATGTGCAACTACTAGAAAGACCCTTTCTGCTGTAGTGGGAGGTTAAAATTTCATGTTCTGAAGCTTCCCTGAAAAGTTATGGCACAATGCACAAAAACGCTTTTCAGCCTGAGATAAGGTGGGTTTCGGAACGCCAAACATAAAAGTGTTGATAACTTTCGAAAAACACTTCAGACAGCTTAGATTTGATGTGCACCTACTAGAAAGACCCTTTCTGCTATAGTGGGAGGTTAAAATTTCATGTTCTGAAGCTTCCCTGAAAAGTTATGGCACAATGCACAAAAACGCTTTTCAGCCTGAGATAAGGTGGGTTTCGGAACGCCAAACATAAAAGTGTTGATAACTTTGGAAAAACACTTCAGACAGTTTAGATTTGATGTGCAACTACTAGAAAGACCCTTTCTGCTATAGTGGGAGGTTAAAATTTCATGTTCTGAAGCTTCCCTGAAAAGTTATGGCACAATGCACAAAAACGCTTTTCAGCCTGAGATAAGGTGGGTTTCGGAACGCCAAACATAAAAGTGTTAATAACTTTGGAAAAACACTTCAGACAGTTTAGATTTGATGTGCAACTACTAGAAAGACCCTTTCTGCTATAGTGGGAGGTTAAAATTTCATGTTCTGAAGCTTCCCTGAAAAGTTATGGCACAATGCACAAAAACGCTTTTCAGCCTGAGATAAGGTGGGTTTCGGAACGCCAAACATAAAAGTGTTGATAACTTTGGAAAAACACTTCAGACAGTTTAGATTTGATGTGCAACTACTAGAAAGACCCTTTCTGCTATAGTGGGAGGTTAAAATTTCATGTTCTGAAGCTTCCCTGAAAAGTTATGGCACAATGCACAAAAACGCTTTTCAGCCTGAGATAAGGTGGGTTTCGGAACGCCAAACATAAAAGTGTTGATAACTTTGGAAAAACACTTCAGACAGTTTAGATTTGATGTGCAACTACTATAAAGACCCTTTCTGCTATAGTGGGAGGTTAAAATTTCATGTTCTGAAGCTTCCCTGAAAAGTTATGGCACAATGCGTAAAAACGCTTTTCAGCCTGAGATAAGGTGGGTTTCGGAACGCCAAACATAAAAGTGTTGATAACTTTCGAAAAACACTTCAGACAGCTTAGATTTGATGTGCACCTACTAGAAAGACCCTTTCTGCTATAGTGGGAGGTTAAAATTTCATGTTCTGAAGCTTCCCTGAAAAGTTATGGCGCAATGCGTAAAAACGCTTTTCAGCCTGAGATAAGGTGGGTTTCGGAACGCCAAACATAAAAGTGTTGATAACTTTGGAAAAACACTTCAGACAGTTTAGATTTTATGTGCAACTACTAGAAAGACCCTTTCTGCTATAGTGGGAGGTTAAAATTTCATGTTCTGAAGCTTCCCTGAAAAGTTATGGCACAATGCACAAAAACGCTTTTCAGCCTGAGCTAAGGTGGGTTTCGGAACGCCAAACATAAAAGTGTTGATAACTTTGGAAAAACACTTCAGACAGTTTAGATTTGATGTGCAACTACTAGAAAGACCCTTTCTGCTATAGTGGGAGGTTAAAATTTCATGTTCTGAAGCTTCCCTGAAAAGTTATGGCACAATGCACAAAAACGCTTTTCAGCCTGAGATAAGGTGGGTTTCGGAACGCCAAACATAAAAGTGTTGATAACTTTGGAAAAACACTTCAGACAGCTTAGATTTGATGTGCAACTACTAGAAAGACCCTTTCTGCTATAGTGGGAGGTTAAAATTTCATGTTCTGAAGCTTCCCTGAAAAGTTATGGCACAATGCACAAAAACGCTTTTCAGCCTGAGATAAGGTGGGTTTCGGAACGCCAAACATAAAAGTGTTGATAACTTTGGAAAAACACTTCAGACAGTTTAGATTTGATGTGCAACTACTAGAATGACCCTTTCTGCTATAGTGGGAGGTTAAAATTTCATGTTCTGAAGCTTCCCAGAAAAGTTATGGCACAATGCACAAAAACGCTTTTCAGCCTGAGATAAGGTGGGTTTCGGAACGCCAAACATAAAAGTGTTAATAACTTTGGAAAAACACTTCAGACAGTTTAGATTTGATGTGCAACTACTAGAAAGACCCTTTCTGCTATAGTGGGAGGTTAAAATTTCATGTTCTGAAGCTTCCCTGAAAAGTTATGGCACAATGCACAAAAACGCTTTTCAGCCTGAGATAAGGTGGGTTTCGGAACGCCAAACATAAAAGTGTTGACAACTTTCGAAAAACACTTCAGAGAGCTTAGATTTGATGTGCACCTACTAGAAAGACCCTTTCTGCTATAGTGGGAGGTTAAAATTTCATGTTCTGAAGCTTCCCTGAAAAGTTATGGCACAATGCGTAAAAACGCTTTTCAGCCTGAGATAAGGTGGGTTTCGGAACGCCAAACATAAAAGTGTTGATAACTTTGGAAAAACACTTCAGACAGTTTAGATTTGATGTGCAACTACTAGAAAGACCCTTTCTGCTATAGTGGGAGGTTAAAATTTCATGTTCTGAAGCTTTCCTGAAAAGTTATGGCACAATGCACAAAAACGCTTTTCAGCCTGAGATAAGGTGGGTTTCGGAACGCCAAACATAAAAGTGTTGATAACTTTTGAAAAACACTTCAGACAGCTTAGATTTGATGTGCAACTACTTGAAAGACCCTTTCTGCTATAGTGGGAAGTTAAAATTTGATGTTCTGAAGCTTCCCTGAAAAGTTATGGCACAATGCACAAAAACGCTTTTCAGCCTGAGATAAGGTGGGTTTCGGAACGCCAAACATAAAAGTGTTGATAACTTTCAAAAAACACTTCAGACAGCTTAGATTTGATGTGCACCTACTAGAAAGACCCTTTCTGCTATAGTGGGAGGTTAAAATTTCATGTTCTGAAGCTTCCCTGAAAAGTTATGGCACAATGCGTAAAAACGCTTTTCAGCCTGAGATAAGGTGGGTTTCGGAACGCCAAACATAAAAGTGTTGATAACTTTGGAAAAACACTTCAGACAGTTTAGATTTGATGTGCAACTACTAGAAAGACCCTTTCTGCTATAGTGGGAGGTTAAAATTTCATGTTCTGAAGCTTCCCTGAAAAGTTATGGCACAATGCACAAAAACGCTTTTCAGCCTGAGATAAGGTGGGTTTCGGAACGCCAAACATAAAAGTGTTGATAACTTTCGAAAAACACTTCAGAGAGCTTAGATTTGATGTGCACCTACTAGAAAGACCCTTTCTGCTATAGTGGGAGGTTAAAATTTCATGTTCTGAGGCTTCCCTGAAAAGTTATGGCACAATGCGTAAAAACGCTTTTCAGCTTGAGATAAGGTGGGTTTCGGAACGCCAAACATAAAAGTGTTGATAACTTTGGAAAAACACTTCAGACAGTTTAGATTTGATGTGCAACTACTAGAAAGACCCTTTCTGCTATAGTGGGAGGTTAAAATTTCATGTTCTGAAGCTTTCCTGAAAAGTTATGGCACAATGCACAAAAACGCTTTTCAGCCTGAGATAAGGTGGGTTTCGGAACGCCAAACATAAAAGTGTTGATAACTTTTGAAAAACACTTCAGACAGCTTAGATTTGATGTGCAACTACTAGAAAGACCCTTTCTGCTATAGTGGGAGGTTAAAATTTCATGTTCTGAAGCTTCCCTGAAAAGTTATGGCACAATGCACAAAAACGCTTTTCAGCCTGAGCTAAGGTGGGTTTCGGAACGCCAAACATAAAAGTGTTAATAACTTTGGAAAAACACTTCAGACAGTTTAGATTTGATGTGCAACTACTAGAAAGACCCTTTCTGCTATAGTGGGAGGTTAAAATTTCATGTTCTGAAGCTTCCCTGAAAAGTTATGGCACAATGCACAAAAACGCTTTTCAGCCTGAGATAAGGTGGGTTTCGGAACGCCAAACATAAAAGTGTTGATAACTTTGGAAAAACACTTCAGACAGCTTAGATTTGATGTGCAACTACTAGAAAGACCCTTTCTGCTATAGTGGGAGGTTAAAATTTCATGTTCTGAAGCTTCCCTGAAAAGTTATGGCACAATGCACAAAAACGCTTTTCAGCCTGAGATAAGGTGGGTTTCGGAACGCCAAACATAAAAGTGTTGATAACTTTGGAAAAACACTTCAGACAGTTTAGATTTGATGTGCAACTACTAGAATGACCCTTTCTGCTATAGTGGGAGGTTAAAATTTCATGTTCTAAAGCTTCCCAGAAAAGTTATGGCACAATGCACAAAAACGCTTTTCAGCCTGAGATAAGGTGGGTTTCGGAACGCCAAACATAAAAGTGTTAATAACTTTGGAAAAACACTTCAGACAGTTTAGATTTGATGTGCAACTACTAGAAAGACCCTTTCTGCTATAGTGGGAGGTTAAAATTTCATGTTCTGAAGCTTCCCTGAAAAGTTATGGCACAATGCACAAAAACGCTTTTCAGCCTGAGATAAGGTGGGTTTCGGAACGCCAAACATAAAAGTGTTGACAACTTTCGAAAAACACTTCAGAGAGCTTAGATTTGATGTGCACCTACTAGAAAGACCCTTTCTGCTATAGTGGGAGGTTAAAATTTCATGTTCTGAAGCTTCCCTGAAAAGTTATGGCACAATGCGTAAAAACGCTTTTCAGCCTGAGATAAGGTGGGTTTCGGAACGCCAAACATAAAAGTGTTGATAACTTTGGAAAAACACTTCAGACAGTTTAGATTTGATGTGCAACTACTAGAAAGACCCTTTCTGCTATAGTGGGAGGTTAAAATTTCATGTTCTGAAGCTTTCCTGAAAAGTTATGGCACAATGCACAAAAACGCTTTTCAGCCTGAGATAAGGTGGGTTTCGGAACGCCAAACATAAAAGTGTTGATAACTTTTGAAAAACACTTCAGACAGCTTAGATTTGATGTGCAACTACTTGAAAGACCCTTTCTGCTATAGTGGGAAGTTAAAATTTGATGTTCTGAAGCTTCCCTGAAAAGTTATGGCACAATGCACAAAAACGCTTTTCAGCCTGAGATAAGGTGGGTTTCGGAACGCCAAACATAAAAGTGTTGATAACTTTCAAAAAACACTTCAGACAGCTTAGATTTGATGTGCACCTACTAGAAAGACCCTTTCTGCTATAGTGGGAGGTTAAAATTTCATGTTCTGAAGCTTCCCTGAAAAGTTATGGCACAATGCGTAAAAACGCTTTTCAGCCTGAGATAAGGTGGGTTTCGGAACGCCAAACATAAAAGTGTTGATAACTTTGGAAAAACACTTCAGACAGTTTAGATTTGATGTGCAACTACTAGAAAGACCCTTTCTGCTATAGTGGGAGGTTAAAATTTCATGTTCTGAAGCTTCCCTGAAAAGTTATGGCACAATGCACAAAAACGCTTTTCAGCCTGAGATAAGGTGGGTTTCGGAACGCCAAACATAAAAGTGTTGATAACTTTCGAAAAACACTTCAGAGAGCTTAGATTTGATGTGCACCTACTAGAAAGACCCTTTCTGCTATAGTGGGAGGTTAAAATTTCATGTTCTGAGGCTTCCCTGAAAAGTTATGGCACAATGCGTAAAAACGCTTTTCAGCCTGAGATAAGGTGGGTTTCGGAACGCCAAACATAAAAGTGTTGATAACTTTTGAAAAACACTTCAGACAGCTTAGATTTGATGAGCAACTACTAGAAAGACCCTTTCTGCTATAGTGGGAGGTTAAAATTTCATGTTCTGAAGCTTCCCTGAAAAGTTATGGCACAATGCACAAAAACGCTTTTCAGCCTGAGATAAGGTGGGTTTCGGAACGCCAAACATAAAAGTGTTGATAACTTTCGAAAAACACTTCAGACAGCTTAGATTTGATGTGCACCTACTAGAAAGACCCTTTCTGCTATAGTGGGAGGTTAAAATTTCATGTTCTGAAGCTTCCCTGAAAAGTTATGGCACAATGCGTAAAAACGCTTTTCAGCCTGAGATAAGGTGGGTTTCGGAACGCCAAACATAAAAGTGTTGATAACTTTGGAAAAACACTTCAGACAGTTTAGATTTTATGTGCAACTACTAGAAAGACCCTTTCTGCTATAGTGGGAGGTTAAAATTTCATGTTCTGAAGCTTCCCTGAAAAGTTATGGCACAATGCACAAAAACGCTTTTCAGCCTGAGCTAAGGTGGGTTTCGGAACGCCAAACATAAAAGTGTTAATAACTTTGGAAAAACACTTCAGACAGTTTAGATTTGATGTGCAACTACTAGAAAGACCCTTTCTGCTATAGTGGGAGGTTAAAATTTCATGTTCTGAGGCTTCCCTGAAAAGTTATGGCACAATGCGTAAAAACGCTTTTCAGCCTGAGATAAGGTGGGTTTCGGAACGCCAAACATAAAAGTGTTGATAACTTTGGAAAAACACTTCAGACAGTTTAGATTTGATGTGCAACTACTAGAAAGACCCTTTCTGCTATAGTGGGAGGTTAAAATTTCATGTTCTGAAGCTTTCCTGAAAAGTTATGGCACAATGCACAAAAACGCTTTTCAGCCTGAGATAAGGTGGGTTTCGGAACGCCAAACATAAAAGTGTTGATAACTTTTGAAAAACACTTCAGACAGCTTAGATTTGATGTGCAACTACTAGAAAGACCCTTTCTGCTATAGTGGGAGGTTAAAATTTCATGTTCTGAAGCTTCCCTGAAAAGTTATGGCACAATGCACAAAAACGCTTTTCAGCCTGAGATAAGGTGGGTTTCGGAACGCCAAACATAAAAGTGTTGATAACTTTCGAAAAACACTTCAGACAGCTTAGATTTGATGTGCACCTACTAGAAAGACCCTTTCTGCTATAGTGGGAGGTTAAAATTTCATGTTCTGAAGCTTCCCTGAAAAGTTATGGCACAATGCGTAAAAACGCTTTTCAGCCTGAGATAAGGTGGGTTTCGGAACGCCAAACATAAAAGTGTTGATAACTTTGGAAAAACACTTCAGACAGTTTAGATTTGATGTGCAACTACTAGAAAGACCCTTTCTGCTATAGTGGGAGGTTAAAATTTCATGTTCTGAAGCTTCCCTGAAAAGTTATGGCACAATGCACAAAAACGCTTTTCAGCCTGAGATAAGGTGGGTTTCGGAACGCCAAACATAAAAGTGTTAATAACTTTGGAAAAACACTTCAGACAGTTTAGATTTGATGTGCAACTACTAGAAAGACCCTTTCTGCTATAGTGGGAGGTTAAAATTTCATGATCTGAAGCTTCCCTGAAAAGTTATGGCACAATGCACAAAAACGCTTTTCAGCCTGAGATAAGGTGGGTTTCGGAACGCCAAACATAAAAGTGTTGATAACTTTGGAAAAACACTTCAGACAGTTTAGATTTGATGTGCAACTACTAGAAAGACCCTTTCTGCTATAGTGGGAGGTTAAAATTTCATGTTCTGAAGCTTCCCTGAAAAGTTATGGCACAATGCACAAAAACGCTTTTCAGCCTGAGATAAGGTGGGTTTCGGAACGCCAAACATAAAAGTGTTGATAACTTTGGAAAAACACTTCAGACAGTTTAGATTTGATGTGCAACTACTAGAAAGACCCTTTCTGCTATAGTGGGAGGTTAAAATTTCATGTTCTGAAGCTTCCCTGAAAAGTTATGGCACAATGCGTAAAAACGCTTTTCAGCCTGAGATAAGGTGGGTTTCGGAACGCCAAACATAAAAGTGTTGATAACTTTTGAAAAACACTTCAGACAGCTTAGATTTGATGTGCAACTACTAGAAAGACCCTTTCTGCTATAGTGGGAGGTTAAAATTTCATGTTCTGAAGCTTCCCTGAAAAGTTATGGCACAATGCACAAAAACGCTTTTCAGCCTGAGATAAGGTGGGTTTCGGAACGCCAAACATAAAAGTGTTGATAACTTTCGAAAAACACTTCAGACAGCTTAGATTTGATGTGCACCTACTAGAAAGACCCTTTCTGCTATAGTGGGAGGTTAAAATTTCATGTTCTGAAGCTTCCCTGAAAAGTTATGGCACAATGCGTAAAAACGCTTTTCAGCCTGAGATAAGGTGGGTTTCGGAACGCCAAACATAAAAGTGTTGATAACTTTGGAAAAACACTTCAGACAGTTTAGATTTGATGTGCAACTACTAGAAAGACCCTTTCTGCTATAGTGGGAGGTTAAAATTTCATGTTCTGAAGCTTCCCTGAAAAGTTATGGCACAATGCACAAAAACGCTTTTCAGCCTGAGATAAGGTGGGTTTCGGAACGCCAAACATAAAAGTGTTAATAACTTTGGAAAAACACTTCAGACAGTTTAGATTTGATGTGCAACTACTAGAAAGACCCTTTCTGCTATAGTGGGAGGTTAAAATTTCATGATCTGAAGCTTCCCTGAAAAGTTATGGCACAATGCACAAAAACGCTTTTCAGCCTGAGATAAGGTGGGTTTCGGAACGCCAAACATAAAAGTGTTGATAACTTTGGAAAAACACTTCAGACAGTTTAGATTTGATGTGCAACTACTAGAAAGACCCTTTCTGCTATAGTGGGAGGTTAAAATTTCATGTTCTGAAGCTTCCCTGAAAAGTTATGGCACAATGCACAAAAACGCTTTTCAGCCTGAGATAAGGTGGGTTTCGGAACGCCAAACATAAAAGTGTTGATAACTTTGGAAAAACACTTCAGACAGTTTAGATTTGATGTGCAACTACTAGAAAGACCCTTTCTGCTATAGTGGGAGGTTAAAATTTCATGTTCTGAAGCTTCCCTGAAAAGTTATGGCACAATGCGTAAAAACGCTTTTCAGCCTGAGATAAGGTGGGTTTCGGAACGCCAAACATAAAAGTGTTGATAACTTTTGAAAAACACTTCAGACAGCTTAGATTTGATGAGCAACTACTAGAAAGACCCTTTCTGCTATAGTGGGAGGTTAAAATTTCATGTTCTGAAGCTTCCCTGAAAAGTTATGGCACAATGCACAAAAACGCTTTTCAGCCTGAGATAAGGTGGGTTTCGGAACGCCAAACATAAAAGTGTTGATAACTTTCGAAAAACACTTCAGACAGCTTAGATTTGATGTGCACCTACTAGAAAGACCCTTTCTGCTATAGTGGGAGGTTAAAATTTCATGTTCTGAAGCTTCCCTGAAAAGTTATGGCACAATGCGTAAAAACGCTTTTCAGCCTGAGATAAGGTGGGTTTCGGAACGCCAAACATAAAAGTGTTGATAACTTTGGAAAAACACTTCAGACAGTTTAGATTTTATGTGCAACTACTAGAAAGACCCTTTCTGCTATAGTGGGAGGTTAAAATTTCATGTTCTGAAGCTTCCCTGAAAAGTTATGGCACAATGCACAAAAACGCTTTTCAGCCTGAGCTAAGGTGGGTTTCGGAACGCCAAACATAAAAGTGTTAATAACTTTGGAAAAACACTTCAGACAGTTTAGATTTGATGTGCAACTACTAGAAAGACCCTTTCTGCTATAGTGGGAGGTTAAAATTTCATGTTCTGAAGCTTCCCTGAAAAGTTATGGCACAATGCACAAAAACGCTTTTCAGCCTGAGATAAGGTGGGTTTCGGAACGCCAAACATAAAAGTGTTGATAACTTTGGAAAAACACTTCAGACAGCTTAGATTTGATGTGCAACTACTAGAAAGACCCTTTCTGCTATAGCGGGAGGTTAAAATTTCATGTTCTGAAGCTTCCCTGAAAAGTTATGGCACAATGCACAAAAACGCTTTTCAGCCTGAGATAAGGTGGGTTTCGGAAAGCCAAACATAAAAGTGTTGATAACTTTGGAAAAACACTTCAGACAGTTTAGATTTGATGTGCAACTACTAGAAAGACCCTTTCTGCTATAGTGGGAGGTTAAAATTTCATGTTCTGAAGCTTTCCTGAAAAGTTATGGCACAATGCACAAAAACGCTTTTCAGCATGAGATAAGGTGGGTTTCGGAACGCCAAACATAAAAGTGTTGATAACTTTTGAAAAACACTTCAGACAGCTTAGATTTGATGTGCAACTACTAGAAAGACCCTGTCTGCTATAGTGGGAGGTCAAAATTTCATGTTCTGAAGCTTCCCTGAAAAGT
Source organism: Synchiropus splendidus (assembly GCF_027744825.2). NCBI lineage: Eukaryota > Metazoa > Chordata > Actinopteri > Syngnathiformes > Callionymidae > Synchiropus > Synchiropus splendidus. The sequence continues at coordinate 36,214,109 of NC_071337.1, forward strand.
TATGGCACAATGCACAAAAACGCTTTTCAGCCTGAGATAAGGTGGGTTTCGGAACGCCAAACATAAAAGTGTTGATAACTTTGGAAAAACACTTCAGACAGTTTAGATTTGATGTGCAACTACTAGAATGACCCTTTCTGCTATAGTGGGAGGTTAAAATTTCATGTTCTGAAGCTTCCCAGAAAAGTTATGGCACAATGCACAAAAACGCTTTTCAGCCTGAGATAAGGTGGGTTTCGGAACGCCAAACATAAAAGTGTTAATAACTTTGGAAAAACACTTCAGACAGTTTAGATTTGATGTGCAACTACTAGAAAGACCCTTTCTGCTATAGTGGGAGGTTAAAATTTCATGTTCTGAAGCTTCCCTGAAAAGTTATGGCACAATGCACAAAAACGCTTTTCAGCCTGAGAAAAGGTGGGTTTCGGAACGCCAAACATAAAAGTGTTGACAACTTTCGAAAAACACTTCAGAGAGCTTAGATTTGATGTGCACCTACTAGAAAGACCCTTTCTGCTATAGTGGGAGGTAAAAATTTCATGTTCTGAAGCTTCCCTGAAAAGTTATGGCACAATGCGTAAAAACGCTTTTCAGCCTGAGATAAGGTGGGTTTCGGAACGCCAAACATAAAAGTGTTGATAACTTTGGAAAAACACTTCAGACAGTTTAGATTTGATGTGCAACTACTAGAAAGACCCTTTCTGCTATAGTGGGAGGTTAAAATTTCATGTTCTGAAGCTTTCCTGAAAAGTTATGGCACAATGCACAAAAACGCTTTTCAGCCTGAGATAAGGTGGGTTTCGGAACGCCAAACATAAAAGTGTTGATAACTTTTGAAAAACACTTCAGACAGCTTAGATTTGATGTGCAACTACTTGAAAGACCCTTTCTGCTATAGTGGGAAGTTAAAATTTCATGTTCTGAAGCTTCCCTGAAAAGTTATGGCACAATGCACAAAAACGCTTTTCAGCCTGAGATAAGGTGGGTTTCGGAACGCCAAACATAAAAGTGTTGATAACTTTCGAAAAACACTTCAGACAGCTTAGATTTGATGTGCACCTACTAGAAAGACCCTTTCTGCTATAGTGGGAGGTTAAAATTTCATGTTCTGAAGCTTCCCTGAAAAGTTATGGCACAATGCGTAAAAACGCTTTTCAGCCTGAGATAAGGTGGGTTTCGGAACGCCAAACATAAAAGTGTTGATAACTTTGGAAAAACACTTCAGACAGTTTAGATTTGATGTGCAACTACTAGAAAGACCCTTTCTGCTATAGTGGGAGGTTAAAATTTCGTGTTCTGAAGCTTCCCTGAAAAGTTATGGCACAATGCACAAAAACGCTTTTCAGCCTGAGATAAGGTGGGTTTCGGAACGCCAAACATAAAATTGTTGATAACTTTCGAAAAACAATTCAGAGAGCTTAGATTTGATGTGCACCTACTAGAAAGACCCTTTCTGCTATAGTGGGAGGTTAAAATTTCATGTTCTGAGGCTTCCCTGAAAAGTTATGGCACAATGCGTAAAAACGCTTTTCAGCTTGAGATAAGGTGGGTTTCGGAACGCCAAACATAAAAGTGTTGATAACTTTGGAAAAACACTTCAGACAGTTTAGATTTGATGTGCAACTACTAGAAAGACCCTTTCTGCTATAGTGGGAGGTTAAAATTTCATGTTCTGAAGCTTCCCTGAAAAGTTATGGCACAATGCACAAAAACGCTTTTCAGCCTGAGATAAGGTGGGTTTCGGAACGCCAAACATAAAAGTGTTGATAACTTTCGAAAAACACTTCAGACAGCTTAGATTTGATGTGCACCTACTAGAAAGACCCTTTCTGCTATAGTGGGAGGTTAAAATTTCATGTTCTGAAGCTTCCCTGAAAAGTTATGGCACAATGCGTAAAAACGCTTTTCAGCCTGAGATAAGGTGGGTTTCGGAACGCCAAACATAAAAGTGTTAATAACTTTGGAAAAACACTTCAGACAGTTTAGATTTGATGTGCAACTACTAGAAAGACCCTTTCTGCTATAGTGGGAGGTTAAAATTTCATGTTCTGAAGCTTCCCTGAAAAGTTATGGCATAATGCACAAAAACGCTTTTCAGCCTGAGATAAGGTGGGTTTCGGAACGCCAAACATAAAAGTGTTAATAACTTTGGAAAAACACTTCAGACAGTTTAGATTTGATGTGCAACTACTAGAAAGACCCTTTCTGCTATAGTGGGAGGTTAAAATTTCATGTTCTGAAGCTTCCCTGAAAAGTTATGGCACAATGCACAAAAACGCTTTTCAGCCTGAGATAAGGTGGGTTTCGGAACGCCAAACATAAAAGTGTTGATAACTTTGGAAAAACACTTCAGACAGTTTAGATTTGATGTGCAACTACTAGAAAGACCCTTTCTGCTATAGTGGGAGGTTAAAATTTCATGTTCTGAAGCTTCCCTGAAAAGTTATGGCACAATGCGTAAAAACGCTTTTCAGCCTGAGATAAGGTGGGTTTCGGAACGCCAAACATAAAAGTGTTGATAACTTTTGAAAAACACTTCAGACAGCTTAGATTTGATGAGCAACTACTAGAAAGACCCTTTCTGCTATAGTGGGAGGTTAAAATTTCATGTTCTGAAGCTTCCCTGAAAAGTTATGGCACAATGCACAAAAACGCTTTTCAGCCTGAGATAAGGTGGGTTTCGGAACGCCAAACATAAAAGTGTTGATAACTTTCGAAAAACACTTCAGACAGCTTAGATTTGATGTGCACCTACTAGAAAGACCCTTTCTGCTATAGTGGGAGGTTAAAATTTCATGTTCTGAAGCTTCCCTGAAAAGTTATGGCACAATGCGTAAAAACGCTTTTCAGCCTGAGATAAGGTGGGTTTCGGAACGCCAAACATAAAAGTGTTCATAACTTTGGAAAAACACTTCAGACAGTTTAGATTTTATGTGCAACTACTAGAAAGACCCTTTCTGCTATAATGGGAGGTTAAAATTTCATGTTCTGAAGCTTCCCTGAAAAGTTATGGCACAATGCACAAAAACGCTTTTCAGCCTGAGCTAAGGTGGGTTTCGGAACGCCAAACATAAAAGTGTTAATAACTTTGGAAAAACACTTCAGACAGTTTAGATTTGATGTGCAACTACTAGAAAGACCCTTTCTGCTATAGTGGGAGGTTAAAATTTCATGTTCTGAAGCTTCCCTGAAAAGTTATGGCACAATGCACAAAAACGCTTTTCAGCCTGAGATAAGGTGGGTTTCGGAACGCCAAACATAAAAGTGTTGATAACTTTGGAAAAACACTTCAGACAGCTTAGATTTGATGTGCAACTACTAGAAAGACCCTTTCTGCTATAGTGGGAGGTTAAAATTTCATGTTCTGAAGCTTCCCTGAAAAGTTATGGCACAATGCACAAAAACGCTTTTCAGCCTGAGATAAGGTGGGTTTCGGAACGCCAAACATAAAAGTGTTGATAACTTTGGAAAAACACTTCAGACAGTTTAGATTTGATGTGCAACTACTAGAAAGACCCTTTCTGCTATAGTGGGAGGTTAAAATTTCATGTTCTGAAGCTTTCCTGAAAAGTTATGGCACAATGCACAAAAACGCTTTTCAGCCTGAGATAAGGTGGGTTTCGGAACGCCAAACATAAAAGTGTTGATAACTTTTGAAAAACACTTCAGACAGATTAGATCTGATGTGCAACTACTAGAAAGACCCTTTCTGCTATAGTGGGAGGTTAAAATTTCATGTTCTGAAGCTTCCCTGAAAAGTTATGGCACAATGCACAAAAACGCTTTTCAGCCTGAGATTAGGTGGGTTTCGGAACGCCAAACATAAAAGTGTTGATAACTTTGGAAAAACACTTCAGACAGTTTAGATTTGATGTGCAACTACTAGAAAGACCCTTTCTGCTATAGTGGGAGGTTAAAATTTCATGTTCTGAAGCTTCCCTGAAAAGTTATGGCACAATGCACAAAAACGCTTTTCAGCCTGAGATAAGGTGGGTTTCGGAACGCCAAACATAAAAGTGTTAATAACTTTGGAAAAACACTTCAGACAGTTTAGATTTGATGTGCAACTACTAGAAAGACCCTTTCTGCTATAGTGGGAGGTTAAAATTTCATGTTCTGAAGCTTCCCTGAAAAGTTATGGCACAATGCACAAAAACGCTTTTCAGCCTGAGATAAGGTGGGTTTCGGAACGCCAAACATAAAAGTTTTAATAACTTTGGAAAAACACTTCAGACAGTTTAGATTTGATGTGCAACTACTAGAAAGACCCTTTCTGCTATAGTGGGAGGTTAAAATTTCATGTTCTGAAGCTTCCCTGAAAAGTTATGGCACAATGCACAAAAACGCTTTTCAGCCTGAGATAAGGTGGGTTTCGGAACGCCAAACATAAAAGTGTTGATAACTTTCGAAAAACACTTCAGAGAGCTTAGATTTGATGTGCACCTACTAGAAAGACCCTTTCTGCTATAGTGGGAGGTTAAAATTTCATGTTCTGAAGCTTCCCTGAAAAGTTATGGCACAATGCGTAAAAACGCTTTTCAGCCTGAGATAAGGTGGGTTTCGGAACGCCAAACATAAAAGTGTTGATAACTTTGGAAAAACACTTCAGACAGTTTAGATTTGATGTGCAACTACTAGAAAGACCCTTTCTGCTATAGTGGGAGGTTAAAATTTCATGTTCTGAAGCTTTCCTGAAAAGTTATGGCACAATGCACAAAAACGCTTTTCAGCCTGAGATAAGGTGGGTTTCGGAACGCCAAACATAAAAGTGTTGATAACTTTTGAAAAACACTTCAGACAGCTTAGATTTGATGTGCAACTACTAGAAAGACCCTTTCTGCTATAGTGGGAGGTTAAAATTTCATGTTCTGAAGCTTCCCTGAAAAGTTATGGCACAATGCACAAAAACGCTTTTCAGCCTGAGATAAGGTGGGTTTCGGAACGCCAAACATAAAAGTGTTGATAACTTTCGAAAAACACTTCAGACAGCTTAGATTTGATGTGCACCTACTAGAAAGACCCTTTCTGCTATAGTGGGAGGTTAAAATTTCATGTTCTGAAGCTTCCCTGAAAAGTTATGGCACAATGCGTAAAAACGCTTTTCAGCCTGAGATAAGGTGGGTTTCGGAACGCCAAACATAAAAGTGTTGATAACTTTGGAAAAACACTTCAGACAGTTTAGATTTGATGTGCAACTACTAGAAAGACCCTTTCTGCTATAGTGGGAGGTTAAAATTTCATGTTCTGAAGCTTCCCTGAAAAGTTATGGCACAATGCACAAAAACGCTTTTCAGCCTGAGATAAGGTGGGTTTCGGAACGCCAAACATAAAAGTGTTAATAACTTTGGAAAAACACTTCAGACAGTTTAGATTTGATGTGCAACTACTAGAAAGACCCTTTCTGCTATAGTGGGAGGTCAAAATTTCATGTTCTGAAGCTTCCCTGAAAAGTTATGGCACAATGCACAAAAACGCTTTTCAGCCTGAGATAAGGTGGGTTTCGGAACGCCAAACATAAAAGTGTTGATAACTTTGGAAAAACACTTCAGACAGTTTAGATTTGATGTGCAACTACTAGAAAGACCCTTTCTGCTATAGTGGGAGGTTAAAATTTCATGTTATGAAGCTTCCCTGAAAAGTTATGGCACAATGCGTAAAAACGCTTTTCAGCCTGAGATAAGGTGGGTTTCGGAACGCCAAACATAAAAGTGTTGATAACTTTTGAAAAACACTTCAGACAGCTTAGATTTGATGTGCAACTACTAGAAAGACCCTTTCTGCTATAGTGGGAGCTTAAAATTTCATGTTCTGAAGCTTCCCTGAAAAGTTATGGCACAATGCGTAAAAACGCTTTTCAGCCTGAGATAAGGTGGGTTTCGGAACGCCAAACATAAAAGTGTTGATAACTTTGGAAAAACACTTCAGACAGTTTAGATTTGATGTGCAACTACTAGAAAGACCCTTTCTGCTATAGTGGGAGGTTAAAATTTCATGTTCTGAAGCTTCCCTGAAAAGTTATGGCACAATGCACAAAAACGCTTTTCAGCCTGAGATAAGGTGGGTTTCGGAACGCCAAACATAAAAGTGTTGATAACTTTGGAAAAACACTTCAGACAGTTTAGATTTGATGTGCAACTACTAGAAAGACCCTTTCTGCTATAGTGGGAGGTTAAAATTTCATGTTCTGAAGCTTCCCTGAAAAGTTATGGCACAATGCACAAAAACGCTTTTCAGCCTGAGATAAGGTGGGTTTCGGAACGCCAAACATAAAAGTGTTGATAACTTTGGAAAAACACTTCAGACAGTTTAGATTTGATGTGCAACTACTAGAAAGACCCTTTCTGCTATAGTGGGAGGTTAAAATTTCATGTTCTGAAGCTTCCCTGAAAAGTTATGGCACAATGCGTAAAAACGCTTTTCAGCCTGAGATAAGGTGGGTTTCGGAACGCCAAACATAAAAGTGTTGATAACTTTTGAAAAACACTTCAGACAGCTTAGATTTGATGTGCAACTACTAGAAAGACCCTTTCTGCTATAGTGGGAGGTTAAAATTTCATGTTCTGAAGCTTCCCTGAAAAGTTATGGCACAATGCACAAAAACGCTTTTCAGCCTGAGATAAGGTGGGTTTCGGAACGCCAAACATAAAAGTGTTGATAACTTTCGAAAAACACTTCAGACAGCTTAGATTTGATGTGCACCTACTAGAAAGACCCTTTCTGCTATAGTGGGAGGTTAAAATTTCATGTTCTGAAGCTTCCCTGAAAAGTTATGGCACAATGCGTAAAAATGCTTTTCAGCCTGAGATAAGGTGGGTTTCGGAACGCCAAACATAAAAGTGTTGATAACTTTGGAAAAACACTTCAGACAGTTTAGATTTTATGTGCAACTACTAGAAAGACCCTTTCTGCTATAGTGGGAGGTTAAAATTTCATGTTCTGAAGCTTCCCTGAAAAGTTATGGCACAATGCACAAAAACGCTTTTCAGCCTGAGATAAGGTGGGTTTCGGAAAGACAAACATAAAAGTGTTAATAACTTTGGAAAAACACTTCAGACAGTTTAGATTTGATGTGCAACTACTAGAAAGACCCTTTCTGCTATAGTGGGAGGTTAAAATTTCATGTTCTGAAGCTTCCCTGAAAAGTTATGGCACAATGCACAAAAACGCTTTTCAGCCTGAGATAAGGTGGGTTTCGGAACGCCAAACATAAAAGTGTTGATAACTTTGGAAAAACACTTCAGACAGATTAGATTTGATGTGCAACTACTAGAAAGACCCTTTCTGCTATAGTGGGAGGTTAAAATTTCATGTTCTGAAGCTTCCCTGAAAAGTTATGGCACAATGCACAAAAACGCTTTTTAGCCTGAGATAAGGTGGGTTTCGGAACGCCAAACATAAAAGTGTTGATAACTTTGGAAAAACACTTCAGACAGTTTAGATTTGATGTGCAACTACTAGAAAGACCCTTTCTGCTATAGTGGGAGGTTAAAATTTCATGTTCTGAAGCTTCCCTGAAAAGTTATGGCACAATGCACAAAAACGCTTTTCAGCCTGAGATAAGGTGGGTTTCGGAACGCCAAACATAAAAGTGTTAATAACTTTGGAAAAACACTTCAGACGGTTTAGATTTGATGTGCAACTACTAGAAAGACCCTTTCTGCTATAGTGGGAGGTTAAAATTTCATGTTCTGAAGCTTCCCTGAAAAGTTATGGCACAATGCACAAAAACGCTTTTCAGCCTGAGATAAGGTGGGTTTCGGAACGCCAAACATAAAAGTGTTGATAACTTTCGAAAAACACTTCAGAGAGCTTAGATTTGATGTGCACCTACTAGAAAGACCCTTTCTGCTATAGTGGGAGGTTAAAATTTCATGTTCTGAAGCTTCCCTGAAAAGTTATGGCACAATGCGTAAAAACGCTCTTCAGCCTGAGATAAGGTGGGTTTCGGAACGCCAAACATAAAAGTGTTGATAACTTTGGAAAAACACTTCAGACAGTTTAGATTTGATGTGCAACTACTAGAAAGACCCTTTCTGCTATAGTGGGAGGTTAAAATTTCATGTTCTGAAGCTTTCCTGAAAAGTTATGGCACAATGCACAAAAACGCTTTTCAGCCTGAGATAAGGTGGGTTTCGGAACGCCAAACATAAAAGTGTTGATAACTTTTGAAAAACACTTCAGACAGCTTATATTTGATGTGCAACTACTAGAAAGACCCTTTCTGCTATAGTGGGAGGTTAAAATTTCATGTTCTGAAGCTTTCCTGAAAAGTTATGGCACAATGCACAAAAACGCTTTTCAGCCTGAGATAAGGTGGGTTTCGGAACGCCAAACATAAAAGTGTTGATAACTTTCGAAAAACACTTCAGAGAGCTTAGATTTGATGTGCACCTACTAGAAAGACCCTTTCTGCTATAGTGGGAGGTTAAAATTTCATGTTCTGAAGCTTCCCTGAAAAGTTATGGCACAATGCGTAAAAACGCTTTTCAGCCTGAGATAAGGTGGGTTTCGGAACGCCAAACATAAAAGTGTTGATAACTTTTGAAAAACACTTCAGACAGTTTAGATTTGATGTGCAACTACTAGAAAGACCCTTTCTGCTATAGTGGGAGGTTAAAATTTCATGTTCTGAAGCTTTCCTGAAAAGTTATGGCACAATGCACAAAAACGCTTTTCAGCCTGAGATAAGGTGGGTTTCGGAACGCCAAACATAAAAGTGTTGATAACTTTTGAAAAACACTTCAGACAGATTAGATCTGATGTGCAACTACTAGAAAGACCCTTTCTGCTATAGTGGGAGGTTAAAATTTCATGTTCTGAAGCTTCCCTGAAAAGTTATGGCACAATGCACAAAAACGCTTTTCAGCCTGAGATAAGGTGGGTTTCGGAACGCCAAACATAAAAGTGTTGATAACTTTGGAAAAACACTTCAGACAGTTTAGATTTGATGTGCAACTACTAGAAAGACCCTTTCTGCTATAGTGGGAGGTTAAAATTTCATGTTCTGAAGCTTCCCTGAAAAGTTATGGCACAATGCACAAAAACGCTTTTCAGCCTGAGATAAGGTGGGTTTCGGAACGCCAAACATAAAAGTGTTGATAACTTTCGAAAAACACTTCAGACAGCTTAGATTTGATGTGCACCTACTAGAAAGACCCTTTCTGCTATAGTGGGAGGTTAAAATTTCATGTTCTGAAGCTTCCCTGAAAAGTTATGGCACAATGCGTAAAAACGCTTTTCAGCCTGAGATAAGGTGGGTTTCGGAACGCCAAACATAAAAGTGTTGATAACTTTGGAAAAACACTTCAGACAGTTTAGATTTGATGTGCAACTACTAGAAAGACCCTTTCTGCTATAGTGGGAGGTTAAAATTTCATGTTCTGAAGCTTCCCTGAAAAGTTATGGCACAATGCACAAAAACGCTTTTCAGCCTGAGATAAGGTGGGTTTCGGAACGCCAAACATAAAAGTGTTGATAACTTTGGAAAAACACTTCAGACAGTTTAGATTTGATGTGCAACTACTAGAAAGACCCTTTCTGCTATAGTGGGAGGTTAAAATTTCATGTTCTGAAGCTTCCCTGAAAAGTTATGGCACAATGCGTAAAAACGCTTTTCAGCCTGAGATAAGGTGGGTTTCGGAACGCCAAACATAAAAGTGTTGATAACTTTTGAAAAACACTTCAGACAGCTTAGATTTGATGTGCAACTACTACAAAGACCCTTTCTGCTATAGTGGGAGGTTAAAATTTCATGTTCTGAAGCTTCCCTGAAAAGTTATGGCACAATGCACAAAAACGCTTTTCAGCCTGAGATAAGGTGGGTTTCGGAACGCCAAACATAAAAGTGTTGATAACTTTCGAAAAACACTTCAGACAGCTTAGATTTGATGTGCACCTACTAGAAAGACCCTTTCTGCTATAGTGGGAGGTTAAAATTTCATGTTCTGAAGCTTCCCTGAAAAGTTATGGCACAATGCGTAAAAATGCTTTTCAGCCTGAGATAAGGTGGGTTTCGGAACGCCAAACATAAAAGTGTTGATAACTTTGGAAAAACACTTCAGACAGTTTAGATTTTATGTGCAACTACTAGAAAGACCCTTTCTGCTATAGTGGGAGGTTAAAATTTCATGTTCTGAAGCTTCCCTGAAAAGTTATGGCACAATGCACAAAAACGCTTTTCAGCCTGAGATAAGGTGGGTTTCGGAAAGACAAACATAAAAGTGTTAATAACTTTGGAAAAACACTTCAGACAGTTTAGATTTGATGTGCAACTACTAGAAAGACCCTTTCTGCTATAGTGGGAGGTTAAAATTTCATGTTCTGAAGCTTCCCTGAAAAGTTATGGCACAATGCACAAAAACGCTTTTCAGCCTGAGATAAGGTGGGTTTCGGAACGCCAAACATAAAAGTGTTGATAACTTTGGAAAAACACTTCAGACAGATTAGATTTGATGTGCAACTACTAGAAAGACCCTTTCTGCTATAGTGGGAGGTTAAAATTTCATGTTCTGAAGCTTCCCTGAAAAGTTATGGCACAATGCACAAAAACGCTTTTTAGCCTGAGATAAGGTGGGTTTCGGAACGCCAAACATAAAAGTGTTGATAACTTTGGAAAAACACTTCAGACAGTTTAGATTTGATGTGCAACTACTAGAAAGACCCTTTCTGCTATAGTGGGAGGTTAAAATTTCATGTTCTGAAGCTTCCCTGAAAAGTTATGGCACAATGCACAAAAACGCTTTTCAGCCTGAGATAAGGTGGGTTTCGGAACGCCAAACATAAAAGTGTTAATAACTTTGGAAAAACACTTCAGACGGTTTAGATTTGATGTGCAACTACTAGAAAGACCCTTTCTGCTATAGTGGGAGGTTAAAATTTCATGTTCTGAAGCTTCCCTGAAAAGTTATGGCACAATGCACAAAAACGCTTTTCAGCCTGAGATAAGGTGGGTTTCGGAACGCCAAACATAAAAGTGTTGATAACTTTCGAAAAACACTTCAGAGAGCTTAGATTTGATGTGCACCTACTAGAAAGACCCTTTCTGCTATAGTGGGAGGTTAAAATTTCATGTTCTGAAGCTTCCCTGAAAAGTTATGGCACAATGCGTAAAAACGCTCTTCAGCCTGAGATAAGGTGGGTTTCGGAACGCCAAACATAAAAGTGTTGATAACTTTGGAAAAACACTTCAGACAGTTTAGATTTGATGTGCAACTACTAGAAAGACCCTTTCTGCTATAGTGGGAGGTTAAAATTTCATGTTCTGAAGCTTTCCTGAAAAGTTATGGCACAATGCACAAAAACTCTTTTCAGCCTGAGATAAGGTGGGTTTCGGAACGCCAAACATAAAAGTGTTGATAACTTTTGAAAAACACTTCAGACAGCTTATATTTGATGTGCAACTACTAGAAAGACCCTTTCTGCTATAGTGGGAGGTTAAAATTTCATGTTCTGAAGCTTTCCTGAAAAGTTATGGCACAATGCACAAAAACGCTTTTCAGCCTGAGATAAGGTGGGTTTCGGAACGCCAAACATAAAAGTGTTGATAACTTTCGAAAAACACTTCAGAGAGCTTAGATTTGATGTGCACCTACTAGAAAGACCCTTTCTGCTATAGTGGGAGGTTAAAATTTCATGTTCTGAAGCTTCCCTGAAAAGTTATGGCACAATGCGTAAAAACGCTTTTCAGCCTGAGATAAGGTGGGTTTCGGAACGCCAAACATAAAAGTGTTGATAACTTTTGAAAAACACTTCAGACAGTTTAGATTTGATGTGCAACTACTAGAAAGACCCTTTCTGCTATAGTGGGAGGTTAAAATTTCATGTTCTGAAGCTTTCCTGAAAAGTTATGGCACAATGCACAAAAACGCTTTTCAGCCTGAGATAAGGTGGGTTTCGGAACGCCAAACATAAAAGTGTTGATAACTTTTGAAAAACACTTCAGACAGATTAGATCTGATGTGCAACTACTAGAAAGACCCTTTCTGCTATAGTGGGAGGTTAAAATTTCATGTTCTGAAGCTTCCCTGAAAAGTTATGGCACAATGCACAAAAACGCTTTTCAGCCTGAGATAAGGTGGGTTTCGGAACGCCAAACATAAAAGTGTTGATAACTTTGGAAAAACACTTCAGACAGTTTAGATTTGATGTGCAACTACTAGAAAGACCCTTTCTGCTATAGTGGGAGGTTAAAATTTCATGTTCTGAAGCTTCCCTGAAAAGTTATGGCACAATGCACAAAAACGCTTTTCAGCCTGAGATAAGGTGGGTTTCGGAACGCCAAACATAAAAGTGTTGATAACTTTCGAAAAACACTTCAGACAGCTTAGATTTGATGTGCACCTACTAGAAAGACCCTTTCTGCTATAGTGGGAGGTTAAAATTTCATGTTCTGAAGCTTCCCTGAAAAGTTATGGCACAATGCGTAAAAACGCTTTTCAGCCTGAGATAAGGTGGGTTTCGGAACGCCAAACATAAAAGTGTTGATAACTTTGGAAAAACACTTCAGACAGTTTAGATTTGATGTGCAACTACTAGAAAGACCCTTTCTGCTATAGTGGGAGGTTAAAATTTCATGTTCTGAAGCTTCCCTGAAAAGTTATGGCACAATGCACAAAAACGCTTTTCAGCCTGAGATAAGTTGGGTTTCGGAACGCCAAACATAAAAGTGTTAATAACTTTGGAAAAACACTTCAGACAGTTTAGATTTGATGTGCAACTACTAGAAAGACCCTTTCTGCTATAGTGGGAGGTTAAAATTTCATGTTCTGAAGCTTCCCTGAAAAGTTATGGCACAATGCACAAAAACGCTTTTCAGCCTGAGATAAGGTGGGTTTCGGAACGCCAAACATAAAAGTGTTAATAACTTTGGAAAAACACTTCAGACAGTTTAGATTTGATGTGCAACTACTAGAAAGACCCTTTCTGCTATAGTGGGAGGTTAAAATTTCATGTTCTGAAGCTTTCCTGAAAAGTTATGGCACAATGCACAAAAACGCTTTTCAGCCTGAGATAAGGTGGGTTTCGGAACGCCAAACATAAAAGTGTTGATAACTTTCGAAAAACACTTCAGAGAGCTTAGATTTGATGTGCACCTACTAGAAAGACCCTTTCTGCTATAGTGGGAGGTTAAAATTTCATGTTCTGAAGCTTCCCTGAAAAGTTATGGCACAATGCGTAAAAACGCTTTTCAGCCTGAGATAAGGTGGGTTTCGGAACGCCAAACATAAAAGTGTTGATAACTTTGGAAAAACACTTCAGACAGTTTAGATTTGATGTGCAACTACTAGAAAGACCCTTTCTGCTATAGTGGGAGGTTAAAATTTCATGTTCTGAAGCTTTCCTGAAAAGTTATGGCACAATGCACAAAAACGCTTTTCAGCCTGAGATAAGGTGGGTTTCGGAACGCCAAACATAAAAGTGTTGATAACTTTGGAAAAACACTTCAGACAGTTTAGATTTGATGTGCAACTACTAGAAAGACCCTTTCTGCTATAGTGGGAGGTTAAAATTTCATGTTCTGAAGCTTCCCTGAAAAGTTATGGCACAATGCGTAAAAACGCATTTCAGCCTGAGATAAGGTGGGTTTCGGAACGCCAAACATAAAAGTGTTGATAACTTTGGAAAAACACTTCAGACAGTTTAGATTTGATGTGCAACTACTAGAAAGACCCTTTCTGCTATAGTGGGAGGTTAAAATTTCATGTTCTGCAGCTTTCCTGAAAAGTTATGGCACAATGTACAAAAACGCTTTTCAGCCTGAGATAAGGTGGGTTTCGGAACGCCAAACATAAAAGTGTTGATAACTTTTGAAAAACACTTCAGACAGCTTAGATTTGATGTGCAACTACTAGAAAGACCCTTTCTGCTATAGTGGGAGGTTAAAATTTCATGTTCTGAAGCTTCCCTGAAAAGTTATGGCACAATGCACAAAAACGCTTTTCAGCCTGAGATAAGGTGGGTTTCGGAACGCCAAACATAAAAGTGTTGATAACTTTGGAAAAACACTTCAGACAGTTTAGATTTGATGTGCAACTACTAGAAAGACCCTTTCTGCTATAGTGGGAGGTTAAAATTTCATGTTCTGAAGCTTCCCTGAAAAGTTATGGCACAATGCACAAAAACGCTTTTCAGCCTGAGATAAGGTGGGTTTCGGAACGCCAAACATAAAAGTGTTAATAACTTTGGAAAAACACTTCAGACAGTTTAGATTTGATGTGCAACTACTAGAAAGACCCTTTCTGCTATAGTGGGAGGTTAAAATTTCATGTTCTGAAGCTTCCCTGAAAAGTTATGGCACAATGCACAAAAACGCTTTTCAGCCTGAGATAAGGTGGGTTTCGGAACGCCAAACATAAAAGTGTTGATAACTTTCGAAAAACACTTCAGAGAGCTTAGATTTGATGTGCACCTACTAGAAAGACCCTTTCTGCTATAGTGGGAGGTTAAAATTTCATGTTCTGAAGCTTCCCTGAAAAGTTATGGCACAATGCGTAAAAACGCTTTTCAGCCTGAGATAAGGTGGGTTTCGGAACGCCAAACATAAAAGTGTTGATAACTTTGGAAAAACACTTCAGACAGTTTAGATTTGATGTGCAACTACTAGAAAGACCCTTTCTGCTATAGTGGGAGGTTAAAATTTCATGTTCTGAAGCTTTCCTGAAAAGTTATGGCATAATGCACAAAAACGCTTTTCAGCCTGAGATAAGGTGGGTTTCGGAACGCCAAACATAAAAGTGTTGATAACTTTTGAAAAACACTTCAGACAGCTTAGATTTGATGTGCAACTACTAGAAAGACCCTTTCTGCTATAGTGGGAGGTTAAAATTTCATGTTCTGAAGCTTCCCTGAAAAGTTATGGCACAATGCACAAAAACGCTTTTCAGCCTGAGATAAGGTGGGTTTCGGAACGCCAAACATAAAAGTGTTGATAACTTTGGAAAAACACTTCAGACAGTTTAGATTTGATGTGCAACTACTAGAAGGACCCTTTCTGCTATAGTGGGAGGTTAAAATTTCATGTTCTGAAGCTTTCCTGAAAAGTTATGGCACAATGCACAAAAACGCTTTTCAGCCTGAGATAAGGTGGGTTTCGGAACGCCAAACATAAAAGTGTTGATAACTTTTGAAAAACACTTCAGACAGCTTAGATTTGATGTGCAACTACTAGAAAGACCCTTTCTGCTATAGTGGGAGGTTAAAATTTCATGTTCTGAAGCTTCCCTGAAAAGTTATGGCACAATGCACAAAAACGCTTTTCAGCCTGAGATAAGGTGGGTTTCGGAACGCCAAACATAAAAGTGTTGATAACTTTGGAAAAACACTTCAGACAGTTTAGATTTGATGTGCAACTACTAGAAAGACCCTTTCTGCTATAGTGGGAGGTTAAAATTTCATGTTCTGAAGCTTCCCTGAAAAGTTATGGCACAATGCACAAAAACGCTTTTCAGCCTGAGATAAGGTGGGTTTCGGAACGCCAAACATAAAAGTGTTAATAACTTTGGAAAAACACTTCAGACAGTTTAGATTTGATGTGCAACTACTAGAAAGACCCTTTCTGCTATAGTGGGAGGATAAAATTTCATGTTCTGAAGCTTCCCTGAAAAGTTATGGCACAATGCACAAAAACGCTTTTCAGCCTGAGATAAGGTGGGTTTCGGAACGCCAAACATAAAAGTGTTGATAACTTTGGAAAAACACTTCAGACAGTTTAGATTTGCTGTGCAACTACTAGAAAGACCCTTTCTGCTATAGTGGGAGGTTAAAATTTCATGTTCTGAAGCTTTCCTGAAAAGTTATGGCACAATCCACAAAAACGCTTTTCAGCCTGAGATAAGGTGGGTTTCGGAACGCCAAACATAAAAGTGTTGATAACTTTGGAAAAACACTTCAGACAGTTTAGATTTGATGTGCAACTACTAGAAAGACCCTTTCTGCTATAGTGGGAGGTTAAAATTTCATGTTCTGAAGCTTCCCTGAAAAGTTATGGCACAATGCACAAAAACGCTTTTCAGCCTGAGATAAGGTGGGTTTCGGAACGCCAAACATAAAAGTGTTAATAACTTTGGAAAAACACTTCAGACAGTTTAGATTTGATGTGCAACTACTAGAAAGACCCTTTCTGCTATAGTGGGAGGTTAAAATTTCATGTTCTGAAGCTTCCCTGAAAAGTTATGGCACAATGCACAAAAACGCTTTTCAGCCTGAGATAAGGTGGGTTTCGGAACGCCAAACATAAAAGTGTTGATAACTTTCGAAAAACACTTCAGAGAGCTTAGATTTGATGTGCACCTACTAGAAAGACCCTTTCTGCTATAGTGGGAGGTTAAAATTTCATGTTCTGAAGCTTCCCTGAAAAGTTATGGCACAATGCGTAAAAACGCTTTTCAGCCTGAGATAAGGTGGGTTTCGGAACGCCAAACATAAAAGTGTTGATAACTTTGGAAAAACACTTCAGACAGTTTAGATTTGATGTGCAACTACTAGAAAGACCCTTTCTGCTATAGTGGGAGGTTAAAATTTCATGTTCTGAAGCTTTCCTGAAAAGTTATGGCACAACGCACAAAAACGCTTTTCAGCCTGAGATAAGGTGGGTTTCGGAACGCCAAACATAAAAGTGTTGATAACTTTTGAAAAACACTTCAGACAGCTTAGATTTGATGTGCAACTACTAGAAAGACCCTTTCTGCTATAGTGGGAGGTTAAAATTTCATGTTCTGAAGCTTCCCTGAAAAGTTATGGCACAATGCACAAAAACGCTTTTCAGCCTGAGATAAGGTGGGTTTCGGAACGCCAAACATAAAAGTGTTGATAACTTTCGAAAAACACTTCAGACAGCTTAGATTTGATGTGCAACTACTAGAAAAACCCTTTCTGCTATAGTGGGAGGTTAAAATTTCATGTTCTGAAGCTTCCCTGAAAAGTTATGGCACAATGCACAAAAACGCTTTTCAGCCTGAGATAAGGTGGGTTTCGGAACGCCAAACATAAAAGTGTTAATAACTTTGGAAAAACACTTCAGACAGTTTAGATTTGATGTGCAACTACTAGAAAGACCCTTTCTGCTATAGTGGGAGGTTAAAATTTCATGTTCTGAAGCTTCCCTGAAAAGTTATGGCACAATGCACAAAAACGCTTTTCAGCCTGAGATAAGGTGGGTTTCGGAACGCCAAACATAAAAGTGTTAATAACTTTGGAAAAACACTTCAGACAGTTTAGATTTGATGTGCAACTACTAGAAAGACCCTTTCTGCTATAGTGGGAGGTTAAAATTTCATGTTCTGAAGCTTTCCTGAAAAGTTATGGCACAATGCACAAAAACGCTTTTCAGCCTGAGATAAGGTGGGTTTCGGAACGCCAAACATAAAAGTGTTGATAACTTTCGAAAAACACTTCAGAGAGCTTAGATTTGATGTGCACCTACTAGAAAGACCCTTTCTGCTATAGTGGGAGGTTAAAATTTCATGTTCTGAAGCTTCCCTGAAAAGTTATGGCACAATGCGTAAAAACGCTTTTCAGCCTGAGATAAGGTGGGTTTCGGAACGCCAAACATAAAAGTGTTGATAACTTTGGAAAAACACTTCAGACAGTTTAGATTTGATGTGCAACTACTAGAAAGACCCTTTCTGCTACAGTGGGAGGTTAAAATTTCATGTTCTGAAGCTTTCCTGAAAAGTTATGGCACAATGCACAAAAACGCTTTTCAGCCTGAGATAAGGTGGGTTTCGGAACGCCAAACATAAAAGTGTTGATAACTTTCGAAAAACACTTCAGACAGCTTAGATTTGATGTGCACCTACTAGAAAGACCCTTTCTGCTATAGTGGGAGGTTAAAATTTCATGTTCTGAAGCTTCCCTGAAAAGTATTGGCACAATGCGTAAAAACGCTTTTCAGCCTGAGATAAGGTGGGTTTCGGAACGCCAAACATAAAAGTTTTGATAACTTTGGAATAACACTTCAGACTGTTTAGATTTGATGTGCAACTACTAGAAAGACCCTTTCTGCTATAGTGGGAGGTTAAAATTTCATGTTCTGAAGCTTCCCTGAAAAGTTATGGCACAATGCACAAAAACGCTTTTCAGCCTGAGATAAGGTGGGTTTCGGAACGCCAAACATAAAAGTGTTGATAACTTTTGAAAAACACTTCAGACAGATTAGATCTGATGTGCAACTACTAGAAAGACCCTTTCTGCTATAGTGGGAGGTTAAAATTTCATGTTCTGAAGCTTCCCTGAAAAGTTATGGCACAATGCACAAAAACGCTTTTCAGCCTGAGATAAGGTGGGTTTCGGAACGCCAAACATAAAAGTGTTGATAACTTTGGAAAAACACTTCAGACAGTTTAGATTTGATGTGCAACTACTAGAAAGACCCTTTCTGCTATAGTGGGAGGTTAAAATTTCATGTTCTGAAGCTTCCCTGAAAAGTTATGGCACAATGCACAAAAACGCTTTTCAGCCTGAGATAAGGTGGGTTTCGGAACGCCAAACATAAAAGTGTTAATACCTTTGGAAAAAAACTTCAGACAGTTTAGATTTGATGTGCAACTACTAGAAAGACCCTTTCTGCTATAGTGGGAGGTTAAAATTTCATGTTCTGAAGCTTCCCTGAAAAGTTATGGCACAATGCACAAAAACGCTTTTCAGCCTGAGATAAGGTGGGTTTCGGAACGCCAAACATAAAAGTGTTAATAACTTTGGAAAAACACTTCAGACAGTTTAGATTTGATGTGCAACTACTAGAAAGACCCTTTCTGCTATAGTGGGAGGTTAAAATTTCATGTTCTGAAG
Source organism: Synchiropus splendidus (assembly GCF_027744825.2). Classification (NCBI taxonomy): domain Eukaryota; kingdom Metazoa; phylum Chordata; class Actinopteri; order Syngnathiformes; family Callionymidae; genus Synchiropus; species Synchiropus splendidus. Next base: position 36,232,895 of record NC_071337.1, read on the forward strand.
CTTCCCTGAAAAGTTATGGCACAATGCACAAAAACGCTTTTCAGCCTGAGATAAGGTGGGTTTCGGAACGCCAAACATAAAAGTGTTAATACCTTTGGAAAAAAACTTCAGACAGTTTAGATTTGATGTGCAACTACTAGAAAGACCCTTTCTGCTATAGTGGGAGGTTAAAATTTCATGTTCTGAAGCTTCCCTGAAAAGTTATGGCACAATGCACAAAAACGCTTTTCAGCCTGAGATAAGGTGGGTTTCGGAACGCCAAACATAAAAGTGTTAATAACTTTGGAAAAACACTTCAGACAGTTTAGATTTGATGTGCAACTACTAGAAAGACCCTTTCTGCTATAGTGGGAGGTTAAAATTTCATGTTCTGAAGCTTCCCTGAAAAGTTATGGCACAATGCACAAAAACGCTTTTCAGCCTGAGATAAGGTGGGTTTCGGAACGCCAAACATAAAAGTGTTGATAACTTATCAAAAACACTTCAGACAGCTTAGATTTGATGTGCAACTACTAGAAAGACCCTTTCTGCTATAGTGGGAGGTTAAAATTTCATGTTCTGAAGCTTCCCTGAAAAGTTATGGCACAATGCACAAAAACGCTTTTCAGCCTGAGATAAGGTGGGTTTCGGAACGCCAAACATAAAAGTGTTGATAACTTTCGAAAAACACTTCAGACAGCTTAGATTTGATGTGCACCTACTAGAAAGACCCTTTCTGCTATAGTGGGAGGTAAAAATTTCATGTTCTGAAGCTTCCCTGAAAAGTTATGGCACAATGCGTAAAAACGCTTTTCAGCCTGAGATGAGGTGGGTTTCGGAACGCCAAACATAAAAGTGTTGATAACTTTGGAAAAACACTTCAGACAGTTTAGATTTGATGTGCAACTACTAGAAAGACCCTTTCTGCTATAGTGGGAGGTTAAAATTTCATGTTCTGAAGCTTCCCTGAAAAGTTATGGCACAATGCACAAAAACGCTTTTCAGCCTGAGATAAGGTGGGTTTCGGAACGCCAAACATAAAAGTGTTAATAACTTTGGAAAAACACTTCAGACAGTTTAGATTTGATGTGCAACTACTAGAAAGACCCTTTCTGCTATAGTGGGAGGTTAAAATTTCATGTTCTGAAGCTTCCCTGAAAAGTTATGGCACAATGCACAAAAACGCTTTTCAGCCTGAGATAAGGTGGGTTTCGGAACGCCAAACATAAAAGTGTTGATAACTTTGGAAAACCACTTCAGACAGTTTAGATTTGATGTGCAACTACTAGAAAGACCCTTTCTGCTATAGTGGGAGGTTAAAATTTCATGTTCTGAAGCTTCCCTGAAAAGTTATGGCACAATGCACAAAAACGCTTTTCAGCCTGAGATAAGGTGGGTTTCGGAACGCCAAACATAAAAGTGTTGATAACTTTGGAAAAACACTTCAGACAGTTTAGATTTGATGTGCAACTACTAGAAAGACCCTTTCTGCTATAGTGGGAGGTTAAAATTTCATGTTCTGAAGCTTCCCTGAAAAGTTATGGCACAATGCACAAAAACGCTTTTCAGCCTGAGATAAGGTGGGTTTCGGAACGCCAAACATAAAAGTGTTAATAACTTTGGAAAAACACTTCAGACAGTTTAGATTTGATGTGCAACTACTAGAAAGACCCTTTCTGCTATAGTGGGAGGTTAAAATTTCATGTTCTGAAGCTTCCCTGAAAAGTTATGGCACAATGCAACAAAAACGCTTTTCAGCCTGAGATAAGGTGGGTGTCGGAACGCCAAACATAAAAGTGTTAATAACTTTGGAAAAACACTTCAGACAGTTTAGATTTGATGTGCAACTACTAGAAAGACCCTTTCTGCTATAGTGGGAGGTTAAAATTTCATGTTCTGAAGCTTTCCTGAAAAGTTATGGCACAATGCACAAAAACGCTTTTCAGCCTGAGATAAGGTGGGTTTCGGAACGCCAAACATAAAAGTGTTGATAACTTTCGAAAAACACTTCAGTGAGCTTATATTTGATGTGCACCTACTAGAAAGACACTTTCTGCTATAGTGGGAGGTTAAAATTTCATGTTCTGAAGCTTCCCTGAAAAGTTATGGCACAATGCGTAAAAACGCTTTTCAGCCTGAGATAAGGTGGGTTTCGGAACGCCAAACATAAAAGTGTTGATAACTTTGGAAAAACACTTCAGACAGTTTAGATTTGATGTGCAACTACTAGAAACACCCTTTCTGCTATCGTGGGAGGTTAAAATTTCATGTTCTGAAGCTTTCCTGAAAAGTTATGGCACAATGCACAAAAACGCTTTTCAGCCTGAGATAAGGTGGGTTTCGGAACGCCAAACATAAAAGTGTTGATAACTTTTGAAAAACACTTCAGACAGCTTAGATTTGATGTGCAACTACTAGAAAGACCCTTTCTGCTATAGTGGGAGGTTAAAATTTCATGTTCTGAAGCTTCCCTGAAAAGTTATGGCACAATGCACAAAAACGCTTTTCAGCCTGAGATAAGGTGGGTTTCCGAACGCCAAACATAAAAGTGTTGATAACTTTTGAAAAACACTTCAGACTGTTTAGATTTGATGTGCAACTACTAGAAAGACCCTTTCTGCTATAGTGGGAGGTTAAAATTTCATGTTCTGAAGCTTCCCTGAAAAGTTATGGCACAATGCACAAAAACGCTTTTCAGCCTGAGATAAGGTGGGTTTCGGAACGCCAAACATAAAAGTGTTAATAACTTTGGAAAAACACTTCAGACAGTTTAGATTTGATGTGCACCTACTAGAAAGACCCTTTCTGCTATAGTGGGAGGTTAAAATTTCATGTTCTGAAGCTTCCCTGAAAAGTTATGGCACAATGCGTAAAAACGCTTTTCAGCCTGAGATAAGGTGGGTTTCGGAACGCCAAACATAAAAGTGTTGATTACTTTGGAAAAACACTTCAGACAGTTTAGATTTGATGTGCAACTACTAGAAAGACCCTTTCTGCTATAGTGGGAGGTTAAAATTTCATGTTCTGAAGCTTTCCTGAAAAGTTATGGCACAATGCACAAAAACGCTTTTCAGCCTGAGATAAGGTGGGTTTCGGAACACCAAACATAAAAGTGTTGATAACTTTTGAAAAACACTTCAGACAGCTTAGTTTTGATCTGCAACTACTAGAAAGACCCTTTCTGCTATAGTGGGAGGTTAAAATTTCATGTTCTGAAGCTTCCCTGAAAAGTTATGGCACAATGCACAAAAACGCTTTTCAGCCTGAGATAAGGTGGGTTTCGGAACGCCAAACATAAAAGTGTTAATAACTTTGGAAAAACACTTCAGACAGTTTAGATTTGATGTGCAACTACTAGAAAGACCCTTTCTGCTATAGTGGGAGGTTAAAATTTCATGTTCTGAAGCTTCCCTGAAAAGTTATGGCACAATGCACAAAAACGCTTTTCAGCCTGAGATAAGGTGGGTTTCGGAACGCCAAACATAAAAGTGTTGATAACTTTCGAAAAACACTTCAGAGAGCTTAGATTTGATGTGCACCTACTAGAAAGACCCTTTCTGCTATAGTGGGAGGTTAAAATTTCATGTTCTGAAGCTTCCCTGAAAAGTTATGGCACAATGCGTAAAAACGCTTTTCAGCCTGAGATAAGCTGGGTTTCGGAACGCCAAACATAAAAGTGTTGATAACTTTGGAAAAACACTTCAGACAGTTTAGATTTGATGTGCAACTACTAGAAAGACCCTTTCTGCTATAGTGGGAGGTTAAAATTTCATGTTCTGAAGCTTTCCTGAAAAGTTATGGCACAATGCACAAACACGCTTTTCAGCCTGAGATAAGGTGGGTTTCGGAACGCCAAACATAAAAGTGTTGATAACTTTCGAAAAACACTTCAGACAGCTTAGATTTGATGTGCAACTACTAGAAAGACCCTTTCTGCTATAGTGGGAGGTTAAAATTTCATGTTCTGAAGCTTTCCTGAAAAGTTATGGCACAATGCACAAAAACGCTTTTCAGCCTGAGATAAGGTGGGTTTCGGAACGCCAAACATAAAACTGTTGATAACTTTCGAAAAACACTTCAGAGAGCTTAGATTTGATGTGCACCTACTAGAAAGACCCTTTCTGCTATAGTGGGAGGTTAAAATTTCATGTTCTGAAGCTTCCCTGAAAAGTTATGGCACAATGCGTAAAAACGCTTTTCAGCCTGAGATAAGGTGGGTTTCGGAACGCCAAACATAAAAGTGTTGATAACTTTGGAAAAACACTTCAGACAGTTTAGATTTGATGTGCAACTACTAGAAAGACGATTTCTGCTATAGTGGGAGGTTAAAATTTCATGTTCTGAAGCTTTCCTGAAAAGTTATGGCACAATGCACAAAAACGGTTTTCAGCCTGAGATAAGGTGGGTTTCGGAACGCCAAAAAAAAAAGTGTTGATAACTTTTGAAAAACACTTCAGACAGCTTAGATTTGATGTGCAACTACTAGAAAGACCCTTTCTGCTATAGTGGGAGGTTAAAATTTCATGTTCTGTAGCTTCCCTGAAAAGTTATGGCACAATGCACAAAAACGCTTTTCAGCCTGAGATAAGGTGGGTTTCGGAACGCCAAACATAAAAGTGTTGATAACTTTGGAAAAACACTTCAGACTGTTTAGATTTGATGTGCAACTACTAGAAAGACCCTTTCTGCTATAGTGGGAGGTTAAAATTTCATGTTCTGAAGCTTCCCTGAAAAGTTATGGCACAATGCACAAAAACGCTTTTCAGCCTGAGATAAGGTGGGTTTCGGAACGCCAAACATAAAAGTGTTAATAACTTTGGAAAAACACTTCAGACAGTTTAGATTTGATGTGCAACTACTAGAAAGACCCTTTCTGCTATAGTGGGAGGTTAAAATTTCATGTTCTGAAGCTTCCCTGAAAAGTTATGGCACAATGCACAAAAACGCTTTTCAGCCTGAGATAAGGTGGGTTTCGGAACGCCAAACACAAAAGTGTTGATAACTTTCGAAAAACACTTCAGAGAGATTAGATTTGATGTGCACCTACTAGAAAGACCCTTTCTGCTATAGTGGGAGGTTAAAATTTCATGTTCTGAAGCTTCCCTGAAAAGTTATGGCACAATGCGTAAAAACGCTTTTCAGCCTGAGATAAGGTGGGTTTCGGAACGCCAAACATAAAAGTGTTGATAACTTTGGAAAAACACTTCAGACAGTTTAGATTTGATGTGCAACTACTAGAAAGACCCTTTCTGCTATAGTGGGAGGTTAAAATTTCATGTTCTGAAGCTTTCCTGAAAAGTTATGGCACAATGCACAAAAACGCTTTTCAGCCTGAGATAAGGTGGGTTTCGGAACGCCAAACATAAAAGTGTTGATAACTTTTGAAAAACACTTCAGACAGCTTAGATTTGATGTGCAACTACTAGAAAGACCCTTTCTGCTATAGTGGGAGGTTAAAATTTCATGTTCTGAAGCTTCCCTGAAAAGTTATGGCACAGTGCACAAAAACGCTTTTCAGTCTGAGATAAGGTGGGTTTCGGAACACCAAACATAAAAGTGTTGATAACTTTGGAAAAACACTTCAGACAGTTTAGATTTGATGTGCAACTACTAGAAAGACCCTTTCTGCTATAGTGGGAGGTTAAAATTTCATGTTCTGAAGCTTTCCTGAAAAGTTATGGCACAATGCACAAAAACGCTTTTCAGCCTGAGATAAGGTGGGTTTCGGAACGCCAAACATAAAAGTGTTAATAACTTTGGAAAAACACTTCAGACAGTTTAGATTTGATGTGCAACTACTAGAAAGACCCTTTCTGCTATAGTGGGAGGTTAAAATTTCATGTTCTGAAGCTTCCCTGAAAAGTTATGGCACAATGCACAAAAACGCTTTTCAGCCTGAGATAAGGTGGGTTTCGGAACGCCAAACATAAAAGTGTTGATAACTTTCGAAAAACACTTCAGAGAGCTTAGATTTGATGTGCACCTACTAGAAAGACCCTTTCTGCTATAGTGGGAGGTTAAAATTTCATGTTCTGAAGCTTCCCTGAAAAGTTATGGCACAATGCGTAAAAACGCTTTTCAGCCTGAGATAAGGTGGGTTTCGGAACGCCAAACATAAAAGTGTTGATAACTTTGGAAAAACACTTCAGACAGTTTAGATTTGATGTGCAACTACTAGAAAGACCCTTTCTGCTATAGTGGGAGCTTAAAATTTCATGTTCTGAAGCTTTCCTGAAAAGTTATGGCACAATGCACAAAAACGCTTTTCAGCCTGAGATAAGGTGGGTTTCGGAACGCCAAACATAAAAGTGTTGATAACTTTTGAAAAACACTTCAGACAGCTTAGATTTGATGTGCAACTACTAGAAAGACCCTTTCTGCTATAGTGGGAGGTTAAAATTTCATGTTCTGAAGCTTCCCTGAAAAGTTATGGCACAATGCACAAAAACGCTTTTCAGCCTGAGATAAGGTGGGTTTCGGAACGCCAAACATAAAAGTGTTGATAACTTTGGAAAAACACTTCAGACAGTTTAGATTTGATGTGCAACTACTAGAAAGACCCTTTCTGCTATAGTGGGAGGTTAAAATTTCATGTTCTGAAGCTTTCCTGAAAAGTTATGGCACAATGCACAAAAACGCTTTTCAGCCTGAGATAAGGTGGGTTTCGGAACGCCAAACATAAAAGTGTTGATAACTTTGGAAAAACACTTCAGACAGTTTAGATTTGATGTGCAACTACTAGAAAGACCCTTTCTGCTATAGTGGGAGGTTAAAATTTCATGTTCTGAAGCTTCCCTGAAAAGTTATGGCACAATGCACAAAAACGCTTTTCAGCCTGAGATAAGGTGGGTTTCGGAACGCCAAACATAAAAGTGTTAATAACTTTGGAAAAACACTTCAGACAGTTTAGATTTGATGTGCAACTACTAGAAAGACCCTTTCTGCTATAGTGGGAGGTTAAAATTTCATGTTCTGAAGCTTCCCTGAAAAGTTATGGCACAATGCACAAAAACGCTTTTCAGCCTGAGATAAGGTGGGTTTCGGAACGCCAAACATAAAAGTGTTGATAACTTTCGAAAAACACTTCAGAGAGCTTAGATTTTATGTGCACCTACTAGAAAGACCCTTTCTGCTATAGTGGGAGGTTAAAATTTCATGTTCTGAAGCTTCCCTGAAAAGTTATGGCACAATGCGTAAAAACGCTTTTCAGCCTGAGAAAAGGTGGGTTTCGGAACGCCAAACATAAAAGTGTTGATAACTTTGGAAAAACACTTAAGACAGTTTAGATTTGATGTGCAACTACTAGAAAGACCCTTTCTGCTATAGTGGGAGGTTAAAATTTCATGTTCTGAAGCTTTCCTGAAAAGTTATGGCACAATGCACAAAAACGCTTTTCAGCCTGAGATAAGGTGGGTTTCGGAACGCCAAACATAAAAGTGTTGATAACTTTTGAAAAACACTTCAGACAGCTTAGATTTGATGTGCAACTACTAGAAAGACCCTTTCTGCTATAGTGGGAGGTTAAAATTTCATGTTCTGAAGCTTCCCTGAAAAGTTATGGCACAATGCGTAAAAACGCTTTTCAGCCTGAGATAAGGTGGGTTTCGGAACGCCAAACATAAAAGTGTTGATAACTTTTGAAAAACACTTCAGACAGCTTAGATTTGATGTGCAACTACTAGAAAGACCCTTTCTGCTATAGTGGGAGGTTAAAATTTCATGTTCTGAAGCTTCCCTGAAAAGTTATGGCACAATGTACAAAAACGCTTTTCAGCCTGAGATAAGGTGGGTTTCGGAACGCCAAACATAAAAGTGTTGATAACTTTCGAAAAACACTTCAGACAGTTTAGATTTGATGTGCAACTACTAGAAAGACGATTTCTGCTATAGTGGGAGGTTAAAATTTCATGTTCTGAAGCTTTCCTGAAAAGTTATGGCACAATGCACAAAAACGCTTTTCAGCCTGAGATAAGGTGGGTTTCGGAACGCCAAACATAAAAGTGTTGATAACTTTTGAAAAACACTTCAGACAGCTTAGATTTGATGTGCAACTACTAGAAAGACCCTTTCTGCTATAGTGGGAGGTTAAAATTTCATGTTCTGTAGCTTCCCTGAAAAGTTATGGCACAATGCACAAAAACGCTTTTCAGCCTGAGATAAGGTGGGTTTCGGAACGCCAAACATAAAAGTGTTGATAACTTTGGAAAAACACTTCAGACTGTTTAGATTTGATGTGCAACTACTAGAAAGACCCTTTCTGCTATAGTGGGAGGTTAAAATTTCATGTTCTGAAGCTTCCCTGAAAAGTTATGGCACAATGCACAAAAACGCTTTTCAGCCTGAGATAAGGTGGGTTTCGGAACGCCAAACATAAAAGTGTTAATAACTTTGGAAAAACACTTCAGACAGTTTAGATTTGATGTGCAACTACTAGAAAGACCCTTTCTGCTATAGTGGGAGGTTAAAATTTCATGTTCTGAAGCTTCCCTGAAAAGTTATGGCACAATGCACAAAAACGCTTTTCAGCCTGAGATAAGGTGGGTTTCGGAACGCCAAACACAAAAGTGTTGATAACTTTCGAAAAACACTTCAGAGAGATTAGATTTGATGTGCACCTACTAGAAAGACCCTTTCTGCTATAGTGGGAGGTTAAAATTTCATGTTCTGAAGCTTCCCTGAAAAGTTATGGCACAATGCGTAAAAACGCTTTTCAGCCTGAGATAAGGTGGGTTTCGGAACGCCAAACATAAAAGTGTTGATAACTTTGGAAAAACACTTCAGACAGTTTAGATTTGATGTGCAACTACTAGAAAGACCCTTTCTGCTATAGTGGGAGGTTAAAATTTCATGTTCTGAAGCTTTCCTGAAAAGTTATGGCACAATGCACAAAAACGCTTTTCAGCCTGAGATAAGGTGGGTTTCGGAACGCCAAACATAAAAGTGTTGATAACTTTTGAAAAACACTTCAGACAGCTTAGATTTGATGTGCAACTACTAGAAAGACCCTTTCTGCTATAGTGGGAGGTTAAAATTTCATGTTCTGAAGCTTCCCTGAAAAGTTATGGCACAATGCACAAAAACGCTTTTCAGTCTGAGATAAGGTGGGTTTCGGAACGCCAAACATAAAAGTGTTGATAACTTTGGAAAAACACTTCAGACAGTTTAGATTTGATGTGCAACTACTAGAAAGACCCTTTCTGCTATAGTGGGAGGTTAAAATTTCATGTTCTGAAGCTTTCCTGAAAAGTTATGGCACAATGCACAAAAACGCTTTTCAGCCTGAGATAAGGTGGGTTTCGGAACGCCAAACATAAAAGTGTTAATAACTTTGGAAAAACACTTCAGACAGTTTAGATTTGATGTGCAACTACTAGAAAGACCCTTTCTGCTATAGTGGGAGGTTAAAATTTCATGTTCTGAAGCTTCCCTGAAAAGTTATGGCACAATGCACAAAAACGCTTTTCAGCCTGAGATAAGGTGGGTTTCGGAACGCCAAACATAAAAGTGTTGATAACTTTCGAAAAACACTTCAGAGAGCTTAGATTTGATGTGCACCTACTAGAAAGACCCTTTCTGCTATAGTGGGAGGTTAAAATTTCATGTTCTGAAGCTTCCCTGAAAAGTTATGGCACAATGCGTAAAAACGCTTTTCAGCCTGAGATAAGGTGGGTTTCGGAACGCCAAACATAAAAGTGTTGATAACTTTGGAAAAACACTTCAGACAGTTTAGATTTGATGTGCAACTACTAGAAAGACCCTTTCTGCTATAGTGGGAGGTTAAAATTTCATGTTCTGAAGCTTTCCTGAAAAGTTATGGCACAATGCACAAAAACGCTTTTCAGCCTGAGATAAGGTGGGTTTCGGAACGCCAAACATAAAAGTGTTGATAACTTTTGAAAAACACTTCAGACAGCTTAGATTTGATGTGCAACTACTAGAAAGACCCTTTCTGCTATAGTGGGAGGTTAAAATTTCATGTTCTGAAGCTTCCCTGAAAAGTTATGGCACAATGCACAAAAACGCTTTTCAGCCTGAGATAAGGTGGGTTTCGGAACGCCAAACATAAAAGTGTTGATAACTTTGGAAAAACACTTCAGACAGTTTAGATTTGATGTGCAACTACTAGAAAGACCCTTTCTGCTATAGTGGGAGGTTAAAATTTCATGTTCTGAAGCTTTCCTGAAAAGTTATGGCACAATGCACAAAAACGCTTTTCAGCCTGAGATAAGGTGGGTTTCGGAACGCCAAACATAAAAGTGTTGATAACTTTGGAAAAACACTTCAGACAGTTTAGATTTGATGTGCAACTACTAGAAAGACCCTTTCTGCTATAGTGGGAGGTTAAAATTTCATGTTCTGAAGCTTCCCTGAAAAGTTATGGCACAATGCACAAAAACGCTTTTCAGCCTGAGATAAGGTGGGTTTCGGAACGCCAAACATAAAAGTGTTAATAACTTTGGAAAAACACTTCAGACAGTTTAGATTTGATGTGCAACTACTAGAAAGACCCTTTCTGCTATAGTGGGAGGTTAAAATTTCATGTTCTGAAGCTTCCCTGAAAAGTTATGGCACAATGCACAAAAACGCTTTTCAGCCTGAGATAAGGTGGGTTTCGGAACGCCAAACATAAAAGTGTTAATAACTTTGGAAAAACACTTCAGACAGTTTAGATGTGATGTGCAACTACTAGAAAGACCCTTTCTGCTATAGTGGGAGGTTAAAATTTCATGTTCTGAAGCTTTCCTGAAAAGTTATGGCACAATGCACAAAAACGCTTTTCAGCCTGAGATAAGGTGGGTTTCGGAACGCCAAACTTAAAAGTGTTGATAACTTTCGAAAAACACTTCAGTGAGCTTAGATTTGATGTGCACCTACTAGAAAGACACTTTCTGCTATAGTGGGAGGTTAAAATTTCATGTTCTGAAGCTTCCCTGAAAAGTTATGGCACAATGCGTAAAAACGCTTTTCAGCCTGAGATAAGGTGGGTTTCGGAACGCCAAACATAAAAGTGTTGATAACTTTGGAAAAACACTTCAGACAGTTTAGATTTGATGTGCAACTACTAGAAAGACCCTTTCTGCTATCGTGGGAGGTTAAAATTTCATGTTCTGAAGCTTTCCTGAAAAGTTATGGCACAATGCACAAAAACGCTTTTCAGCCTGAGATAAGGTGGGTTTCGGAACGCCAAACATAAAAGTGTTGATAACTTTTGAAAAACACTTCAGACAGCTTAGATTTGATGTGCAACTACTAGAAAGACCCTTTCTGCTATAGTGGGAGGTTAAAATTTCATGTTCTGAAGCTTCCCTGAAAAGTTATGGCACAATGCACAAAAACGCTTTTCAGCCTGAGATAAGGTGGGTTTCGGAACGCCAAACATAAAAGTGATGATAACTTTTGAAAAACACTTCAGACTGTTTAGATTTGATGTGCAACTACTAGAAAGACCCTTTCTGCTATAGTGGGAGGTTAAAATTTCATGTTCTGAAGCTTCCCTGAAAAGTTATGGCACAATGCACAAAAACGCTTTTCAGCCTGAGATAAGGTGGGTTTCGGAACGCCAAACATAAAAGTGTTAATAACTTTGGAAAAACACTTCAGACAGTTTAGATTTGATGTGCACCTACTAGAAAGACCCTTTCTGCTATAGTGGGAGGTTAAAATTTCATGTTCTGAAGCTTCCCTGAAAAGTTATGGCACAATGCGTAAAAACGCTTTTCAACCTGGGATAAGGTGGGTTTCGGAACGCCAAACATAAAAGTGTTGATTACTTTGGAAAAACACTTCAGACAGTTTAGATTTGATGTGCAACTACTAGAAAGACCCTTTCTGCTATAGTGGGAGGTTAAAATTTCATGTTCTGAAGCTTTCCTGAAAAGTTATGGCACAATGCACAAAAACGCTTTTCAGCCTGAGATAAGGTGGGTTTCGGAACACCAAACATAAAAGTGTTGATAACTTTTGAAAAACACTTCAGACAGCTTAGTTTTGATGTGCAACTACTAGAAAGACCCTTTCTGCTATAGTGGGAGGTTAAAATTTCATGTTCTGAAGCTTCCCTGAAAAGTTATGGCACAATGCACAAAAACGCTTTTCAGCCTGAGATAAGGTGGGTTTCGGAACGCCAAACATAAAAGTGTTAATAACTTTGGAAAAACACTTCAGACAGTTTAGATTTGATGTGCAACTACTAGAAAGACCCTTTCTGCTATAGTGGGAGGTTAAAATTTCATGTTCTGAAGCTTCCCTGAAAAGTTATGGCACAATGCACAAAAACGCTTTTCAGCCTGAGATAAGGTGGGTTTCGGAACGCCAAACATAAAAGTGTTGATAACTTTCGAAAAACACTTCAGAGAGCTTAGATTTGATGTGCACCTACTAGAAAGACCCTTTCTGCTATAGTGGGAGGTTAAAATTTCATGTTCTGAAGCTTCCCTGAAAAGTTATGGCACAATGCGTAAAAACGCTTTTCAGCCTGAGATAAGGTGGGTTTCGGAACGCCAAACATAAAAGTGTTGATAACTTTGGAAAAACACTTCAGACAGTTTAGATTTGATGTGCAACTACTAGAAAGACCCTTTCTGCTATAGTGGGAGGTTAAAATTTCATGTTCTGAAGCTTTCCTGAAAAGTTGTGGCACAATGCACAAAAACGCTTTTCAGCCTGAGATAAGGTGGGTTTCGGAACGCCAAACATAAAAGTGTTGATAACTTTCGAAAAACACTTCAGACAGTTTAGATTTGATGTGCAACTACTAGAAAGACCCTTTCTGCTATAGTGGGAGGTTAAAATTTCATGTTCTGAAGCTTTCCTGAAAAGTTATGGCACAATGCACAAAAACGCTTTTCAGCCTGAGATAAGGTGGGTTTCGGAACGCCAAACATAAAAGTGTTGATAACTTTCGAAAAACACTTCAGAGAGCTTAGATTTGATGTGCACCTACTAGAAAGACCCTTTCTGCTATAGTGGGAGGTTAAAATTTAATGTTCTGAAGCTTCCCTGAAAAGTTATAGCACAATGCGTAAAAACGCTTTTCAGCCTGAGATAAGGTGGGTTTCGGAACGCCAAACATAAAAGTGTTGATAACTTTGGAAAAACACTTCAGACAGTTTAGATTTGATGTGCAACTACGAGAAAGACGATTTCTGCTATAGTGGGAGGTTAAAATTTCATGTTCTGAAGCTTCCCTGAAAAGTTATGGCACAATGCATAAAAACGCTTTTCAGCCTGAGATAAGGTGGGTTTCGGAACGCCAAACATAAAAGTGTTGATAACTTTTGAAAAACACTTCAGACAGCTTAGATTTGATGTGCAACTACTAGAAAGACCCTTTCTGCTATAGTGGGAGGTTAAAATTTCATGTTCTGAAGCTTCCCTGAAAAGTTATGGCACAATGCACAAAAACGCTTTTCAGCCTGAGATAAGGTGGGTTTCGGAACGCCAAACATAAAAGTGTTGATAACTTTGGAAAAACACTTCAGACTGTTTAGATTTGATGTGCAACTACTAGAAAGACCCTTTCTGCTATAGTGGGAGGTTAAAATTTCATGTTCTGAAGCTTTCCTGAAAAGTTATGGCACAATGCACAAAAACGCTTTTCAGCCTGAGATAAGGTGGGTTTCGGAACGCCAAACATAAAAGTGTTAATAACTTTGGAAAAACACTTCAGACAGTTTAGATTTGATGTGCAACTACTAGAAAGACCCTTTCTGCTATAGTGGGAGGTTAAAATTTCATGTTCTGAAGCTTCCCTGAAAAGTTATGGCACAATGCACAAAAACGCTTTTCAGCCTGAGATAAGGTGGGTTTCGGAACGCCAAACATAAAAGTGTTGATAACTTTCGAAAAACACTTCAGAGAGCTTAGATTTGATGTGCACCTACTAGAAAGACCCTTTCTGCTATAGTGGGAGGTTAAAATTTCATGTTCTGAAGCTTCCCTGAAAAGTTATGGCACAATGCGTAAAAACGCTTTTCAGCCTGAGATAAGGTGGGTTTCGGAACGCCAAACATAAAAGTGTTGATAACTTTGGAAAAACACTTCAGACAGTTTAGATTTGATGTGCAACTACTAGAAAGACCCTTTCTGCTATAGTGGGAGGTTAAAATTTCATGTTCTGAAGCTTTCCTGAAAAGTTATGGCACAATGCACAAAAACGCTTTTCAGCCTGAGATAAGGTGGGTTTCGGAACGCCAAACATAAAAGTGTTGATAACTTTTGAAAAACACTTCAGACAGCTTAGATTTGATGTGCAACTACTAGAAAGACCCTTTCTGCTATAGTGGGAGGTTAAAATTTCATGTTCTGAAGCTTCCCTGAAAAGTTATGGCACAATGCACAAAAACGCTTTTCAGCCTGAGATAAGGTGGGTTTCGGAACGCCAAACATAAAAGTGTTGATAACTTTGGAAAAACACTTCAGACAGTTTAGATTTGATGTGCAACTACTAGAAAGACCCTTTCTGCTATAGTGGGAGGTTAAAATTTCATGTTCTGAAGCTTTCCTGAAAAGTTATGGCACAATGCACAAAAACGCTTTTCAGCCTGAGATAAGGTGGGTTTCGGAACGCCAAACATAAAAGTGTTGATAACTTTGGAAAAACACTTCAGACAGTTTAGATTTGATGTGCAACTACTAGAAAGACCCTTTCTGCTATAGTGGGAGGTTAAAATTTCATGTTCTGAAGCTTCCCTGAAAAGTTATGGCACAATGCACAAAAACGCTTTTCAGCCTGAGATAAGGTGGGTTTCGGAACGCCAAACATAAAAGTGTTCATAACTTTGGAAAAACACTTCAGACAGTTTAGATTTGATGTGCAACTACTAGACAGACCCTTTCTGCTATAGTGGGAGGTTAAAATTTCATGTTCTGAAGCTTCCCTGAAAAGTTATGGCACAATGCACAAAAACGCTTTTCAGCCTGAGATAAGGTGGGTTTCGGAACGCCAAACATAAAAGTGTTGATAACTTTCGAAAAACACTTCAGAGAGCTTAGATTTGATGTGCACCTACTAGAAAGACCCTTTCTGCTATAGTGGGAGGTTAAAATTTCATGTTCTGAAGCTTCCCTGAAAAGTTATGGCACAATGCGTAAAAACCCTTTTCAGCCTGAGATAAGGTGGGTTTCGGAACGCCAAACATAAAAGTGTTGATAACTTTGGAAAAACACTTCAGACAGTTTAGATTTGATGTGCAACTACTAGAAAGACCCTTTCTGCTATAGTGGGAGGTTAAAATTTCATGTTCTGAAGCTTTCCTGAAAAGTTATGGCACAATGCACAAAAACGCTTTTCAGCCTGAGATAAGGTGGGTTTCGGAACGCCAAACATAAAAGTGTTGATAACTTTTGAAAAACACTTCAGACAGCTTAGATTTGATGTGCAACTACTAGAAAGACCCTTTCTGCTATAGTGGGAGGTTAAAATTTCATGTTCTGAAGCTTCCCTGAAAAGTTATGGCACAATGCACAAAAACGCTTTTCAGCCTGAGATAAGGTGGGTTTCGGAACGCCAAACATAAAAGTGTTGATAACTTTCGAAAAACACTTCAGACAGCTTAGATTTGATGTGCACCGACTAGAAAGACCCTTTCTGCTATAGTGGGAGGTTAAAATTTCATGTTCTGAAGCTTCCCTGAAAAGTTATGGCACAATGCGTAAAAACGCTTTTCAGCCTGAGATAAGGTGGGTTTCGGAACGCCAAACATAAAAGTGTTGATAACTTTGGAAAAACACTTCAGACAGTTTAGATTTGATGTGCAACTACTAGAAAGACCCTTTCTGCTATAGTGGGAGGTTAAAATTTCATGTTCTGAAGCTTCCCTGAAAAGTTATGGCACAATGCACAAAAACGCTTTTCAGCCTGAGATAAGGTGGGTTTCGGAACGCCAAACATAAAAGTGTTAATAACTTTGGAAAAACACTTCAGACAGTTTAGATTTGATGTGCAACTACTAGAAAGACCCTTTCTTCTATAGTGGGAGGTTAAAATTTCATGTTCTGAAGCTTCCCTGAAAAGTTATGGCACAATGCACAAAAACGCTTTTCAGCCTGAGATAAGGTGGGTTTCGGAACGCCAAACATAAAAGTGTTAATAACTTTGGAAAAACACTTCAGACAGTTTAGATTTGATGTGCAACTACTTGAAAGACCCTTTCTGCTATAGTGGGAGGTTAAAATTTCATGTTCTGAAGCTTTCCTGAAAAGTTATGGCGAAATGCACAAAAACGCTTTTCAGCCTGAGATAAGGTGGGTTTCGGAACGCCAAACATAAAAGTGTTGATAACTTTCGAAAAACACTTCAGAGAGCTTAGATTTGATGTGCACCTACTAGAAAGACCCTTTCTGCTATAGTGGGAGGTTAAAATTTCATGTTCTGAAGCTTCCCTGAAAAGTTATGGCACAATGCGTAAAAACGCTTTTCAGCCTGAGATAAGGTGGGTTTCGGAACGCCAAACATAAAAGTGTTGATAACTTTGGGAAAACACTTCAGACAGTTTAGATTTGATGTGCAACTACTAGAAAGACCCTTTCTGCTATAGTGGGAGGTTAAAATTTCATGTTCTGAAGCTTTCCTGAAAAGTTATGGCACAATGCACAAAAACGCTTTTCAGCCTGAGATAAGGTGGGTTTCGGAACGCCAAACATAAAAGTGTTGATAACTTTTGAAAAACACTTCAGACAGCTTAGATTTGATGTGCAACTACTAGAAAGACCCTTTCTGCTATAGTGGGAGGTTAAAATTTCATGTTCTGAAGCTTTCCTGAAAAGTTATGGCACAATGCACAAAAACGCTTTTCAGCCTGAGATAAGGTGGGTTTCGGAACGCCAAACATAAAAGTGTTAATAACTTTGGAAAAACACTTCAGACAGTTTAGATTTGATGTGCAACTACTAGAAAGACCCTTTCTGCTATAGTGGGAGGTTAAAATTTCATGTTCTGAAGCTTCCCTGAAAAGTTATGGCACAATGCACAAAAACGCTTTTCAGCCTGAGATAAGGTGGGTTTCGGAGCGCCAAACATAAAAGTGTTGATAACTTTCGAAAAACACTCCAGAGAGCTTAGATTTGATGTGCACCTACTAGAAAGACCCTTTCTGCTATAGTGGGAGGTTAAAATTTCATGTTCTGAAGCTTCCCTGAAAAGTTATGGCACAATGCGTAAAAACGCTTTTCAGCCTGAGATAAGGTGGGTTTCGGAACGCCAAACATAAAAGTGTTGATAACTTTGGAAAAACACTTCAGACAGTTTAGATTTGATGTGCAACTACTAGAAAGACCCTTTCTGCTATAGTGGGAGGTTAAAATTTCATGTTCTGAAGCTTTCCTGAAAAGTTATGGCACAATGCACAAAAACGCTTTTCAGCCTGAGGTAAGGTGGGTTTCGGAACGCCAAACATAAAAGTGTTGATAACTTTTGAAAAACACTTCAGACAGCTTAGATTTGATGTGCAACTACTAGAAAGACCCTTTCTGCTATAGTGGGAGGTTAAAATTTCATGTTCTGAAGCTTCCCTGAAAAGTTATGGCACAATGCACAAAAACGCTTTTCAGCCTGAGATAAGGTGGGTTTCGGAACGCCAAACATAAAAGTGTTGATAACTTTGGAAAAACACTTCAGACAGTTTAGATTTGATGTGCAACTACTAGAAAGACCCTTTCTGCTATAGTGGGAGGTTAAAATTTCATGTTCTGAAGCTTCCCTGAAAAGTTATGGCACAATGCACAAAAACGCTTTTCAGCCTGAGATAAGGTGGGTTTCGGAACGCCAAACATAAAAGTGTTGATAACTTTTGAAAAACACTTCAGACAGCTTAGATTTGATGTGCAACTACTAGAAAGACCCTTTCTGATATAGTGGGAGGTTAAAATTTCATGTTCTGAAGCTTCCCTGAAAAGTTGTGGCACAATGCACAAAAACGCTTTTCAGCCTGAGATAAGGTGGGTTTCGGAACGCCAAACATAAAAGTGTTGATAACTTTGGAAAAACACTTCAGACAGTTTAGATTTGATGTGCAACTACTAGAAAGACCCTTTCTGCTATAGTGGGAGGTTAAAATTTCATGTTCTGAAGCTTCCCTGAAAAGTTATGGCACAATGCACAAAAACGCTTTTCAGCCTGAGATAAGGTGGGTTTCGGAACGCCAAACATAAAAGTGTTAATAACTTTGGAAAAACACTTCAGACAGTTTAGATTTGATGTGCAACTACTAGAAAGACCCTTTCTGCTATAGTGGGAGGTTAAAATTTCATGTTCTGAAGCTTCCCTGAAAAGTTATGGCACAATGCACAAAAACGCTTTTCAGCCTGAGATAAGGTGGGTTTCGGAACGCCAAACATAAAAGTGTTGATAACTTTCGAAAAACACTTCAGAGAGCTTAGATTTGATGTGCACCTACTAGAAAGACCCTTTCTGCTATAGTGGGAGGTTAAAATTTCATGTTCTGAAGCTTCCCTGAAAAGTTATGGCACAATGCGTAAAAACGCTTTTCAGCCTGAGATAAGGTGGGTGTCGGAACGCCAAACATAAAAGTGTTGATAACTTTGGAAAAACACTTCAGACAGTTTAGATTTGATGTGCAACTACGAGAAAGACCCTTTCTGCTATAGTGGGAGGTTAAAATTTCATGTTCTGAAGCTTCCCTGAAAAGTTATGGCACAATGCGTAAAAACGCTTTTCAGCCTGAGATAAGGTGGGTTTCGGAACGCCAAACATAAAAGTGTTGATAACTTTGGAAAAACACTTCAGACAGTTTAGATTTGATGTGCAACTACTAGAAAGACCCTTTCTGCTATAGTGGGAGGTTAAAATTTCATGTTCTGAAGCTTCCCTGAAAAGTTATGGCACAATGCACAAAAACGCTTTTCAGCCTGAGATAAGGTGGGTTTCGGAACGCCAAACATAAAAGTGTTAATAACTTTGGAAAAACACTTCAGACAGTTTAGATTTGATGTGCAACTACTAGAAAGACCCTTTCTGCTATAGTGGGAGGTTAAAATTTCATGTTCTGAAGCTTCCCTGAAAAGTTATGGCACAATGCACAAAAACGCTTTTCAGCCTGAGATAAGGTGGGTTTCGGAACGCCAAACATAAAAGTGTTAATAACTTTGGAAAAACACTTCAGACAGTTTAGATTTGATGTGCAACTACTAGAAAGACCCTTTCTGCTATAGTGGGAGGTTAAAATTTCATGTTCTGAAGCTTTCCTGAAAAGTTATGGCACAATGCACAAAAACGCTTTTCAGCCTGAGATAAGGTGGGTTTCGGAACGCCAAACATGAAAGTGTTGATAACTTTCGAAAAACACTTCAGAGAGCTTAGATTTGATGTGCACCTACTAGAAAGACCCTTTCTGCTATAGTGGGAGGTTAAAATTTCATGTTCTGAAGCTTTCCTGAAAAGTTATGGCACAATGCACAAAAACGCTTTTCAGCCTGAGATAAGGTGGGTTTCGGAACGCCAAACATAAAAGTGTTGATAACTTTGGAAAAACACTTCAGACAGTTTAGATTTGATGTGCAACTACTTGAAAGACCCTTTCTGCTATAGTGGGAGGTTAAAATTTCATGTTCTGAAGCTTTCCTGAAAAGTTATGGCGCAATGCACAAAAACGCTTTTCAGCCTGAGATAAGGTGGGTTTCGGAACGCCAAACATAAAAGTGTTGATAACTTTCGAAAAACACTTCAGAGAGCTTAGATTTGATGTGCACCTACTAGAAAGACCCTTTCTGCTATAGTGGGAGGTTAAAATTTCATGTTCTGAAGCTTCCCTGAAAAGTTATGGCACAATGCGTAAAAACGCTTTTCAGCCTGAGATAAGGTGGGTTTCGGAACGCCAAACATAAAAGTGTTGATAACTTTGGGAAAACACTTCAGACAGTTTAGATTTGATGTGCAACTACTAGAAAGACCCTTTCTGCTATAGTGGGAGGTTAAAATTTCATGTTCTGAAGCTTTCCTGAAAAGTTATGGCACAATGCACAAAAACGCTTTTCAGCCTGAGATAAGGTGGGTTTCGGAACGCCAAACATAAAAGTGTTGATAACTTTTGAAAAACACTTCAGACAGCTTAGATTTGATGTGCAACTACTAGAAAGACCCTTTCTGCTATAGTGGGAGGTTAAAATTTCATGTTCTGAAGCTTTCCTGAAAAGTTATGGCACAATGCACAAAAACGCTTTTCAGCCTGAGATAAGGTGGGTTTCGGAACGCCAAACATAAAAGTGTTAATAACTTTGGAAAAACACTTCAGACAGTTTAGATTTGATGTGCAACTACTAGAAAGACCCTTTCTGCTATAGTGGGAGGTTAAAATTTCATGTTCTGAAGCTTCCCTGAAAAGTTATGGCACAATGCACAAAAACGCTTTTCAGCCTGAGATAAGGTGGGTTTCGGAGCGCCAAACATAAAAGTGTTGATAACTTTCGAAAAACACTCCAGAGAGCTTAGATTTGATGTGCACCTACTAGAAAGACCCTTTCGGCTATAGTGGGAGGTTAAAATTTCATGTTCTGAAGCTTCCCTGAAAAGTTATGGCACAATGCGTAAAAACGCTTTTCAGCCTGAGATAAGGTGGGTTTCGGAACGCCAAACATAAAAGTGTTGATAACTTTGGAAAAACACTTCAGACAGTTTAGATTTGATGTGCAACTACTAGAAAGACCCTTTCTGCTATAGTGGGAGGTTAAAATTTCATGTTCTGAAGCTTTCCTGAAAAGTTATGGCACAATGCACAAAAACGCTTTTCAGCCTGAGGTAAGGTGGGTTTCGGAACGCCAAACATAAAAGTGTTGATAACTTTTGAAAAACACTTCAGACAGCTTAGATTTGATGTGCAACTACTAGAAAGACCCTTTCTGCTATAGTGGGAGGTTAAAATTTCATGTTCTGAAGCTTCCCTGAAAAGTTATGGCACAATGCACAAAAACGCTTTTCAGCCTGAGATAAGGTGGGTTTCGGAACGCCAAACATAAAAGTGTTGATAACTTTGGAAAAACACTTCAGACAGTTTAGATTTGATGTGCAACTACTAGAAAGACCCTTTCTGCTATAGTGGGAGGTTAAAATTTCATGTTCTGAAGCTTCCCTGAAAAGTTATGGCACAATGCACAAAAACGCTTTTCAGCCTGAGATAAGGTGGGTTTCGGAACGCCAAACATAAAAGTGTTGATAACTTTTGAAAAACACTTCAGACAGCTTAGATTTGATGTGCAACTACTAGAAAGACCCTTTCTGATATAGTGGGAGGTTAAAATTTCATGTTCTGAAGCTTCCCTGAAAAGTTGTGGCACAATGCACAAAAACGCTTTTCAGCCTGAGATAAGGTGGGTTTCGGAACGCCAAACATAAAAGTGTTGATAACTTTGGAAAAACACTTCAGACAGTTTAGATTTGATGTGCAACTACTAGAAAGACCCTTTCTGCTATAGTGGGAGGTTAAAATTTCATGTTCTGAAGCTTCCCTGAAAAGTTATGGCACAATGCACAAAAACGCTTTTCAGCCTGAGATAAGGTGGGTTTCGGAACGCCAAACATAAAAGTGTTAATAACTTTGGAAAAACACTTCAGACAGTTTAGATTTGATGTGCAACTACTAGAAAGACCCTTTCTGCTATAGTGGGAGGTTAAAATTTCATGTTCTGAAGCTTCCCTGAAAAGTTATGGCACAATGCACAAAAACGCTTTTCAGCCTGAGATAAGGTGGGTTTCGGAACGCCAAACATAAAAGTGTTGATAACTTTCGAAAAACACTTCAGAGAGCTTAGATTTGATGTGCACCTACTAGAAAGACCCTTTCTGCTATAGTGGGAGGTTAAAATTTCATGTTCTGAAGCTTCCCTGAAAAGTTATGGCACAATGCGTAAAAACGCTTTTCAGCCTGAGATAAGGTGGGTGTCGGAACGCCAAACATAAAAGTGTTGATAACTTTGGAAAAACACTTCAGACAGTTTAGATTTGATGTGCAACTACGAGAAAGACCCTTTCTGCTATAGTGGGAGGTTAAAATTTCATGTTCTGAAGCTTCCCTGAAAAGTTATGGCACAATGCGTAAAAACGCTTTTCAGCCTGAGATAAGGTGGGTTTCGGAACGCCAAACATAAAAGTGTTGATAACTTTGGAAAAACACTTCAGACAGTTTAGATTTGATGTGCAACTACTAGAAAGACCCTTTCTGCTATAGTGGGAGGTTAAAATTTCATGTTCTGAAGCTTCCCTGAAAAGTTATGGCACAATGCACAAAAACGCTTTTCAGCCTGAGATAAGGTGGGTTTCGGAACGCCAAACATAAAAGTGTTAATAACTTTGGAAAAACACTTCAGACAGTTTAGATTTGATGTGCAACTACTAGAAAGACCCTTTCTGCTATAGTGGGAGGTTAAAATTTCATGTTCTGAAGCTTCCCTGAAAAGTTATGGCACAATGCACAAAAACGCTTTTCAGCCTGA
Source organism: Synchiropus splendidus (assembly GCF_027744825.2). Classification (NCBI taxonomy): domain Eukaryota; kingdom Metazoa; phylum Chordata; class Actinopteri; order Syngnathiformes; family Callionymidae; genus Synchiropus; species Synchiropus splendidus. Next base: position 36,255,317 of record NC_071337.1, read on the forward strand.
GATAAGGTGGGTTTCGGAACGCCAAACATAAAAGTGTTAATAACTTTGGAAAAACACTTCAGACAGTTTAGATTTGATGTGCAACTACTAGAAAGACCCTTTCTGCTATAGTGGGAGGTTAAAATTTCATGTTCTGAAGCTTTCCTGAAAAGTTATGGCACAATGCACAAAAACGCTTTTCAGCCTGAGATAAGGTGGGTTTCGGAACGCCAAACATGAAAGTCTTGATAACTTTCGAAAAACACTTCAGAGAGCTTAGATTTGATGTGCACCTACTAGAAAGACCCTTTCTGCTATAGTGGGAGGTTAAAATTTCATGTTCTGAAGCTTTCCTGAAAAGTTATGGCACAATGCACAAAAACGCTTTTCAGCCTGAGATAAGGTGGGTTTCGGAACGCCAAACATAAAAGTGTTGATAACTTTCGAAAAACACTTCAGAGAGCTTAGATTTGATGTGCACCTACTAGAAAGACCCTTTCTGCTATAGTGGGAGGTTAAAATTTCATGTTCTGAAGCTTCCCTGAAAAGTTATGGCACAATGCGTAAAAACGCTTTTCAGCCTGAGATAAGGTGGGTGTCGGAACGCCAAACATAAAAGTGTTGATAACTTTGGAAAAACACTTCAGACAGTTTAGATTTGATGTGCAACTACGAGAAAGACCCTTTCTGCTATAGTGGGAGGTTAAAATTTCATGTTCTGAAGCTTCCCTGAAAAGTTATGGCACAATGCGTAAAAACGCTTTTCAGCCTGAGATAAGGTGGGTTTCGGAACGCCAAACATAAAAGTGTTGATAACTTTGGAAAAACACTTCAGACAGTTTAGATTTGATGTGCAACTACTAGAAAGACCCTTTCTGCTATAGTGGGAGGTTAAAATTTCATGTTCTGAAGCTTCCCTGAAAAGTTATGGCACAATGCACAAAAACGCTTTTCAGCCTGAGATAAGGTGGGTTTCGGAACGCCAAACATAAAAGTGTTAATAACTTTGGAAAAACACTTCAGACAGTTTAGATTTGATGTGCAACTACTAGAAAGACCCTTTCTGCTATAGTGGGAGGTTAAAATTTCATGTTCTGAAGCTTCCCTGAAAAGTTATGGCACAATGCACAAAAACGCTTTTCAGCCTGAGATAAGGTGGGTTTCGGAACGCCAAACATAAAAGTGTTAATAACTTTGGAAAAACACTTCAGACAGTTTAGATTTGATGTGCAACTACTAGAAAGACCCTTTCTGCTATAGTGGGAGGTTAAAATTTCATGTTCTGAAGCTTTCCTGAAAAGTTATGGCACAATGCACAAAAACGCTTTTCAGCCTGAGATAAGGTGGGTTTCGGAACGCCAAACATGAAAGTGTTGATAACTTTCGAAAAACACTTCAGAGAGCTTAGATTTGATGTGCACCTACTAGAAAGACCCTTTCTGCTATAGTGGGAGGTTAAAATTTCATGTTCTGAAGCTTTCCTGAAAAGTTATGGCACAATGCACAAAAACGCTTTTCAGCCTGAGATAAGGTGGGTTTCGGAACGCCAAACATAAAAGTGTTGATAACTTTGGAAAAACACTTCAGACAGCTTAGATTTGATGTGCAACTACTAGAAAGAACCTTTCTGCTATAGTGGGAGGTTAAAATTTCATGTTCTGAAGCTTCCCTGAAAAGTTATGGCACAATGCGTAAAAACGCTTTTCAGCCTGAGATAAGGTGGGTTTCGGAACGCCAAACATAAAAGTGTTGATAACTTTGGAAAAACACTTCAGACAGTTTAGATTTGATGTGCAACTACTAGAAAGACCCTTTCTGCTATAGTGGGAGGTTAAAATTTCATGTTCTGAAGCTTTCCTGAAAAGTTATGGCACAATGCACAAAAACGCTTTTCAGCCTGAGATAAGGTGGGTTTCGGAACGCCAAACATAAAAGTGTTGATAACTTTTGAAAAACACTTCAGACAGCTTAGATTTGATGTGCAACTACTAGAAAGACCCTTTCTGCCATAGTGGGAGGTTAAAATTTCATGTTCTGAAGCTTTCCTGAAAAGTTATGGCACAATGCACAAAAACGCTTTTCAGCCTGAGATAAGTTGGGTTTCGGAACGCCAAACATAAAAGTGTTGATAACTTTTGAAAAACACTTCAGACAGCTTAGATTTGATGTACAACTACTAGAAAGACCCTTTCTGCTATAGTGGGAGGTTAAAATTTCATGTTCTGAAGCTTCCCTGAAAAGTTATGGCACAATGCACAAAAACGCTTTTCAGCCTGAGATAAGGTGGGTTTCGGAACGCCAAACATAAAAGTGTTGATAACTTTGGAAAAACACTTCAGACAGTTTAGATTTGATGTGCAACTACTAGAAAGACCCTTTCTGCTATAGTGGGAGGTTAAAATTTCATGTTCTGAAGCTTCCCTGAAAAGTTATGGCACAATGCACAAAAACGCTTTTCAGCCTGAGATAAGGTGGGTTTCGGAACGCCAAACATAAAAGTGTTAATAACTTTGGAAAAACATTTCAGACAGTTTAGATTTGATGTGCAACTACTAGAAAGACCCTTTCTGCTATAGTGGGAGGTTAAAATTTCATGTTCTGAAGCTTCCCTGAAAAGTTATGGCACAATGCACAAAAACGCTTTTCAGCCTGAGATAAGGTGGGTTTCGGAACGCCAAACATAAAAGTGTTGATAACTTTCGAAAAACACTTCAGAGAGCTTAGATTTGATGTGCACCTACTAGAAAGACCCTTTCTCCTATAGTGGGAGGTTAAAATTTCATGTTCTGAAGCTTCCCTGAAAAGTTATGGCACAATGCGTAAAAACGCTTTTCAGCCTGAGATAAGGTGGGTTTCGGAACGCCAAACATAAAAGTGTTGATAACTTTGGAAAAACACTTCAGACAGTTTAGATTTGATGTGCACCTACTAGAAAGACCCTTTCTGCTATAGTGGGAGGTTAAAATTTCATGTTCTGAAGCTTCCCTGAAAAGTTATGGCACAATGCACAAAAACGCTTTTCAGCCTGAGATAAGGTGGGTTTCGGAACGCCAAACATAAAAGTGTTGATAACTTTGGAAAAACACTTCAGACAGTTTAGATTTGATGTGCAACTACTAGAAAGACCCTTTCTGCTATAGTGGGAGGTTAAAATTTCATGTTCTGAAGCTTTCCTGAAAAGTTATGGCACAATGCACAAAAACGCTTTTCAGCCTGAGATAAGGTGGGTTTCGGAACGCCAAACATAAAAGTGTTGATAACTTTTGAAAGACACTTCAGACAGCTTAGATTTGATGTGCAACTACTAGAAAGACCCTTTCTGCTATAGTGGGAGGTTAAAATTTCATGTTCTGAAGCTTCCCTAAAAAGTTATGGCACAATGCACAAAAACGCTTTTCAGCCTGAGATAAGGTGGGTTTCGGAACGCCAAACATAAAAGTGTTGATAACTTTCGAAAAACACTTCAGACAGCTTAGATTTGATGTGCAACTACTAGAAAGACCCTTTCTGCTATAGTGGGAGGTTAAAATTTCATGTTCTGAAGCTTCCCTGAAAAGTTATGGCACAATGCACAAAAACGCTTTTCAGCCTGAGATAAGGTGGGTTTCGGAACGCCAAACATAAAAGTGTTAATAACTTTGGAAAAACACTTCAGACAGTTTAGATTTGATGTGCAACTACTAGAAAGACCCTTTCTGCTATAGTGGGAGGTTAAAATTTCATGTTCTGAAACTTCCCTGAAAAGTTATGGCACAATGCAAAAAAACGCTTTTCAGCCTGAGATAAGGTGGGTTTCGGAACGCCAAACATAAAAGTGTTAATAACTTTGGAAAAACACTTCAGACAGTTTAGATTTGATGTGCAACTACTAGAAAGACCCTTTCTGCTATAGTGGGAGGTTAAAATTTCATGTTCTGAAGCTTTCCTGAAAAGTTATGGCACAATGCACAAAAACGCTTTTCAGCCTGAGATAAGGTGGGTTTCGGAACGCCAAACATAAAAGTGTTGATAACTTTGGAAAAACACTTCAGAGAGCTTAGATTTGATGTGCACCTACTAGAAAGACCCTTTCTGCTATAGTGGGAGGTTAAAATTTCATGTTCTGAAGCTTCCCTGAAAAGTTATGGCACAATGCGTAAAAACGCTTTTCAGCCTGAGATAAGGTGGGTTTCGGAACGCCAAACATAAAAGTGTTGATAACTTTGGAAAAACACTTCAGACAGTTTAGATTTGATGTGCAACTACTAGAAAGACCCTTTCTGCTATAGTGGGAGGTTAAAATTTCATGTTCTGAAGCTTTCCTGAAAAGTTATGGCACAATGCACAAAAACGCTTTTCAGCCTGAGATAAGGTGGGTTTCGGAACGCCAAACATAAAAGTGTTGATAACTTTTGAAAAACACTTCAGACAGCTTAGATTTGATGTGCAACTACTAGAAAGACCCTTTCTGCTATAGTGGGAGGTTAAAATTTCATGTTCTGAAGCTTCCCTGAAAAGTTATGGCACAATGCACAAAAACGCTTTTCAGCCTGAGATAAGGTGGGTTTCGGAACGCCAAACATAAAAGTGTTGATAACTTTGGAAAAACACTTCAGACAGTTTAGATTTGATGTACAACTACTAGAAAGACCCTTTCTGCCATAGTGGGAGGTTAAAATTTCATGTTCTGAAGCTTCCCTGAAAAGTTATGGCACAATGCACAAAAACGCTTTTCAGCCTGAGATAAGGTGGGTTCGGAACGCCAAACATAAAAGTGTTAATAACTTTGCAAAAACACTTCAGACAGTTTAGATTTGATGTGCAACTACTAGAAAGACCCTTTCTGCTATAGTGGGAGTTTAAAATTTCATGTTCTGAAGCTTCCCTGAAAAGTTATGGCACAATGCACAAAAACGCTTTTCAGCCTGAGATAAGGTGGGTTTCGGAACGCCAAACATAAAAGTGTTGATAACTTTGGAAAAACACTTCAGACAGTTTAGATTTGATGTGCAACTACTAGAAAGACCCTTTCTGCGAGAGTGGGAGGTTAAAATTTCATGTTCTGAAGCTTTCCTGAAAAGTTATGGCACAATGCACAAAAACGCTTTTCAGGCTGAGATAAGGTGGGTTTCGGAACGCCAAACAAAAGTGTTGATAACTTTTGAAAAACACTTCAGACAGCTTAGATTTGATGTGCAACTACTAGAAAGACCCTTTCTGCTATAGTGGGAGGTTAAAATTTCATGTTCTGAAGCTTTCCTGAAAAGTTATGGCACAATGCACAAAAACGCTTTTCAGCCTGAGATAAGGTGGGTTTCGGAACGCCAAACATAAAAGTGTTGATAACTTTTGAAAAACACTTCAGACAGCTTAGATTTGATGTGCAACTACTAGAAAGACCCTTTCTGCTATAGTGGGAGGTTAAAATTTCATGTTCTGAAGCTTCTCTGAAAAGTTATGGCACAATGCGTAAAAACGCTTTTCAGCCTGAGATAAGGTGGGTTTCGGAACGCCAAACATAAAAGTGTTGATAACTTTTGAAAAACACTTCAGACAGTTTAGATTTGATGTGCAACTACTAGAAAGACCCTTTCTGCTATAGTGGGAGGTTAAAATTTCATGTTCTGAAGCTTTCCTGAAAAGTTATGGCACAATGCACAAAAACGCTTTTCAGCCTGAGATAAGGTGGGTTTCGGAACGCCAAACATAAAAGTGTTGATAACTTTTGAAAAACACTTCAGACAGCTTAGATTTGATGTGCAGCTACTAGAAAGACCCTTTCTGCTATAGTGGGAGGTTAAAATTTCATGTTCTGAAGCTTCCCTGAAAAGTTATGGCACAATGCACAAAAACGCTTTTCAGCCTGAGATAAGGTGGGTTTCGGAACGCCAAACATAAAAGTGTTGATAACTTTGGAAAAACACTTCAGACAGTTTAGATTTGATGTGCAACTACTAGAAAGACCCTTTCTGCTATAGTGGGAGGTTAAAATTTCATGTTCTGAAGCTTCCCTGAAAAGTTATGGCACAATGCGTAAAAACGCTTTTCAGCCTGAGATAAGGTGGGTTTCGGAACGCCAAACATAAAAGTGTTAATAACTTTGGAAAAACATTTCAGACAGTTTAGATTTGATGTGCAACTACTAGAAAGACCCTTTCTGCTATAGTGGGAGGTTAAAATTTCATGTTCTGAAGCTTCCCTGAAAAGTTATGGCACAATGCACAAAAACGCTTTTCAGCCTGAGATAAGGTGGGTTTCGGAACGCCAAACATAAAAGTGTTGATAACTTTCGAAAAACACTTCAGAGAGCTTAGATTTGATGTGCACCTACTAGAAAGACCCTTTCTCCTATAGTGGGAGGTTAAAATTTCATGTTCTGAAGCTTCCCTGAAAAGTTATGGCACAATGCGTAAAAACGCTTTTCAGCCTGAGATAAGGTGGGTTTCGGAACGCCAAACATAAAAGTGTTGATAACTTTGGAAAAACACTTCAGACAGTTTAGATTTGATGTGCACCTACTAGAAAGACCCTTTCTGCTATAGTGGGAGGTTAAAATTTCATGTTCTGAAGCTTCCCTGAAAAGTTATGGCACAATGCACAAAAACGCTTTTCAGCCTGAGATAAGGTGGGTTTCGGAACGCCAAACATAAAAGTGTTGATAACTTTGGAAAAACACTTCAGACAGTTTAGATTTGATGTGCAACTACTAGAAAGACCCTTTCTGCTATAGTGGGAGGTTAAAATTTCATGTTCTGAAGCTTTCCTGAAAAGTTATGGCACAATGCACAAAAACGCTTTTCAGCCTGAGATAAGGTGGGTTTCGGAACGCCAAACATAAAAGTGTTGATAACTTTTGAAAGACACTTCAGACAGCTTAGATTTGATGTGCAACTACTAGAAAGACCCTTTCTGCTATAGTGGGAGGTTAAAATTTCATGTTCTGAAGCTTCCCTAAAAAGTTATGGCACAATGCACAAAAACGCTTTTCAGCCTGAGATAAGGTGGGTTTCGGAACGCCAAACATAAAAGTGTTGATAACTTTCGAAAAACACTTCAGACAGCTTAGATTTGATGTGCAACTACTAGAAAGACCCTTTCTGCTATAGTGGGAGGTTAAAATTTCATGTTCTGAAGCTTCCCTGAAAAGTTATGGCACAATGCACAAAAACGCTTTTCAGCCTGAGATAAGGTGGGTTTCGGAACGCCAAACATAAAAGTGTTAATAACTTTGGAAAAACACTTCAGACAGTTTAGATTTGATGTGCAACTACTAGAAAGACCCTTTCTGCTATAGTGGGAGGTTAAAATTTCATGTTCTGAAACTTCCCTGAAAAGTTATGGCACAATGCAAAAAAACGCTTTTCAGCCTGAGATAAGGTGGGTTTCGGAACGCCAAACATAAAAGTGTTAATAACTTTGGAAAAACACTTCAGACAGTTTAGATTTGATGTGCAACTACTAGAAAGACCCTTTCTGCTATAGTGGGAGGTTAAAATTTCATGTTCTGAAGCTTTCCTGAAAAGTTATGGCACAATGCACAAAAACGCTTTTCAGCCTGAGATAAGGTGGGTTTCGGAACGCCAAACATAAAAGTGTTGATAACTTTGGAAAAACACTTCAGAGAGCTTAGATTTGATGTGCACCTACTAGAAAGACCCTTTCTGCTATAGTGGGAGGTTAAAATTTCATGTTCTGAAGCTTCCCTGAAAAGTTATGGCACAATGCGTAAAAACGCTTTTCAGCCTGAGATAAGGTGGGTTTCGGAACGCCAAACATAAAAGTGTTGATAACTTTGGAAAAACACTTCAGACAGTTTAGATTTGATGTGCAACTACTAGAAAGACCCTTTCTGCTATAGTGGGAGGTTAAAATTTCATGTTCTGAAGCTTTCCTGAAAAGTTATGGCACAATGCACAAAAACGCTTTTCAGCCTGAGATAAGGTGGGTTTCGGAACGCCAAACATAAAAGTGTTGATAACTTTTGAAAAACACTTCAGACAGCTTAGATTTGATGTGCAACTACTAGAAAGACCCTTTCTGCTATAGTGGGAGGTTAAAATTTCATGTTCTGAAGCTTCCCTGAAAAGTTATGGCACAATGCACAAAAACGCTTTTCAGCCTGAGATAAGGTGGGTTTCGGAACGCCAAACATAAAAGTGTTGATAACTTTGGAAAAACACTTCAGACAGTTTAGATTTGATGTGCAACTACTAGAAAGACCCTTTCTGCCATAGTGGGAGGTTAAAATTTCATGTTCTGAAGCTTCCCTGAAAAGTTATGGCACAATGCACAAAAACGCTTTTCAGCCTGAGATAAGGTGGGTTCGGAACGCCAAACATAAAAGTGTTAATAACTTTGCAAAAACACTTCAGACAGTTTAGATTTGATGTGCAACTACTAGAAAGACCCTTTCTGCTATAGTGGGAGTTTAAAATTTCATGTTCTGAAGCTTCCCTGAAAAGTTATGGCACAATGCACAAAAACGCTTTTCAGCCTGAGATAAGGTGGGTTTCGGAACGCCAAACATAAAAGTGTTGATAACTTTGGAAAAACACTTCAGACAGTTTAGATTTGATGTGCAACTACTAGAAAGACCCTTTCTGCGAGAGTGGGAGGTTAAAATTTCATGTTCTGAAGCTTTCCTGAAAAGTTATGGCACAATGCACAAAAACGCTTTTCAGGCTGAGATAAGGTGGGTTTCGGAACGCCAAACAAAAGTGTTGATAACTTTTGAAAAACACTTCAGACAGCTTAGATTTGATGTGCAACTACTAGAAAGACCCTTTCTGCTATAGTGGGAGGTTAAAATTTCATGTTCTGAAGCTTTCCTGAAAAGTTATGGCACAATGCACAAAAACGCTTTTCAGCCTGAGATAAGGTGGGTTTCGGAACGCCAAACATAAAAGTGTTGATAACTTTTGAAAAACACTTCAGACAGCTTAGATTTGATGTGCAACTACTAGAAAGACCCTTTCTGCTATAGTGGGAGGTTAAAATTTCATGTTCTGAAGCTTCTCTGAAAAGTTATGGCACAATGCGTAAAAACGCTTTTCAGCCTGAGATAAGGTGGGTTTCGGAACGCCAAACATAAAAGTGTTGATAACTTTTGAAAAACACTTCAGACAGTTTAGATTTGATGTGCAACTACTAGAAAGACCCTTTCTGCTATAGTGGGAGGTTAAAATTTCATGTTCTGAAGCTTTCCTGAAAAGTTATGGCACAATGCACAAAAACGCTTTTCAGCCTGAGATAAGGTGGGTTTCGGAACGCCAAACATAAAAGTGTTGATAACTTTTGAAAAACACTTCAGACAGCTTAGATTTGATGTGCAGCTACTAGAAAGACCCTTTCTGCTATAGTGGGAGGTTAAAATTTCATGTTCTGAAGCTTCCCTGAAAAGTTATGGCACAATGCACAAAAACGCTTTTCAGCCTGAGATAAGGTGGGTTTCGGAACGCCAAACATAAAAGTGTTGATAACTTTGGAAAAACACTTCAGACAGTTTAGATTTGATGTGCAACTACTAGAAAGACCCTTTCTGCTATAGTGGGAGGTTAAAATTTCATGTTCTGAAGCTTCCCTGAAAAGTTATGGCACAATGCGTAAAAACGCTTTTCAGCCTGAGATAAGGTGGGTTTCGGAACGCCAAACATAAAAGTGTTGATAACTTTGGAAAAACACTTCAGACAGTTTAGATTTGATGTGCAACTACTAGAAAGACCCTTTCTGCGAGAGTGGGAGGTTAAAATTTCATGTTCTGAAGCTTTCCTGAAAAGTTATGGCACAATGCACAAAAACGCTTTTCAGGCTGAGATAAGGTGGGTTTCGGAACGCCAAACAAAAGTGTTGATAACTTTTGAAAAACACTTCAGACAGCTTAGATTTGATGTGCAACTACTAGAAAGACCCTTTCTGCTATAGTGGGAGGTTAAAATTTCATGTTCTGAAGCTTTCCTGAAAAGTTATTGCACAATGCACAAAAACGCTTTTCAGCCTGAGATAAGGTGGGTTTCGGAACGCCAAACATAAAAGTGTTGATAACTTTTGAAAAACACTTCAGACAGCTTAGATTTGATGTGCAACTACTAGAAAGACCCTTTCTGCTATAGTGGGAGGTTAAAATTTCATGTTCTGAAGCTTCTCTGAAAAGTTATGGCACAATGCGTGAAAACGCTTTTCAGCCTGAGATAAGGTGGGTTTCGGAACGCCAAACATAAAAGTGTTGATAACTTTGGAAAAACACTTCAGACAGTTTAGATTTGATGTGCAACTACTAGAAAGACCCTTTCTGCGAGAGTGGGAGGTTAAAATTTCATGTTCTGAAGCTTTCCTGAAAAGTTATGGCACAATGCACAAAAACGCTTTTCAGGCTGAGATAAGGTGGGTTTCGGAACGCCAAACAAAAGTGTTGATAACTTTTGAAAAACACTTCAGACAGCTTAGATTTGATGTGCAACTACTAGAAAGACCCTTTCTGCTATAGTGGGAGGTTAAAATTTCATGTTCTGAAGCTTTCCTGAAAAGTTATGGCACAATGCACAAAAACGCTTTTCAGCCTGAGATAAGGTGGGTTTCGGAACGCCAAACATAAAAGTGTTGATAACTTTTGAAAAACACTTCAGACAGCTTAGATTTGATGTGCAACTACTAGAAAGACCCTTTCTGCTATAGTGGGAGGTTAAAATTTCATGTTCTGAAGCTTCTCTGAAAAGTTATGGCACAATGCGTAAAAACGCTTTTCAGCCTGAGATAAGGTGGGTTTCGGAACGCCAAACATAAAAGTGTTGATAACTTTTGAAAAACACTTCAGACAGTTTAGATTTGATGTGCAACTACTAGAAAGACCCTTTCTGCTATAGTGGGAGGTTAAAATTTCATGTTCTGAAGCTTTCCTGAAAAGTTATGGCACAATGCACAAAAACGCTTTTCAGCCTGAGATAAGGTGGGTTTCGGAACGCCAAACATAAAAGTGTTGATAACTTTTGAAAAACACTTCAGACAGCTTAGATTTGATGTGCAGCTACTAGAAAGACCCTTTCTGCTATAGTGGGAGGTTAAAATTTCATGTTCTGAAGCTTCCCTGAAAAGTTATGGCACAATGCACAAAAACGCTTTTCAGCCTGAGATAAGGTGGGTTTCGGAACGCCAAACATAAAAGTGTTGATAACTTTGGAAAAACACTTCAGACAGTTTAGATTTGATGTGCAACTACTAGAAAGACCCTTTCTGCTATAGTGGGAGGTTAAAATTTCATGTTCTGAAGCTTCCCTGAAAAGTTATGGCACAATGCGTAAAAACGCTTTTCAGCCTGAGATAAGGTGGGTTTCGGAACGCCAAACATAAAAGTGTTGATAACGTTGGAAAAACACTTCAGACAGTTTAGATTTGATGTGCAACTACTAGAAAGACCCTTTCTGCTATAGTGGGAGGTTAAAATTTCATGTTCTGAAGCTTCCCTGAAAAGTTATGGCACAATGCACAAAAACGCTTTTCAGCCTGAGATAAGGTGGGTTTCGGAACGCCAAACATAAAAGTGTTAATAACTTTGGAAAAACACTTCAGACAGTTTAGATTTGATGTGCAACTACTAGAAAGACCCTTTCTGCTATAGTGGGAGGTTAAAATTTCATGTTCTGAAGCTTCCCTGAAAAGTTATGGCACAATGCACAAAAACGCTTTTCAGCCTGAGATAAGGTGGGTTTCGGAACGCCAAACATAAAAGTGTTGATAACTTTTGAAAAACACTTCAGACAGCTTAGATTTGATGTGCAACTACTAGAAAGACCCTTTCTGCCATAGTGGGAGGTTAAAATTTCATGTTCTGAAGCTTTCCTGAAAAGTTATGGCACAATGCACAAAAACGCTTTTCAGCCTGAGATAAGTTGGGTTTCGGAACGCCAAACATAAAAGTGTTGATAACTTTTGAAAAACACTTCAGACAGCTTAGATTTGATGTACAACTACTAGAAAGACCCTTTCTGCTATAGTGGGAGGTTAAAATTTCATGTTCTGAAGCTTCCCTGAAAAGTTATGGCACAATGCACAAAAACGCTTTTCAGCCTGAGATAAGGTGGGTTTCGGAACGCCAAACATAAAAGTGTTGATAACTTTGGAAAAACACTTCAGACAGTTTAGATTTGATGTGCAACTACTAGAAAGACCCTTTCTGCTATAGTGGGAGGTTAAAATTTCATGTTCTGAAGCTTCCCTGAAAAGTTATGGCACAATGCACAAAAACGCTTTTCAGCCTGAGATAAGGTGGGTTTCGGAACGCCAAACATAAAAGTGTTAATAACTTTGGAAAAACATTTCAGACAGTTTAGATTTGATGTGCAACTACTAGAAAGACCCTTTCTGCTATAGTGGGAGGTTAAAATTTCATGTTCTGAAGCTTCCCTGAAAAGTTATGGCACAATGCACAAAAACGCTTTTCAGCCTGAGATAAGGTGGGTTTCGGAACGCCAAACATAAAAGTGTTGATAACTTTCGAAAAACACTTCAGAGAGCTTAGATTTGATGTGCACCTACTAGAAAGACCCTTTCTCCTATAGTGGGAGGTTAAAATTTCATGTTCTGAAGCTTCCCTGAAAAGTTATGGCACAATGCGTAAAAACGCTTTTCAGCCTGAGATAAGGTGGGTTTCGGAACGCCAAACATAAAAGTGTTGATAACTTTGGAAAAACACTTCAGACAGTTTAGATTTGATGTGCACCTACTAGAAAGACCCTTTCTGCTATAGTGGGAGGTTAAAATTTCATGTTCTGAAGCTTCCCTGAAAAGTTATGGCACAATGCACAAAAACGCTTTTCAGCCTGAGATAAGGTGGGTTTCGGAACGCCAAACATAAAAGTGTTGATAACTTTGGAAAAACACTTCAGACAGCTTAGATTTGATGTGCAACTACTAGAAAGACCCTTTCTGCTATAGTGGGAGGTTAAAATTTCATGTTCTGAAGCTTTCCTGAAAAGTTATGGCACAATGCACAAAAACGCTTTTCAGCCTGAGATAAGGTGGGTTTCGGAACGCCAAACATAAAAGTGTTGATAACTTTTGAAAAACACTTCAGACAGCTTAGATTTGATGTGCAACTACTAGAAAGACCCTTTCTGCTATAGTGGGAGGTTAAAATTTCATGTTCTGAAGCTTCCCTGAAAAGTTATGGCACAATGCACAAAAACGCTTTTCAGCCTGAGATAAGGTGGGTTTCGGAACGCCAAACATAAAAGTGTTGATAACTTTGGAAAAACACTTCAGACAGTTTAGATTTGATGTGCAACTACTAGAAAGACCCTTTCTGCTATAGTGGGAGGTTAAAATTTCATGTTCTGAAGCTTCCCTGAAAAGTTATGGCACAATGCACAAAAACGCTTTTCAGCCTGAGATAAGGTGGGTTTCGGAACGCCAAACATAAAAGTGTTAATAACTTTGGAAAAACACTTCAGACAGTTTAGATTTGATGTGCAACTACTAGAAAGACCCTTTCTGCTATAGTGGGAGGTTAAAATTTCATGTTCTGAAGCTTCCCTGAAAAGTTATGGCACAATGCACAAAAACGCTTTTCAGCCTGAGAAAAGATGGGTTTCGGAACGCCAAACATAAAAGTGTTGATAACTTTCGAAAAACACTTCAGAGAGCTTAGATTTGATGTGCACCTACTAGAAAGACCCTTTCTGCTATAGTGGGAGGTTAAAATTTCATGTTCTGAAGCTTCCCTGAAAAGTTATGGCACAATGCGTAAAAACGCTTTTCAGCCTGA